>NC_079135.1:0-317500 GCF_945859705.1 Episyrphus balteatus
ACTGCACCATACTCATTGTTAAGAATAAGGTTGCGGATTTTAATCAGTTTCTAAATTTAGTGGTGGCAATTAGTAGAATTATTTAAAATTTTAAATGGCTGGTAAATATGAATATTAAAGTTCAACAACGTATCTTTTGACGGCAAAAAAATTACCCTTCGGTGGCCGAGCGCGTCTAGATGTCTGGATTCGGCGACAGGGGTCCGGGGTTCAATTCCTGGTTCTGATGCAATTTTTTTATTTTAACGAAGAAAAAAATAACAAAAATAATAAAAAAAAAAATTATTAAAATTATTTTTATTTCAAAATGTTGCTTCCACCACATGAACGGTAGAACACCACAGCTGGGAATCCTACCCATCTAGAATAAGGAATATCATTACTGTCCTTGGCCAACAGAATCACTGTGGAGGTGACACAAATGCATCCAACAAACTTTGGGCAAGAGCAATTCAATCTGCAGCTCAGGAGTGAAACACACCTGTGATCTATGGTACAACGTCAAGCAAGTCCACACAAGTCCCAATCACGTTTCACCTTGTAAATCAACTAAAAATTATTATACATAATTATTATTTGCTTGAGTTTTTTTTTTTAAGATAATACCTGCTCCTCTGTGACAAGCAAGTTCATACAAGTCCCAATCACATTTCACCTTGTAAATGGACTAAAAATTATTATAATTATTATTTGCTTTTGATTGTTTTTTTCTTGTTTTAACATTATTACCTGCTTCTCTGTGACAAGCAAGTCCAGACAAGTCCCAATCACATTTCACCCTGTAAAAGGACTAAAAATTTAAAATTATAATCTGTTTTTAAGTTTTTTTTTTAATATTATTACCTGCTTCTCTGTGACAGTTCAATTGCAAAGATTATCAGAACAGAAGCCATACATTTTTTTTACATTTGCCCCCTCAAAAGAAGAAGATAACTGCATCCATTTTGAGATTTGGACATATTTCGTTCTTTTTTTTTCTACATACTAAACTACCCTACCATTGCCACAACTAGTTATGCGCAAATTTCAAAGTTATCGATAATATCTGAATATCGAAAAATAGACCTTTGAGAGAGATAATAAAACTGTTAAGAAAAGCAAAACCAAATTTCTTTGTTTCATATTAGCATCTTGTTTGTTAATAATAGAATAAACAATTACAGAATTATTACAGCATATTATGATTAAAGGCTTCCACAAAGCCCATTAACCCAAATTGTGCATTTTTCGATTTTTTTAATTATCGATTTTTCTCATCACTAACAATTCAAATTGAATGACACTACGTTGCCAACAACAGATATACCAACCTCTAGAAAATTAAACACAACCTGTCAATTCACAAACGAGCCAGACAAATAATTTTTGCGCCGCTACTTCTGCCTGCACTAATTACTTTAAAACAAAATAAATTGCTATTTAACAGCTCCAATACGATTACTAATAGTTAATAAACAATTGTTTCTTTTATTAAAAAAAATGCCACCTCATAAAAAGAGGGAAAAAGACTTGGATATGTACAAATTGAGTGGCATACAGGCCGATCAGGAACTATTTTTACAAGCATTCGAAAGTAAGTATTTGTTTTTTTTTTTGTTTATATAAATTTATTGCCTGTGTTTCCCTTTGCAGAGACCACTCAAATCTATCGTTTTCTGAGGAATCGTCATGGCACAAGTGTAAGATTGTTGTTTTAGTTCCTTGTCTATTTTAATTTACCTTATTTTTACTTTAACCTAGCTAATATTTTTGAACCGAACACTGAGCTATATGAAAGACCGAATGTCAAGGAATAATAAAAAGCGTTCGAGTTTTAAAGTAAACACACTTCGACACGATTTCACATAAAACTGATACTGTGAGTAATTATTTGAACATTGTGTTTATGGGCCTCTTCGACAAGAACGAAGAAAATGAGGAGTGGAAAACCGGAGACATGGTCAACGTTCACACGACAATGTTCAAAATAAAAAATAAGCGCAAAGAGAGCAATGCCGATTTTAAGAAGATTTTGGTATGTGAATAATGTGTGTGTAAGAATATGAGAATATGATGTAAGTATTTCTTTTTACACTCACATTTCAAGTCTGACTATAAATCCGCCAGCGAATGTCTACAAATATCCAGCAGTGTGCATTCCAATGCAAGCTTTGCGTCCGCTGAGCGATCAACACAACATTTACAAGGTGTTATTCAGAGTCGAAGTTCTGCCTATGTTCAACAATAATTCTGCCTTAGGAAACGACGAAGACGGTGCGTATTATAAATCTAAAGAATTTTTAAACTTGTTTAGGGTAATTCCATGGTAACTCACGTTACCTACATTCACAAATATTTCCAATACATAAATAGATTTTCTTTGCCAATTATATTATATAAATTGATACGAAAATACTGTCCATGAATTAACCATAACTATTATCTTCATAATTAAGTGAAACAATTTTCTTTTTTTTAAGCATTTGCTTGGGAACCTGCTTATGTTACCTGCGGTTTATTGTTGCAAGAATAAAAAATAAATGCAATTTCATTAAATTTATTTTAATATCGCTTGCTTAAATGGCATATTGTCATCGTCACTATTAGATCTTGTATAAAATTGAACGCTCTACGAAGATGCCCTTATAATTAATAAAAAAAAATTGGGGCGACTTTCCATTAATGGCGCACACGTAGAGTTTTGATTTTTTGTTTACAGTGAGCTTAGGGTCCCAATAGAGTAGCTTTAAAATATGGTTAAAAAATAAATATTTAAATTTTTCATACAACATGTATGCAAATGACGACCACGAAGAACAATTTTTTATTTTGACAGTTTTTTGCAGAGGAGGGGCATTTTAAAATTATGGTAGGTATAGGTATAGGTATGAAGTTCAAGGCGTAAAAAAGAGAGATGGGTATGGGTATGCAACCCCCCTGCTTGGGTTCACTATAGGATTTGGGATGTGGGCAAGTTTGGGTATGTACAAAGAACTGTTAAAAAAAAATTGTTCTTCGTGGTCGTCATTTGCATACATTTTGTATGAAAAAATGAACTTTAAAGAATTAATTATATAAATAAATACACATTTCCTCACATTAAAATTGTTATTTTTATTTAGTTATTATTTTTATTTTAGTCAATAATTTTTCATATAAAAGTCTTCGCGTATTAAAATTCTTGCGTCCCTAAATTAAACTGGAGCCAAAAAATTTTAGTTGAAAAAAAAAATAATTCGAATTGAAAAATTCTAATACGATGGTATCAGGAGTTTGACAGTTATATAAAAGGATCTGTGTAAATTTTTAAAATAAAAAAGAAAATGAAAGAAAAATATTTAAAAAAAAATTCTTTGTCCCATCCGGGAATTGAACTGGGTACCCCCACTCGCGGATTTTTTTTTTTTTCAATTTTAAATTCATTTTTATTTTTCATCATCTTAAAAATATCTTAAAGCTAGACAAAAATTCATAAAAACTAGCCTACTTATCAATTACTTACAACTTAACTTAACAAAGCTTGCTTAAATGGTAATTTATTTTAGCAATCAGAAGGGGACTCATCTTGTTTTCTGTGGGCTTGTTTTTCCGTCACGTTCATGTGAAATTCTTCTGTAGCTGGCAGGCTTATGCTTTAAAAATGCTTTATATTATTTATACTCCCTGAATTCAATTTCCAGCCATAAGTAAATATCGTGGGCCTAAAGCAAAATTGTTCTAAGTACATATGATTTCTTAAAGACTTAGAACAATTTTGCTTTACGCCGACGATATAACAAAGAATCTATCCTTGCTTGAAAGAGTTGCCGTTTGCAAATATGTAGTAATTTGCTATTTTGAAAAAGTAAAAAAGTCTGAATAATTTGTTCAAAATTCGTGTCCACTATTCCATGGAATTACCCTATATTAGACTGATTCAAAAAAAAATATTTTGTTTTGTTCAAAGTTATATCGAAAATATTGTTGGAAATTATGAAAAAAAATTCTGTAAAAGTTTAAGTCCTTAATATTAATTAATAGTACAGGTAAAATAGTACATAAAATCAAGAAATAAAAAAAAAAATTGTTACACTCATGAAACTTGGCAAAAAGTTTGCTTTTGGGATAAGAACCAAGTACAAAAAAAGTCTATAAAAAAAAGTTGGGTGGAAGGGTGTTTTTTCGCGGACAAGAGGGAGGGGGTGAAAGGTCAAAAATATACTGAAAAAAATTGTTTGTCGAATATCATCATATGACACATGTTTTCAAGGTATTTTTTGTACTCAGTATCCCAAAAGCAAACTTTTTGCCAAGTCTCATGAGTGTAACAATTTTTTTTTAATGCCTACTTTACCTGTACTATAAGTACAGCCGCATCCCAAATTTGAATTTCCCATTATAGGATTTACATGGGAAAGATTGCGTTTTTGAGTTTAGAATCTTATAACTTTTTAAAAGTTCATCAAAAAAGCTAGGCTAAATCATTTTCTTGTATAAAATTGAAATGTGAATAAAACTGTGTGTGTAAAAGAATTATCGAGATAATTTCTAGATTTAACTGCCAAAATTACTCACAAGGAAAAAAAGGAATGCGAGAAAGGGAGATATTTAAAAAAAATTTGATATGTTTTTGTTTTTTTTTTTTTATGTAAAATAATTGTTAATTTTAGGTTAATCTCTTTTCAAAACATGATTAATTATTTATAAAAAATATATTCTGTAGAATTTTCCCCAGCTATAAAATAGCGTTTGGTAGATATTTAGATTTGGACTAATAGTTTGTTGAAAATATATAAAAAAAAAAAACGCTTTTGGATTTATCGCGTTTGAAAACAAACGGATGTGAAATTAGATCTTAAAAGTATGTATTTATTTATTGTTGTTTCATTTAAATTTTTAAAATAAAAAAAAAGAAAATAAAAGAAAAAAATTTAAAAAAATTCTTTGTCCCATCCGGGAATTGAACTGGGTACCCCCACCCCCTGACCGATTTTTTTTTTTAAATGTTTATTCTTCATCATAGCCGTGTTTTATTGGTACTCAGTATTTTACTGAGTAAACATTTATTGCTATAAACATACAAAACGGATTACTTTTATTTATTTTTTTTATAATCCTATATTGTTTAAGAGTCAAAAATGTATAAGTGTATAAACAAAATTTCTCTGTAAACCAACAAATAAAAAACTTTTGTTTATCCTTAGCAATCATATGTTGTTGTTTACCTTAAAAAAAAAAAAATTTACTGAGCTAAGTACTGAGTTACGAATAAAACACGCATCATCTTAAAACTATCTTAAGGCTTGACAAAATTTGATAAAAACTATCCTACTTATCAATTACCTACAACTACTTACGGGCACTCTAAGTTACTGACCAAATGCTTAATATTAATATTCTTACTTTTACAGATTATTTTTATCATTTCCAACAATATTTTCGATACAACAAATAAAAGTTAAATTTTTCTTTAAATCAGTCTATTGTATACCTCCCCACATTAAATATTCGTTCGAATAGTTTATCAAAAAAGCTAGGCTAAATCATTTTTAACGACTTCCAAAAAGGAGAAGGTATTCAATTCGTCTGTATTTTTTTTTTTTTTTTTGTTACCTCATAACTTTGGACTGAGTGAACCAGTATTAATAATTCTTTTTGTAGGTATTCTGATGCGATTTTTTTTGTTTATTAATTTGATTAGTCACACATACGGCAAAATTATTATTAACTTAACCCTGATTTTTTATTCGTCAATTAGATGATCAAGTAGATGATCAGAAGAATAAATTTCAAGATAAAAAACACTTTTATTCATAGGAATAACGAATAACCCTTAACTGGGGTGTATCTGGCTATTGAAAAATTGTATCTTATGTCGTTTTCGATTGGCCGTCCGAAAGCGTCCGGAACCATTCAGAAGCCTTCTGAATGTGTTTTATTCGCACAAAAATGACAGACAGAAGGCTTCTCAGAAGAGAAATTCTCTTCTCGATTTAAAATCAGAAGCACTAATACATGAACACAAAAATGTCAACAAAAAAAGACTCAATCATTCTTTTTTTGTTGTCATTCAAAAATTTATTATTTGATGAAATTAAAATTAATTAGAAAATTAAAATGGGTACCTTATTGCAATGGAATATTTTTTTAACCATTTTCTTCTTCATCGTCGTCTTTAGATTTATAATTTTCCATAATTTTTTTGGTTGGAAGAAAAAAAAATTTATTTGACATTTTTGAAATTTCACAAACACAAGCAACAAAAACAGAATTGAGTGGAAGCGATTCAAACTGTTTTATTGGATTTCAGAATGAGTGAATTCTTGAGTGAAACCAATCGAAAACGACATTAGTGTATTTTATTTTTAATGAATGCATTTGATATTTTTAATTTATTTATTATTTTAATATGCCCTTTTCAAAAAAATGTTGCGAGCCAGCGTCTCGCACGGCGCATTTATTTATTTTTCAAATTTCAATAAAAAAAATTATTATGGAACAGCTTCTGTTCTGATCGTTGCGACCAATAAATCGATACATTAATTAATCATCTTTGAACTGAAGTAAATATCCAATCCATGGTCCCTAGGGAAATCGCTCATGTTCCTAATTGTTCAAATGAAATAAGTTATGGTACAAGTTTATTTACATGCTAATGTACCTACTTAATATTAAAAATGTGGCAAACACACTTTTCCTGCAAATAGCTCTGACACAACTGTTATCCAGAGCGCCAACACGAACATGATGTACGAGATTCCGATCTTGTAAGTATTCGGAAGTTGATATGCTTGCCCACCGATTTCATCCACATGAAAACCAAGTGGAAAAATCACTGCAGCAAGGCAGAACAACACCATCGCTGTGAATCCTACCCATCTGGCATAAGGAATAACATTGCGGTCCCAGGTACTCGATGCCAAAAGAATTACTGTAGTGGTGACACAAATGCATCCAACAAATATGCAAATTAATGCCAACAGCCATTCAATTTGCAGCTCCGGAGTGAAACATACTTGCGGCCTATTATACAAAGTCATGCAAGTCCACATTAGTCCTAGGCGGATGTCACCTTGAAACAAAGAAATATAAATTTTCATTTATTTGTTTTTATTAAATATTTTTATCTTATTACCAGCTTCTTCTGTGACAATCCAATCAGGCATGGCTAAGCTAACAATTGCGAAAACATCAGCAGCCATAAATAATGTTGCGCTTATTGTTGTAAGCTTATCCATTTATTTTAATTACAATTTAATTACGTTTTTGTAAAATATCGTTTTCAAGGAATAGGAAATAAACTAGATATTCACAAAATTTTGATGAATGTACAACACCAACCAAGAAAAAAACAATTTCTTCATTGCTCGATTCAATGGGATTTTTTTTTTTCTTGTAAAAACAAAATTTAACGAAGAAAAAGACAGCTGTTCACTGTCAATACAAAAAAAAAGTAGATCTGTTTACATGGAAGACCAAGTTGGACATCTTGAGTTGATAGAACTGTATTTACACGAACAACATGTTTGAAAACCACGTTTGAGCAAAAATTTAAATTGATTTATTGAAATTGTTGCATAATTTTATGAACCAGGAAATACTTAATCAAGAAAAAAGGTTTTGAACTCCATCAAACTTGTTTATATCGTTTTCCAAAATTATGGGAGTGAATCACTCCTTTTTTGTTCAATTTTGGAATTTTTTCCCGACGAATGTGACAAGTGGAGTTTGACGTTTGCTTTGCATGTGTTTGTAATACTAACGGCCATATTATTCACTAGTTTAAAAAATACATCTGGATGTAAACAATGTTAAATGTCAAAAATAAATCCAATTCCATAATATTCACTACTTAAATCCAATCTTAAATCCAATTTTTTAAATCCAATCTCGTTAAATCCAAACAAATTTAAACTGCTCTCTGGAGGTCTGTTTAACTTTATAAATCCAGATGTAAAATTAATTTTCACAGTGTTCAGATGTTTTTTCGAGTATTTTGTGAAGGAAAAATAAAGATAAATGCTAATTATACAAAATTTATTGAATAAACATATAATTTTTTTTGAGTGAATAATATGACCAAAAAATTAAATCCTTGGATTTATGAAATTCAGATTTAATGGATTGGATTTAAAATTAACTTAAATCCAAACTAAATCCAGAGTGAATAATATGGCCGTAAATAATAAATAAAATAATATGTTGTGGGGGTTGTTCTGTGGCTTGAAATGGCTTGTGTGTTGAAATCCGATTCTGTAGGGAGAAAGAAAAAAAAATAATAGGTGTGTTTTTTTGTTTATCTATATAGATTTTGTGCAAAAAAACGACATCGAGATTTTTGAAATCAAAACAATTTACGTGTCAAAAACAACAAAAACTTTATCTGTATAGATTTTTGAAAAATCCAGATAATTATCCAGATTTTACTTTATCTCGATAAAAACAGTAGTGCCAAGGTACTTTATTTGTTGTGTTCATACAAAAATATCTGAAAATATTAACAAAAAAAAAAGCGGAGAAAACGAGGTTTGAAAAAAACTCTCATAGAAAAAAATATTCAAAAATTTGTTTGACATGGTTGCATTGAAATGTTAATATCTCGAGATATACGCAATGCACTTTTCAGATAAAAGTCTTAAATGGATCCTGATAAGATTGTTGAACAGATATGTATATAAAATTACCAAATTTTTTTCGAAAAATTAGAAATAAAAAAGTTTTCACATATGATTTTTAAAAAATCAAAAAAAAATTTAATATGGCTACCTTCAAACGCTTATAACACAAGAACGACGCAACTAATGTTAATGATCATGGTCTTAAAATGTAGCTAAGAATATACAGATAATTTTTGGGTTTTTGTGAAAAACAATTTTTTTGAATCCAACATGGATGCCATGGCCATATGAAAATTTTTGTTTGCATCCAACATGGATGTAATGGCCTTCCCACTTCGGAGTTAAAATAAAAAAAAAAAACAAAAGCAACATTTTTGACAGACAGCTGCCAAAGTATATGTACAGTGGTGCCAAATGTTTGCATGGATTTCAAAAATCCCGATGTCGTTTTTTTGCACAAAATCTATATAAATAAACAAAAAAACACACCTAATGTAAACAAATGTTTGCAAATAGATATGCAGAGTACTTACCTGAACTCTAATGGCTATTGGGGCCTAATTGTTCAATGCTGACGATCTGAAAATATAAGAAAAACATAAAATAAGTATTCATAAACTTTTTAGAACATTAATAACAAATAGGGATATAAAACTTATTATGAAAATAAAAGTATTAAATTTTGTACTTATCCAGTCGTTCCGCCTTTCCATGTGTGTTGTTTGATCGTTTGTTGTTGTTTATCTCTGGCTGTCATCTTCTTCGTTTGAGTCAAAATATAGTCTGTGGCTAAGACCCTTTTCCAGCGTATGTCTGTTACTGGGTGAAAATGTATAAATGTGAGATAGAAGATTATTAATGGATGGATATGATCATAGAAGTATTCTAAAATTATTAAATTAAAGAAAATTTTATGTAAAAACGTTTTTATGACTAGTACCATGTTAACACGAAGCCTAATTCTATATTTTACGTCTATTTTATATTTTTTTATATCGTTCTTTCATGGTGTAGAATGTAGATGTTCTTTCTTGTTCCGAAATCAACCAGGGTTAAGGTTATATGTTAGATTTGTTTAAACGTGGGTTCCTCAAGGTATTGTTTCACAATAAAAATCTTCAAAGAATTTCAAAATTTTTTGTTAAGGGTTCAATAAAAATATCGACGAGAAATCGCCAGTCTTCATGCCCTGTGTAAATCTGCGGTAGGGTTAGTTCAGAAAATCCATATCGTGATTCTGGAGAGCACCTCGTTGAATTGGAGAGTTAGGCTGTCAAAAGCTAGCTTAAAGCCCAGTACGCAGATCGCGCTAAACTAAATTTTATCTCGACAATTTTTATCTCTACACGCGTTCGCTAAAAGCCAAGATAAATTTAAATTTAAAAATAACGGCTGAATCACAGTTTCATTTACTTATACCTGCTTACAACAGTATCTATTGCTTTTTCACTCTCTCATTTTGTTTTGTTCCTCTTCTTTTATATATTCCAAGATTTTTTTTTGCCCCTTATTCCTTGCAGCAACAACAACGACCACAAAAATGTCAAAATTCATCTGTGAAAAAATGCGCTGAGCATTATTTCGCGAGCTAAATTGAGTGGAGACTTTTTGCAAAAGTAGTAGATGAGAATTCGAATTTAGCGCGTGAACTGCGTACTACCTGGCTAAAAATCCTCGCTAAAATTTGTCTTTGGAGGAAATTTGTATGAAAGATAAATTTTAGCGCGATCTGCGTACTGGGCTTAACCAAGTAAAATATAATCACCAAGTTATTCACGTTAAAAATGAAAACGTCACATGTGTCGTACGTAAAAGTTAAAAGTTGGTCAACTCTTCCGACTCCGGCTGCGGCTCCGATTCCAGTTGCGTCGTGTTGTGTTGTGTTGTGTTCGTACATTTGCATTTGCGTACATTGAATATTTTGACAGCTATTCCAGTTACGACTCCCACTCCGGCTCCGACGCCATTGTGTTCCAGCAGTAAAGCTTTGCGTTGCGTTCCGATTGTAGAGAAAAAGTATTTTTGTGTTTTCTTATTTTTTGGTCTGGAGAAGTTTATGACATGAGATTGTGTGTATGCATGTTTTCAAATGTGACCTTGTTGTTGTAGGTATATGAATTGATAGGTAGATACAAAACATGATCATTGGTTTTGTGTAGGTTAGGTAAGCAAATTATAATTGCATACCTAAGTGACAAAAAGTGCAATGCAATAGCTTTACCACGGCAGTCTTTGAGTGCCACAAGTCTTTTTTTGAGCTATTGCATAGATTTTATTGCAGACCTTGGCATTGGGATGCGGACTAAACCAAAAAATCCACACATGGATGGTTCACTAAACGTGTATGGTATGTGTGCATATGGTACGAATGTACAATTGTATCGAAACGAACGAGAGCAAGCAAGCGCTGTTTGTGTGAATGGTTTTTGATTCAGACAGAGAGGGTTGTATAAATTGTGTTAGACCACAAAGAAAGGAAGACCATAAATGCTGTGTCTGCAGAATAAATCAAAAGCAAAAAAAATTATCTGTATTTTATTATTTTCTTTCCTTTTATTTTGTTTTCTCTTCCCATTCTTCTGTTTCTTGTTCAACTTGTTGTGATTTGTGTGGCTGGAAATTGAATTCAGAGAGTATAAATAATCTAAAGCATTTTTAAAGCATAAGCCTGCCAGCTACAGAAGAATTTCACATGAACGTGACGGAAAAACAAGCCCACAGAAAACAAGATGAATCCCCTTCTGATTGCTAAAATAAATAATCTTTTAAGCAAGCTTTGGTAAGTTAAGTTGTAAGTAATTGATAAGTAGGCTAGTTCTTATGAATTCTTGTCTAGCTTTAAGATATTTTTAAGATGATGAAAAATAAAAATGAATTTAAAATTGAAAAAAAAAAAAAAAAATCAGCGAGTGGGGGTACCCAGTTCAATTCCCGGATGGGACAAAGAATTTTTTCTTAAATATTTTTCTTTCATTTTCTTTTTTTTATTTTAAAAATTTACACAGATTTCACAGATCCTTTTATGTAACTGTCAAACTCCTGATACCATCGTATTAGAATTTTTCAATTCGAATTATTTTTTTTTCAACTAAAATTTTTTGGCTCCAGTTTTCTTTAGGGACGCAAAAATTTTAATACGCGCATACTTACTTACGCGGCCTTACTGGAACTGGTTACGATACCGTTGATTCTTAAAATGAATTCTTCCGATACCGTCATTTGTTGGAAGTGCCTTGGTGGGAACACTCCTTCGTTGGGGGGGTAATTGGTAGTAACAGCCTACTCCGCTTCGACCCTTCGACCATGGGAGGCCCTTCTGCAAAAACAAGTTTCGCGATCGCATAGCTCTAAGCTTCATAGTAGTAGTCACCGCGTAAGCCCATCCGCCACGACAAGGTTTACCCCCATGGATGGGAACAACAAATAACACAATCATTTAAATTCACTTTTATTGATTTTTTACAAAAGGTACTTTATTATAGGGGTATTCACGATCCGATGCAACTGGTCTTGTATCATTGCAAAAGTGCAAAAGTGTAAAATCTTACAACACTACAACAACAAAATATACGGATTAAAATTTTACAACAGTCTTGCACTTTTGCTATACCCTAGACCTATTGCAAAATAAAAATACAATAGAGTAAAATTATTTTTGACAGATGGCAGCTCACCCTCGCGTCTCCCATGATAAACAGTTTGTCTTTTTTATTCTGTTTATTATGGTTGTCGGCTTGTCGGTACTCATGTCCCGTAATTTAGTTTCTTTTGATGTAAAATAATTTGTGAAAATTTATTAACCCGAACAAAACAAAGAATTAAATTATAAAAAAATGGAAAAAAAGAAGAAGCAACAGTGGAGGAACAACCCTGTTAAAAAAAAAACATCATGGATTTCATTCATGCTTCAATATTTACTATAGATAAGAGAAAGGGCGTTCACGATCTATTGTAAAAAAATAAAATTTTACATTTTTACTAGGCCTGTTGCACCAGATCGTGAATACCCCTTATATTTTTTTATAAGTAAATATAATTTCCTTCACAAAAAAAAATTAAAACAACCACCCAACAATTTGACAAGCAGTCCATGAAGTAAAATTTAGAAGTATTGGTAATCACTCCGTCACTCCTTCAAAATTTTGGGAGTGAAGAATTCACTCCAAAAATTCACTCCTTTTTCAATTTTGGAATTTTAAATCACTTCTTTTGGGAGTGATTATTGGCGTTTTTAATTGACAATCCGGAATTGTTCTTCGATTCGGAATCCCAATTGAACCGTTTTTTTTTTTTTTTTTATTCCTAAGAATCTGAAGTTTGGTGTGAATGTATTGTTTGAGTTTAACATGTTTCACATATATGTGTATTCGCGCCAAATTTCATTTGTATTTGTGCTGCAAACATTTTGTACTGCTGACATTTAAATCTATGAATGTGTGAGTGATTCTGCTTCTGATTCTGTTTTTAAAACCAGAAGAGAAATTCTCTTTTTTTTTTCAGAATCAGAACTGTCAGTTTTGTCCAATTGAACGCATTCAGATTGCTTTTTTTTGCTTCCAGATTGCCAATTAAAAACGCCATATATAGCTTGGAGTGACACTTTTTGAATTTTGGAAAACGACATTTAATTGTAATAGAACACATGCACACCTATATTTCGGTCTTTTAATGTAAGGCATTAAGCCGTCAAACATTGCTTCACAGCATGTTATTCAGTGTAAACTTTCGTTCAAATCTAACACAAAGAAGCTGTCACCTGTCAAAGAAACAATTTTCCCGCCGATACTTTTTTACGAAACTATTTATCAACAATTATCAAGCAATTTAAATAACAAAAACACAACTAGTTCTAATTCACTATATTTTAAAAGCTAAAAATTGTGTTAGATGCCTGTCCAATAGAAATAAATAAAGGATTAAATAAAATATGCACAAAATGAGTGGTGTCCAGGTCGACCAGGAATTATTTTTACAAGCGTTTGAAAGTAGGTCTCAAATCTCAATTTCATATTCTTGTTAGTATTTTTAAATTGAACAAATGAAAAACTACTTTTGAAAAACTTTTTTAGAGCCTACGCAAATATATCGTTTTCTCAGAAATCGCCATGCCACAAGTGTAAGAATTTTGCTATTTCTCTGAAGTAATTGCTAACCATTTTTGTTCCTTTATCTCAGCCAATATTTTTAAACCGAACGCTCAGCTATATGAAAGGTCGAATGTCAAGGAGCAATAAAAAGCGTTCGACTTTTAAAGTAAACACGCTTCTCGACACAATTTTGCATAAAACAGGAACCATGGGTAACTATTTGAACATAGTTTTCATTGGATTATTCGACAAAAAAGACGAAGAGTGGAAAACCGGGGACAAGGTTAATGTCCAAACGACATTGTATAAAATATCAAGAAATAAGCGCAAAGAAGGCAATGCCAGTTTCCAGGAAATTTTGGTGAGTAGTCATGAAGCTAGTTAATTCATTTAAATATGGTAACATTTGTTTTAATTTCAGACAAAATTTTCAAGCGTTGTAATAAATCCGCAAACCAAACTCAAAGATTATCCAGCTGTCTCGATTCCAATGAAAGCGTTAAGCCCGCTGAGCGATCAACACACTGTGTACAAGATTATGTTTAGCGTTTCCACTGCGTCAGATTTAAAAAATAATTTCAATTTACAAAATGACGACGGTTTGTACCTAGTTATAAATTTATAATTAAATCTTTATAGGTATAGCAATAATTATAAAATTCCTAAATCCCATACTATTTTCATTTAGTGATTGTGATTGGTAATTTAATCTTTCTTATTGGTTCTGTATGAACTTAGTTTAAGCATTTAAAATTTTTGTATGAAACAAAAACAAACTTCCATTTCGGGACAGAAATTGAAAATTAATTCCTTCTTATTGGTTTTGTCTGAATTAAGTCTGAGCATTGAAAATTTTGTATTTATTTATTTTAAAGATGTGCCATCTAAACGACTCAAATTGTCTTCCACAAACTTTGGATGTGAGCTTGTAGTTTTTGAGAAAAACTGTGGAAGCATTGGAGAAGGAGAGTACGAAGCGGCTCTCCAGGAATTTTCTTCAAGTAGTATTAAAACATTTTCACCAAAGAAAAAAACATGGGAAACACTACCAGACACATACACCCCAGTTACGCTTAAATTTCAAGTCTTTCATCAATGTCTAATGCTTAAATTCAGTTTATATTGGTCAAATACTTCGATATCAAACAATGTGAAGGCCGAAGATGTATGCGAGTATGCTGTTTCCGACATGAAAAATTCCGATTACGATTGCAATAAAACAGTCAATTATTTAAACAACACTGCTATACATTCGCATTCAAACACTTTCAAATCAAAATTTTTAGTCGAGGAAAAACTTCAAATAGTTTACAACTTTATTTATAACAACAACACACGCCAGCAAACAGAATACACCCAGGAGGTGGTATGTCCGTGGTGTGGGCTAGACTGTTTGCGTTTATACGCATTATTGAAACACTTGAAATTGTGTCATGCTAGATTTAATTTTGCGTATCATCCCGATGGCAATGGGGCTCGAATAGATGTTACAATTAATGATTTGTATGATGGTTCATATGCTGGATCAGCCTACGATCTAGTGGGTGCATCTCGACGTTCTTTTACTGGAACATGTGGGCCAGTGAGGAGGACATCCATCACCAATCTACTTGTATGTCATCCACGTCGTCAAAAAACTAGTCTTGATGAATTTCTTGTATTGGACGAGGATGATTTGATAAACCAGAAACTGTACAGAACAGGTCATAACCGGTAAGTAGTATGTTTTTGTATTTTTGCACATTACTTATTCGAAATTTTAAAGGCTCTACTACCATACCGAAACGTTCTTGCCTGTTCATTCAAATGAGCTTGATATCGATTCCGAAGGAGAAAGTGATCCTCTTTGGTTGCGTAAGAAAGTAGGTCAAATGATAGACGAATTTTCTGATGTTAATGAAGGCGAAAAAGAACTAATGAAATTATGGAACCTCCATATTATAAAAAATAAATATGTTGGTGACTGTCAGCTTGCGTTGATCTGCGATAGATTTTTGGATGCATATGGAATAGAAATCATACGAAAAAATTTGTACCGCAATTTTATTTTACATATGTGTTCTTTGTTCGATTACGGTCTTGTTTCACCTGAGATTTTATATAAAACGATTAAAAAACTCCAACTAATTTTAAGCAAGTACCCAGAAGGTCAAAAAATACTATCAGAGTCTGGCGCAGCCCAGCAAGAATTTTGGATGAAAGTGGGAATCCACAAACAGGAACAAAAACTTAAATCTCCTCAAAAACATAGTGAGAATAAAAATACCACAGATGGATGCTCTAATGCCTCATTAAGAAGTAAATCAAAGACAATGAAGCCTAAATCCGGTATCGTTAAACGGAAGCACAACAGCAGAAAATGATTTAAAATTATGAAAAAACGATCTCCTACTTTTGTTAAATCATCAAATCATCATACCAAAACATTAGTTTCTAAATTATTGATCAAGAAAAAAAGCTCCAAAAGGTGAGTTTGCAGTATACATCAAATTATCTTCCATGATTCAATAAACGAAAGAATTTTATCTTAGTCAGACAAAGCAGAGAAAAAAGAATATTTTTTTCTTGTGTAGGATTTTTGTGTGTCTTTATAATATAATTATGATTTAAGTTTTGTATGAGTCTGCTCTGGACAGTAAAGTTATTTTTCTTAAGGATTAATAGTTAAGGTCGTTGTTCTACGACATACTTAAATAGTAAAAACTAGTTTAGGAATATTTTGTTCCTGATTAAGAGGCGTTACATTTATTAAGTTATTATATTTATAACCATTCACATACATAAAATTAAATAATAAAAAGTATGTTTTTTTCTTGTGTAGGATTTTTTTGTGTCTATAATATTATTATGATTTAAGTTTTGTATGAGTCTGCTCTGAACAGTAAAATTATTTTTCTTAAGGATTAATGGTTAATGTCGTTGTTCTACGACATACTTAAATAATAAAAACTAGTTAAGGAATATTTAACTCCTGATTTAGAAGACGTTACATTTATTTTCCCTTTTTAAGTCATTATATTTATAACCATTCATATGCATAAAATTAAATAATAAAAATTGTTTTTTTTTTTTAAGATTGATTTTTTTTTATTTTGTAAAGTACATTAGGTGAGTGTGAGTCTAGGAAAGAAAAAATCGCTGAGGGCTGTGGGATATTAAAAATAAATCAAAAATAGGCAAACATAAATTGACCAAACGACAATCCCATAACACATCTATTATCTGCAATATTTTACTTATTAAAATTATTCCGTTTAAATGCTGTTAATTTTAAAGTCAATTTTTTTACATGGATTTCTACTACTGCCAAATATATCGAACCATTGATTTTCTTGTAACTTAGAGTCTTAAATTACGACCACGTCTTGAGCGGCGGAGCATCCTGAGCGGCGGAGCATCCTGAGCGGCTCAGATCTGTTCTATTTTTATTGAAATCCTGAGCGGCAAATTATATTATATTTTAAATTAACACGAACATTTTAGTAAATGGTGAAAATTATGGTTTCTTGTAAAGAAAACCTTCAAAAATATCAATTTTTTTTCATTAAAATAAAAAAAAAAAAATAAATAGGCCCCGACAGGAATCGAACCTGGGACTTCAGTTTAACTCGAATTTCTAACTATTTTTTAAGAAGCTACACCCTAAATGGATGGACCGATTCTCTTCAAACTTGGTATGTAGCGGTTTTTGAGATTGTGCCAATGATTGTATAGAATTAATTATTTTTTTAGAACCTTAAAAAAAATCAAGTGTGAGTTTTGCGACAAGGTGTATCGTTTTACGAAAAAAGATTTTTTCGTTATTCTCATTAAAAACGGTCATAGAAGATAATATCGTTTTCTCCTATTCTGAATTTCTCCCAAACGACTTCAAAATATTAATTAAAGCTGCTAATATTTATAAATATACTGCAGACAACAATTCACTTAGCGGAAGAAAATAAGTTTATTTCCATGAATTTAAATGCAAAAACGTAGGCTATGAAGAAGTTTCATTTCTGATACCTGATTTGGTTTCAAAAAATTTTTGGTTGCTCTATAAGGCAAGTATTTGGTTTCGTGTCAAAGCAAATTTCGATCTCAGTTTGCTTATTGTTTGGTCTTGCGGGGCGTCCGCCATTTTGAACAACGCATTAGTCTAAATATTTCGAGAACGACTAATCGAACAGACAATTCCCAAGGATTTATATTTTAAATAAAATTATCTTTCTTTCTCTGGTACATAATTTTTCTCTGGGGGTTATACTTTCAGAGTTACAGTACCGCAAAAAGTGCATTTTTTTAAATTTTAAATAATTTAAATAATCCTTGTAGTCGGAGAGGCGACCTTCGAGTTACTTAGTTTGAAATGCCAAACGAAAATCTTTACAGTAAAAAAAAACTTTTGAAATCGAACAGGGCAGAAAAAATCAAATGCCTTGTTCGATTTCACTTGTCAAAAAGTTTTTTTTTTTATAGAATTCACTATCAAACCCGTTTTCACAAAATTGATTTTTCAAAAAAAAAATTTGAAATATTTTTTAAAAGTCCAAAACTTTGTTTTTTGAAAATGTTCTTAAGTTTTAATATCACTTTTACTTAACCGCTTTTGTACAGAAATTTTCGTTGGAATCAGGTTAGTCTTGTACGAGATATTCATAAATAAAAAAAAAAACCGTTCTATGACAGGTACCTTTAATAACGATACAAAAAATATTTTTTTTTAATTTCAAAAGCTGGCTCTTATGTGTGATACTACACACAAAAACTGTTAACTACCAAGTTTGAACAAAATCACTTCAGTAGTTTAGGCTTTAGCTCGAGGTACATGCAAACAGACAGACGGACAGACAGACAGAATTGCCGGACCCACTTTTTTGGCATTCTCCATCATCGTAATGTCATGTAAAATTGTTATCTCGAGTTCGATTTTTTTTACGAATCCTAAACTTGCCCTATAGTACCTATATCGCAAGTAAAAATGGTTTCGGTAAAAGTTGTAGACACTTGTACTATCTACAACTTTTGCATTTAACTTTTCTCGTTAGGAGTTCTTCTTGTGATAGAAATCGTAAAAAAACACGATTTTTGACATCCACCCCACTTTTTCGGCCACCCGAATTGAATTTCTATGCCTTTTCATGTGTGAATAATTTAAACCAGAGCTGCTAGAAAAAAACTAATGTTGTTTTCGGAATCAGCACCATATATTTAGTAAGAAATGATGCACAACGGTCTGAAAATTTTGTGTGTGTTGGGCAGTGTAATTAATTAGTTGTGTATTTATTTACTATGGTATTTTTTCTTGACTCGGGAATAAGTTTTTTGAATATCGATGTAAGTTGAAGTATAAATACCCAACTAATTAATTATATAACTATTAATTAAATAAAAACTAATTAATTCATTATATGTATATATCGCATTTTTGTGCATAAAAATGTTTTTTTTTTTATGTTTTGACATAAAACGTGTAAAAGGTGACTTTTTGCAAAAGTCTGAAAAAAATTATTTTCTTTACCAAGCTGAATCTCCAAAACTATAACAATTCAAAATCTGAAAAATATCCAACATGATAGCTACACCTATAAAGTTTAAGTCTGTAAAGTTTTAAATTTTTTGAACA
The DNA here is from genome assembly GCF_945859705.1 of Episyrphus balteatus. NCBI lineage: Eukaryota > Metazoa > Arthropoda > Insecta > Diptera > Syrphidae > Episyrphus > Episyrphus balteatus. The sequence continues at coordinate 19,269 of NC_079135.1, forward strand.
AATGGTTTGGTTGGAATTTAATGTCGAATTCCTTTCAACAACAAAAAAAGAATTAAATGAAATAATCGATTTCAAAATCAAAATTTGGGGAAGAAAAGTTAAAAAAATTACATTTTATACAATTTTTGTAAGGACTGTGGATTTTAATACAAGATTTTCCAATAAAATAAACTGCCAAAATTGATTACTTTTCAAACACTGAAAACCATATGTTCCTATGCCGTCTAGTTTTTTTTAGAAAATTGAAAAATAGGAAAACTACTTTTTTTATGATGAAATTTTATTGCTGTAATTGTTAACGAGGGGTTCAGTTCCTTTTCTGGCTGTTAACACACACTAAGCGGACAACGAAGTTGCGTGAGCGGGACAGAGGACCCAAAAAGTAAAGTTAAAATCCTGAGAACCCGCAATGCGGGTCAGGTAAGGTACTTTTTATATAATAAAAGCTATTGACTGTTGCGCCTGTCCGGCGAGGTATCTAGTGTTTTTCTGGCACATAACACAAAGCTCTTAACTTACTCTTTGAATAAAATATCAAATACTTTTTTTAATGGTGGCACAGTAATGCCAAATTTATCGAAAACAGTAAAAAAAAAAATTAAAAATCTGATAAAAAAGTATTTTTCGTGTTTTTCAATTTTCTCAAAAACTATAAGGCATATAGTGAGGCGGCTTAGAATTAAAAAAGAGTTCAATCGTGCACTTTGTGATAAAAGCATGAAATTAACATCGTTGGTAATACTCAATATAAGAGTTATTTTGAGATATTGGGCCACCTTGTATTCCATCCGGAAGGGTAGATACAAGACTTTTTCTGTGTTGCACTCGATTTGTTGCATATCATAGTATAGGCAATGAAACATTCGTATTAATATGATACACGATTTCGAGGTATTTTCTTTTTCGGGCTTTAGCCCGATCGAATAAAATCAATACCAAAATGTAAGGACGGGAAAAACCGGCCGGTTTAAACCGGTTTCGGTTTTTTTGATTCGGTCAACCGGTTTTTTCGGTTTTTTTGTTCTCCCGGTTCAAACCGGTTTTTGCAAAAAAAACCGAGTGAAAAAAAACGTAGAACAAAAAAAAGATCCGACGAGACAAAAAACTGAAAACTTTCCACGAAAAATTTTCCATGTGCTGCAATGGTACCATTTCAAAAGTGTTCTTTCTCGCTAAAAAAAACACACTTTGACCTGAAATTTGTTGATGGACATATTTTATTATTTTTTTCTATGGTAGGTATATGAAAAATCCACACGAAATTTTATCAACCTACCACTTTTTTCAAGGAGTACTTGGTAATATTCTGACTCTTGCTCTTTAAGTAAAAGACAATTCATAAAGAGTCCAATAACTTTTTACATGATGGTCAAGACATTTTGGTACTGATTTTATTCGATCGGGCGTTATAGAAAATACCTCGTAATCATGTATCATATTCATACAAATGTTTCATTGCCTACACTATGATATGCAACAAATCGAGTGCAACACAGAAAAAGTCTTGTATCTACCCTTCTGGAAGAAATACAAGGTGGCCCAATATCTCAAAATAACTCTTATATTGAGTACTACCAATAATATAAATTTCATGCTTTTATCCCAAAGTGCACGGTTTAGATGCTAAGCCGCCTCACTAATAGAATCATATGGATTTCAGTGTTTGATCAGGAATCAATTGAGGCAGTTTATTTTATCAATCAATTTTGTATTGAAATCCACAGTTTTAACAAAAATAGTTATTTGTTTTTTAAGCTTTTTTGTCTCAATTTTTACTTGCGATATAGGTAGGTACTATACAGGGTGTCCCAAAAGTAATGGATCAAACGAAATATGGTGATAGGCCTCCTTAAGAGCTCTCAGAATTTGGTAACTTGTTCATCCCAAATCCTTACGGTTTTCTATTTAATGCAATTCTTGTGAAATTTCGAAAAATCCCTACTTGGCAACAGTATTTTGCTTCCTGCGCCCATTATTGATTTTTGTTTTCTAAAATTCTTTTACAAAAACATTGCCAAATAATAAGGAACAATTAATTAATCAAAATATTTTTTATTCCATACGCCATTTCGCTGCAAATTAACTAACAGTTTCAAGTTTGATAAAAAATCAATTTTTAACTTTTATTTGAGAGCAACACGGCGACAAAAATTTCTACGGTGTGAGAATGGTTTATTATTTTAAAAAGTTGCCCTGCTATTGTAGTTTTCAAAAATGTATAAAAGTTTCCAAAGTTGCAGTTAGATCAGAAAATATTACAATTTGAATTCAACAAAACAGGGGTTTTCACAGTAAAAATACAAACAAAAATAGACGCTTTTGTTCAAAGAAAAATAAACAAATAACAGTTCGAGAAATGTGTTTATTTTTGGTTGTTTTTTGTTCTGAAAAACCCTGTTTTGTTGAATTCAAATTGTAATATTTTCTGATCTAACTGCAACTTTGGAAACTTTTATACATTTTTGAAAACTACAATAGCAGGGCAACTTTTTAAAATAATAAACCATTCTCACACCGTAGAAATTTTTGTCGCCGTGTTGCTCTCAAATAAAAGTTAAAAATTGATTTTTTATCAAACTTGAAACTGTTAGTTAATTTGCAGCGAAATGGCGTATGGAATAAAAAATATTTTGATTAATTAATTGTTCCTTATTATTTGGCAATGTTTTTGTAAAAGAATTTTAGAAAACAAAAATCAATAATGGGCGCAGGAAGCAAAATACTGTTGCCAAGTAGGGATTTTTCGAAATTTCACAAGAATTGCATTAAATCGAAAACCGTAAGGATTTGGGATGAACAAGTTACCAAATTCTGAGAGCCCTTAAGATCCCCTATCAGCATACTTCGTTTGATCCATTACTTATGGGACACCCTGTATATCAAGTTATGCATTCGTACAAAAAAAAAAAGTTGAGATAACATTTTTCCATGACATTACGATGGTAGAGAATGCTAAAAAAGTGGGTCCCGGAAGTCCGTCTGTCTGTCAGTCTGTCTGTCTGTCTGTATAAGGAGCTACAGCCTAAACGGATGGACCGATTAATGTCAAACTTGGTATGTAGCGTTATTTGGCGACTCTCCAGAGGGGTTTTTGGAATTAATTTTTTTTGGACCAAAAATAACGGTACTTGTCATATACCGATTTTAGTAAAATTAAAATATCTCAAAAACGGCTCCAACGATTTTGTTTAAAAAATTCAAATGTTAGTTTTAAGCTAAGGTCTATCTTCTAATGAACTTTTTTTTTTTTTTGAAAATCATTATTAACGGTACCTGCCATAGAACCGTTTTTTTCAAATCCGATTATCTCCGAAACTGTTTATTCGATTTCAACGAAACTTTTTGTGAGGAAGCATTTATAGAATTTTAATATAAACCAAAAAACAAATTTCCAAAAAAATTATTTTTGGATTTAAAAACAAAATTTGAATTTTTTTTTTGAAAAATCAAATTTTTTTGAAATTTTGTTTTTAGATGTTGATTAGTGATTTCTACAAAATGGCATACCAATTTTATTTTAAAACATTTTTTCCAAAAAATTATTTATAAAAAATTAGTTTTTTAAAAAACGGCTGTAACGATTTTGAAAATTTTTTTTCTAAAAATGCATCTTAACATATCAATCAAAACTGCATACTTGTTTTGGAGGGCAATTCGATTTCAGATTTTATTTTATTTAAAAAAAAAAACGAATTTTATTTTTTTTTTCCAAAATTCTATATAAAAAGTGTTGTTAAAAATTAAAGCAACTTTAACTCTAAGAGCAAGTTCGTGCGACCCAGTCGTGCATTTTATTTAGTTTGAGTTCCACGTTCAAAAATTTGAAATTTAAAAATAAGTGTTATGTCGAATTCCTTTCAATTGAAAAATCGAATTTTCGGCGATCTCGAAGCGAATTTTTTCTGAAAATCATGTTCCATAGAAAAAAAATTCGCCTCAAACGAAGCAGAATTCGAATTTTTTTAATCCCTCTTTTTTGAGAGATTTACACGGATTTGCACACACACTTGTAACATTTGACATTTCTCAAACGTCAAGCTGAAAGTTTTCTTCGTGTTGTTTGTTTATTTGAGAACACCAACTTCAAATAAAGAGTAAATTTTAATTGAATATCGTATTTTTATTGCGGAAAAATATGAAATAAATAAAAAAAAACAATGTGCGATCAAAATATATTTTTTCCTGGCATATTTCTTGTGAAAAAGTAAAATTACTGTCACTTTTCTTCTCGTAATTGTCGTCAGAAAATTTTTTCTCTGTAAAACCACAGCATACGACCAAAATAATAACCTTCTACTTCATCTTCACTCAGATCTTAATAATAACTGCAATTTCCCTTTGATTCTGATTAAAATAAATCTATATTACTTAGGGTGACCGGGGGGTATATTACCGAAGAAAATAAACAAAATTATTGAGGAAGGAATCTCTGGTTTTATTTTGCAGAAATTGTTTTGGTTTCAGCTTGACGTTCGTGTAAAAATTGTTGTCAAATGACACAAATACAATCGCAAAAAGAATTCGGTCTGTTTTCATGTTCCTTTTTAACACCAAAAATTCGATTTTTTTGAGGCGATTCAAAAAATTGAAAGGAATTCGACATTAAATTCTGGCTTTTGAAAAAGCTATTTTTAAAAGTTGTTAGTGTTGCCATTGTTTTTAAATATTTTTTTTTATCATTTTCAGTTCTTTTTTAGAAAATTTCCCCTCCCTCTTAAACGGGGTGAGATAGACCTCCGCCTCCCATAGTAAAAAATGCTTCTATTTTTCACCGCCTTAGTTATCATACTCTTCCCAGACAAACAATTCTTTCAAGCGAAATAGAGCTACATAAATTAGTAGCATGTTTGTCTTAGTCAACATAAATTGAACAAAGATTTTGAACTGCCTTTAATAGAAAGAGTAAGGAAACAGTTAATTAGTTATATTTGATTGTTCCCATTTGGTTCACTGCAGCCACTTGTTTCAACATAATGTGCTTCAAAATCTTAAAAAACCTTTACCTTACTAAATTAATTAAGGGGGGAAATCCCTCTGGAATTTTTTATTTTTGCATTATTTTTTTTTCCCCTAATAAATTCATTTATCAACCGAAGAAAGTTTTAGTGGTTTTAGCCTTAAATGAAGCCTCATAAGTTCCTAAATAGTCCCGAAATCCATGCGCTCCGAGCCTACCATACCTAGAGTACGAAAAAAAAAATTGTATCAATACTTCATAATGTCAATAATATACTTATACTTTTACAAATTTCAATAAATGCTTTCGGTTTTCCAAACAAAATTATTGAAAAAGCTGTCGTCCTAAATTAGTTCCAACTAAATGAAAGAATAATCTTTAATAAAACTATTTTAAATATTTTAAATTACTATACAGAAAAAAAAATTAATAGGCCCAATAAAAAATAATAGTTTGAAGATTAAGTACAAGCCGCCAGGTTTTTTAAATTCAAAATATCGTCTTCATTAAATAGAAAAGCAAAATCGGTAAAACACACTTTAAGAGCCATAATACGTATGCAAAGAATTAATTTTTCCGACAAGCTCACTTGTAAAAATTTGTGGGGAGATCAATCCCTTAAGCCAAAACTATAACACTGTGTTACAAAATAAAAATCATGTCAATTACTTTTCAAATGACCTAGCAGAGGTTGTAGGTATTAGGTACTGAGTACATCATATTTCGGCACTATTTCGTAGACCCTCAAAATTTTAAGTTATCGTCAAAAAACCGTTTTTCAATGTTTTTAGATTTCAAAGATTTTTTTCTCAGCCATTTTCAGGTCAATTTCAGATTTTTCAACAGTTCTAAACAGAGACATCTGAAGTCAATTTTACCCAAACACCCTCAAAGTTTTGATAAAATTTCAAAAAATCATGAAAATTGGGGTTTTTTGCTCGAGTCAAAAAACCATAACTTCCACAATTTCTAACTGTTTTTAATGAGTGAAAGCTTTCTTGATTCAGCATAAATAGAACAATAAAACTGTTTATAAAAAAAATGTAGCTTAAAACGGTCTCCGAACTCTAAAAAAACAGTGAAAAAATGTTGTGCTTTGAGATTCAGCCCATAAAATCTACACCCAACTTGGTGCTTGAGCATAATAAAAAAATATTTTTATATCTGAAATTGACCGAAAAATGGCTGAGCAAAAAATCGTTGAAATTTGAAAATATTGAAAAACGGGTTTTAGGCTATAACTTGAAATTTTGAGGGTCTACGAAAAATTTCAAGTGCCGAAATATGATGTACTCAGTAATACCTACAACCTCTGATAGGTCATTTCCAAAGTAATTGACATGATTTTTATTTGTGTAATTGGAGGAAGCATTCGGATGCTAATGTCAAATTTACGTTTTTGTTGTTGATTTCTTTGACTTTTTGACAAGTTTTCATCCGTCGAGTGCGGTTGCGAGCGCTGTTCCCCTCCGTTTCGTCCGACGCATCCGAACATTACACGGTGCGACACTGAAAATACACCCGAGAAATAACATAGTGTAGGCTGTTCGTATGGTCGAATAATGCATACAAATATTTTTGTTATATTTTTGGAACCCTCCATTTTTTTTTTATTTACAAAAAACCATTTTTACAGACCTTACGATGTAATCTATCAAAATTGGGAAAAAAATCACTTTTTCAAGATTTGTGGGATGAAAACCTACACTTTATTTGTTTAAACAATAGACTTCTATACATCATTCAAAAGGTCTGGAAATCCTCTTTCCAAAAACATATAACATATTGAGATTTGTTAGAAAAATGACTGAAATATTGATAGATTACATCGTAAGGTCTGTAAAAATGGCTTTTTGTAAATAAAAAAAAATGGAGGGTTCCAAAAATATAACAAAAATATTTTTATGCATTATTCGACCATACGAACAGCCTACACTATGTTATTTCTCGGGTGTATTTTTTTTTTTTATTTTGTAGCACAGTGTTATAGTTCTGGCTTGAGGCCTTTTGGAGAGAGGAAAATGCAAGTCTCTTTTACTCAAACACAGTATTGAGGCATTCTGCTTGCAACAGAACATTTTTCAATTTAATTTTAAAGAAACCTAATATTTTAAACTCGAACTTTTTTTTAAATTGAACCCTTTTTGTCTGGTAATACTTTTTAAGACATTTTTAATTGATTCCCTTAAAAAACTGACCAACCTCAACTCTCTTAAGTAAACGCAAATACATTTTTTGTATCTTAAGCATATTTTATAGTTATTGACGTGATTACTCACTCTTAGCATGCACAAACGCTTGCCAAAAGCTTTTATTAATAAAATCGTTCGCAATGCTTCTTCTAGTTCTGAATACAAATGCAACAGTGCTTTTTATCTATTTGAAATTGATTGAAATTCATTGATTATTGTTTATATATATGCAAATAAATATAGCTACACATACGAGTATATGACATATATTTTATTTTGTACACACGAAACACCAACAAAATTAAGCTGCACTATGCGAGAAGCGAGATATGACCTGACCATCCTAGGAATGTATCTAAGAGAATAGAGTTTGATGATTGCTTTAGTAAGTTGGTTGCAGTGGTACATTTTGACTTTGAAAAAAGCTTTCAGACACATTACACTATCAACCTTACTCAGTATTGTGTCGGATATTGCCGTGTGAATTCGGAATATTTTTAATTGATAAGCATATACTCGAAAGTTTTTATTTTTTTTATTAATTTTAGTAATTGTAAGCGAAACAATTAATTCGTGCCTAGTCATAAAAAATCGCCTTTTTTCAAATTGGTGCAAATGAAAATATGTGTTCTACTTTTGTGAATGGGATATGTTATTATTATGTTCTATTCGAAAATGAGAGTGAAAATATAAACTGGTTACACAATACCTACCCTTTACGGATACAGTGAATTACCGGCAGCGTCGTAACAAAACAGCTAAATTATGTGCATTTTTTTGTTTTATGTACATCATGTACACAATAACAAAGTACATACACGTTTTTATATCACGTGTCACTTAAATATCTTTCTTTATTGTTTTGTTTTGGAATCATATTAAGATTTACTGTTTAATGAGAATACTCAATAGGGAATTGATTCATTTGTGCTTCAGTACATTGATTGTTACATATATTTATTTTTTTTAAATTTACATATATGATTGAGAATCATGTCAAGTTTCGAATGCCGATGACACATGTATATACAAAAAATACCAATCCTTCATATGTTCTCATTCAGTTCAAAAAGTATAGTTTTGTACCGATATCATAGAAGTATATTCCATGTCTATAAAGATACATAATGTACCTTGTGCATTATAATTTGTATTGTTGTTTTAATATACTGCGTCAGTTCTTTTTGATTTATTTATCAAACACACAACATTTTGAGACAATTCCAACCTATAATCAATTAATATATTGTTTTTCTACATTTTATATTTTCAATTCTATTCAAAACATGGAGTAGATTTTATTAGTCTAATGAAATTAAGATTTAAAAATAAAAATACACTCTTATGCAGCACGGCAAACAAAATAGTTCAGTGTTCTTGAGTGCATTCGTAATTCGTTTACGTAACTTTGTCTCCAATATATACAATTAACATATGTGCCTACAAACCCACTCGTAGTTCTATTAAATATGCCAATATATAAATTACCTTATTATTTTATTCTAGATATAGTTGAAAGGTTGAGTAGGTAGTTATGATTATTTTAATTTAAAAAAAAAACTCCAATGAATTCGGTTCTTAATCGTGCTTGTATCACAAAAAACGCTTTCTTTACCTAATAGTTTGGATTTTACTAAACAAACCTTCTAATTGTAATATTTTAAATCCAAGAAAAATAAACCAAGCTCGCGTATATATAAAAATTAAATTAAATTTTGAAAATGGACATGAAAATTGAACATCAAAACCAGCCAGATATTGCAACGGTTTGCTCGCCTTCAGAAGTGCCAAATGATCCGGGGTAAGTTGATAAGATTAGAAAATAAAAACTACAATGTTACAATTATTAGAGAATTTAACCTATCATATTCAACAATGATTTTCACAAAAAGATTACCTGTTTTTTTTTTTGTTGAAGTTTTTTTGGATTTTACATTTCTATAAATATTTTGCTCAACCCTGGAGGCTAATCATATTATTTAGAGTCTAACCAGGTGTGTCTGGTTAGGTTACCGTGTTAATTAGTCGTTGCAGTCTTTTTTAAAATCTTTTCGGCGCAACTTTAAATCAAAAATTATGATTATTATTTTATTATCGAAGGACATGTTATTAGCTATGGTAGTGATACATAATGTAGTTCTTAATTTTTTGTAATTGGTTTTATTGCACTGGTTAAACAAAACGACGTGTACCTACCTCTGCTATAGTTAAAACTTCAAAGTAATCCATTCATTGCTTCTTGAGCAGCCTTTCCGCCCAATTAAAAAAAAATATAGTTTGGAGAAAATGCGCTGGTAGTTATGTAAGTACCTACAGTGCTGTGCAAACCATTTGCAACTGTTTAAACTTACTATTTCGTATTTATTTTCTGCATGTTTCTGCTCATAAAAGAAATATGCAAATTATGAGGGGGAATGCTCTTGGCTAGGGGTATACTTTGTATCTATCAACTTTTTACAAAAAAAATTCTTCAATGGGTTTTAAAAATAAAATATTAAAATAACAAAAAATCATTAAATTTGTTTGTGTCAAAGTCGCACCTTTATAGGAAAACAACCGTTATTTAGTTCAAACGAAAGTGTTAAGTTATTTAAACTTGTTAAGGATACAACCACAATTTTAAGTCATGCATTTGAGAATATTTAAAAAAAATACAGGCCATACAACACCTCCTTCCATACAAAACAGTTGAAACAGTTGCATATGTTTTGCACAGCACTGTATGTGAAAGAAATTGTGTTCATACATTAACATGTGTTTAAAAATCCTGTATGAAAAAAAAATTCCTTTACCCATATCCTCAACAAAAAAACACATTTAAATATTTTTTTTTTAATTAAATACTTTTTTGTTAATTTTTTATCAACCTATTTAACTAAGCACATGGTACTACAGACCCTTTGGAAACAGTTATGGGATAGTTCTAGGTCCACGATATTTTGTAAGAGACGTCCTTCCAAATCATTTGATGGAATAGCTTGTCAAATATTTAAAAACTTTCGAAACTACAGGTACTGTATCAGTCAATGCAATGTAAAATATTTTAAATTTATCAGTGATGTTGATTTGATAAATTTAAACTGCAGACATTTACCTAAGCATTTGCTTTTAGATTGGAATCCTTAATTTTGTTCCAGTGGGAATAAGTATTTAATGTCAATGACAGCAATTTCATAGGTGTGACAATAACTTCTCATTAAAGTATATTTTGAATAACTTTCTAAACATTCCCTTCCTGAACAAAGGAACAAAATAATGAAAATTATTTTTATTTTAAGGCGGAGTGATTAAATATAATTAAGGTTGTGATTTTTATAAGTGTCTGTATTCATGGACCAAAATTTTGCGTCTTAGTAAGGGTAGGTATGGCAGCATCTAACTGATGAACCCACTGTCATACCTGGGCGAAACGCATATGGAGTTGAGGTCACTTGAACTTTTTAATTGAATACCCTTCCTGGCTTGTACGAGAGAATGAATACGTAGGTACCTATAGCCTAGTTATGTTATGGACAAAATTAGCATAGAAAATAAATGATCATAGTTTACAATTTTTCAAGTAAAAGCATTTGCTACAATGTCACATTAAAAAAAAATGTGTATAAATAATAACAGGTCTGAAAGTTAGCTGAAAGATATTTTAGACTGAAACACTTTTACTGCATAAATCTTTCGAAAAGATTCTGTGCCTGTTTAAAAAGCCAAAACCGATCAAAAGTTGTTAAGCTTGATTTTTTCAGATTTTATACCAGCAGTATCCTGACCCTGAAGAAGTTCAGATTTTTACATTTTCGGTTGCTGCTTGCGGCTTGTGGTTAGGTTTTGTAAATAAATACAAATAATATGTCTTTTTATCAAAAAGGTTAAGGTTGAATTTTTCAGGTCTTATAACAATAGAAGATTGACTCTCAGGAGTTCAGATTTGTTCCATTTCGGTTACTAAGGTCAAGGCTTGTAAATATTTATATGCATATTTTCCTTTTTGACCAATTATAAATTGTAACCCTTTTTCAAAGTTCACTTTCAAATTTATATCTACATATATAATCAATAGAACGTAGCTTTTAGAATATTTAAATAACTATTTAGGTATACCGATGAGAATTTTTAAATTTGACAACAGAAAGAATTACTGAATGAAATATAAAATACTTAATATTAGCTGATATAGATACTTTATACATACACATAAAAAAAAGAGTGTATGGCGTATGAGTACTTTTTTTGTCACAAAGTGCAAAACTCATTCGCTTACAGTGTTTTGGTTATTATTTCAAAGTTTATTTTTTTGTTCAAAATTCTTTAAAACCTTTGGACTATGTTTTTATAATGAACCAAACCAAAGTTATATTTTTTTCTAGCTCTATCCTGTGGCCCAGTACCTACAGGTCTCGTATCAAAATAGTGAAATATCTTTAACTGAATTGTGGAATTTTATATTTCTTTATGAAAAGCACAAGTTCTGTATTGTGGGGGGAAAGAAGTTTATTAACAGCAATTTCTCTTTAAATAAGTTAAAGTTATGTATTAGAGAGTGTGCAAAGAGTTCTTATAAAATCTAAGGATTTTTCTGGTTACGGGAATAGTTCAACGCATCCAATTAATATGTACTTGTTTATTTTACTATACATATGCTATAATTCGTCATTTTAGTAATTTTAAACATTTTATTTATCAACTTGCTTACGAACACTGGTTCTCGTATTTGACGGACATTGGAGAGCCGCTGGACAACAATTTTCAACTTTTTTAAAATTTTCCAGAAAGATTTATATCGAATTTTATGGATTTGGCTCAAAAATCATATTGGCTTCTTTCTAGCACCTCTTATTTAATTTTTCATACTAATTTTTAAGTATTCCTTATTTTGAGGGTTTATTAAAATTTTCCAAAAAAAAAATTATATTAAACTAGATGTATGTAGGTATATGGGGTCAGTAAAGACTAAAAATCACATTCATTTATTTCTAGGAGCTCTTTTTTTTATAAATATTTTCATTTTCCTTATTTTGGGGTTAATTTCGTACTAATTTTAAAGTTATGCTTATTTTAACTGTTTGTAAACATTTTCCTGAAATTATTTTATCGAACCTAATGCATTTGGGTTCACTTAGCCTAAAAATAACACTGGTTCCTTTCTAAGAGCTTTAATTTTTAATATTTTAGTTTTTCACAATTTGGGGGTATACTATTTTTTTTAGTTTTTCTTATCACAAGCGTTTTTAAAGTCTTGTTGCGAAAATTATTTTGAATTCAGTTCAGTAATTAAAATAAAAAAAATACAAACAAAAATTTAAGTTAAAAACTTGAGCTGCTAGAAAAAAAAAACTAATGTTGTTTTTGGAATCAGAACTCTCCATTTTAGTAAGAAATGATAAAAAGCAACTTACAAAACTAGGTATACCCGATATTCCATTATCCTCATAATACATTACATAGCTGTTTTTTTTGGCATTGCTTTCCGTATGCCGTATCCGCAGTTGGCGTTTATATGCTAAACCAAGCTGCAGATAGAGTTTTGACGAAGTGTATAAGTTTACGTTTCGCTTTCTATTGGTGCGTGCATATACATTTTTCTTCAGTGTTGATATTTGGGATAGCTTAGTCAAAATTAAATGCAAGTTATGTTATGAAAATCTAATGAATCATTTTGGATCTTTATAGCCACCAACACTCTGACATTTCCAACAAATTGTTTTTATAATGATAGTATATAATCAAATATTCGCCATGCAAAAAAAAAACATTTTTTCACTTAATTTGTTGATCCAAATTCGTTGCTGATATACATATGTATAAAAAATATTGCTTTGGTTAATCGAATAATAATAATTAATTTACTTTTATTATTTAAAATTTTAAATATTTTTTTTATATAGGCAGCTTTTTGTATGCCCTTGCATGTGACATGAATTAAATGTTCAAATAAGTGTTTTTGATCTTTGCCATATTCTTTAGACTAAGCGTTCCCGAAATTTCAAGTCCAACCAATTCAACAAGAAAAAACTAATAGGTACACTTCTGGGTGGCTGTTGTATTAAAAAGAGTTAAGAATAAGAATGGTTTTAATTTATTTAAAAAAAAAAAAACACATACTTTTCATGAAAAATAATTTTATCATTTGAATGATTTCATTTAAAAACGTGATAAATCGAGGGCTTATCATGTTTTTATAATAAAATAATACTTTGCGTACAAACTTCATTAAAGAAAATCAATTTATATCCAGCATCCTTGATTTTGCCATTCAATGGTAGGTATAATATTTTTTTTTATTTTTTGTCTTAAGATTTAAATTTTTCTTATATGAAACATTTTAAAAAGACTTGTTATACAATTTAAAAAATGCATCAGGAATTTGTTTTTGTATTTTAGGAAAATGTTCGTCGGTGGACTAAGTTGGCAAACCAGCCCAGGTAAGCTACCTTTTAAATAAGTGAAACTTATATTTTATTTCAATTTTAAAAGCAAGAAAATTCTACAAGCATTATACTTAAAAGAAAATTAAATTGATAAAAAATAACAACATTGGCTAAATTAATTACACCCACAGTATACGAGGTCATAATTTACCTAAAATAGGAAAAAATAACCTAAAATAGGATAAGAGCTGTACAAAATCGGCATTTCTTGCAATATCATGCTTTACCTTTTATTAAAGCCAGGAATGCATTTCCTAAGCCCCAATTTATTCATACTCTTTTATATTTCCCCATTATAAATTAGAAAACTATCAAGTCGCATACAAATTTTAAAATTTCTTCTTTTAAATGGCGACTTTAAATTTAATGGAGTGTGAATAAATAGTAAAGTTCTTTTGATAAATTTTTGAAAAATAGTTTTCAAACCGCGTAAATATTTTGTTAACAAGGATTTACGTATATATATGCATTAAAAAAAATAAAAAAAATAAATGAATCAAATATGTAAATCCAGAACTATTATAACAATGTTTTTGAATTGTTTAGTTGATAGTTTGTACCCAAACTAAAATTTAATGACAATTAAATGACTTAGACATTTACACAAGTATCCAATTCGCAAATCATGCTTAGTATTTTAGTAGGTATTTGTTATGATAAGGTAGCTAGCTACTTAGTACAAATCTTATCCCATCAATTAACCTTTTTCATAATAAATTCCATGTTTTGTTATCAAATTGTGATTCTTGTGATAATATACAAAATATGATGTAAAAGTCTTGTGAACCCAAACAAAAAGTTACGTAACAACACATGTGCGCAAATGTCGTCAAATGAAAACAACAAATACTCAGAGAACAAATAGAATAATTATTGTCTACTGAATCTCTTATTTTTGGTTGTAAAAGCTGTATAGATTCATTCATGAAATTAAAATTATGCGGAAAAACATAGTAAAGCTCGCAAAAGCTTACAACATCAATGAAAAAAAATAAAACGTCCAAACAAACATCAACATACCAATTTAAAAATGTGCAGTATTTTATCATTCTAAGAAAGAAAATGTGAATGTTTCTTTAAGAATGGTGATATCAAATGCTAACGAATTCTATATGCGAGTTCATGTACCTACTGAGTAATAATATACTACAAAATTCAATTGACAATCATGTTAAGCAAATACATATTTATGTATGTAGCTTTCCGAATCTTCAAGAAATTATATGAGGTATTATAAACAAAATGCTAAGTTAATATATAATAATTTTTCCAAGGAAAAACACAATTAAAAAAACAAATTAGAAATTACATAGATCATGGTAGACTACATACATGTACGACTTATATCAATTTGGTGGATGTTGATGATAGCATAAAATGATTGGTATCTTCGGATAAGTTTTTCAATTAAATATACATAAGAGAAGTAAAATTCTTGCAAGCCCTAGTGGAGTAGATCCAAAAAAAATGTACCAACAATTAAATAAGAAAATATTTACTTGAAAATTGCTAACAAATGTTTCTCATTGGCCACAGTGACCATTTGAGTTTAAACTTGAAGGTTAAGACATACACTTTCTTCTTTCTACAAATTAATCTGTTTTGATTGTTCGAATCGTCAAATTAATCCTTTAAGAGCAATCACAAACCATGTAGTCGCTCAAGAAAAAAAAGAGATAGGTACATTTATTTTTGAACTTGAATTTTTATTTACATTTTTTTCAAAAATTCACATTTCAAAATTTTTTTATGAAAAACTTGAAAGGTTCTAGGCAACTTTAGCGTTAGCGCAATAACTTGCAACCCGCTCATAAAATTAATTTATTTATTTATAGAATTTTGTCAAAAAGGTTAATTTCGAAATTTCAATCTAACGCCCAAATGTAAATGCAACGTTCAGTTCGATTATGCATAGTACCTTAATATCATTTGTTGTGTTTTCTAGAAAATATCATTATTTCTTTATTTTTCAATACTATCTGCACCGATTTTCTTATTTCTATTCTTTTTTTTTTACAATGCACCAACGCATTCATTATAGCCTTGAACTACAATTGCAAGTACATACGACCCAGTCGTGCATTTTATTTATTGTTTTTTTTTTTTTTATTTTTTTTTTTTTAAGAGTCGTTCAATAAAAATTATGTTTATTGGATAAAAACCTATCGCCAGTGTGTGCTGGTTTCCCTCGTCTAGTAAAAAGCTGACTATGTAGATTTCAGATGCTCTTATATACCAACTGTGTTAGTGTTATGATGTAATGAAAGGAGAGCGCTTTGTTAACAAATGTTGCTTATAAGATTATAGCTCACGTCGTTAGCCATGTTTCTAAAAGTACGATATCAAGTTGTATTAAGAGAAAACGTTCTTCTTGTTTTTTTATACATAGCTTATTAGTACAAAGTGCAAGTCATCAACCCTTTGCTTGAACGACTAGAGTTATCTTGATTCTTGAGCAACTATCGAACACGACAAACCTTACGCCATTCACTTTTAGTGTTGTATTTTTTTGAGACTTCTCTGGCATATAACTTTCAAACTCTCAAAATACAATGAAGGAAATCAAAAGAGGGTACGAAGGCAGTTTCTGGTTAAAACCAATTATGTGTTTCTTAATATGCACAGGCGAACACAAGCTTTTACTATATGTGCATAGGTATGTCTTTGTCATAAGAATGCCTTTTCAAAAAAATGTTATACCCTTGTAAATGAATCCCTTTTTATGAATGTATTGAAAACAGTGTGCAGTTACTGAGGTTTAGGGTTTTATACATATACATACGTACGTAGAGGGTAGTTTTTATACCATCCCAGAAAGAATAAAATAGAAAGCAAAAGCATTTGTAACAAAGATTATGAAAGATCCATAAGTATAAAGCTTTTTAGTATAACTGGTCTCCTTCAGACGGAACTTTTACTGGAGAAATTCATAAAACAAAAAACAAGAAAAAGTTCTTCGTATCACTTTTTGGTTTTCTTTTTGCTTAAAAAAAGTCAATTTAAGCTATTTCTTTAGGAAAACCGATCTCCAAAAAGCTTTTTACTTGTTTTTAATTCCGAAAAATTTTACATGCCATTACGATGATTGGTTTCTGAATATCTTGTACAAGACTAACCCGATGTCAACGAAAAATTTTATACAAAAACGTTTAAGTAAAGGTAATATTAAAAAACACATTTTTGGATTTTTAAAAAAATTGTTCAAATTTTTTTTTTTTTGAAAAATCAATTTGTTGAAAATGGGTAGGCGAAAAATTTTCAAATTTCGTTTTTTTGTGTGTGAATTAATTATTTCTTCAAAATGGCATACCATTTTTCTCCATTGATTTGTTTAACAGGTAACGGGAATTTTAACTTGCAACAATAAATGCCCAAATTTCAATATTTATTTGCGAAATGTTTTCAATTTTTTTTATGAATTTGAGCCTAAAAATGTTCAACAGTTTGATACATGCTTAAAATAAGCAAAATGTATTACTTTACCTTACCAAAATTGAAAAAGAATTCTGGTCAAAATACTTTTGCCAATCAAAAAATATCATTTCTAATACAAAAAAAACTGCCTGAACCCCAAATTTCACTCATATGACTTACTTTGACCACCATGAGATTCACCATAACATACTTAATAAATAACCATCAACTTTACCTATGTAAAGTTTAACCGTTAGAAATTATTCTTATCAGATCGAAAATTGAAAATTAATCAAAATAATTATGCCGACGACTGTAATCTTAAATTAGAAGTTTTAACCAAAAAATACTGTATTTTCATCGACGTATTTTTTTTAAACCTTTACAAATTTTCTTTCGTAAAAAAAATAAAACATTATTTTTTGCATTTTTCTCAGTACTCTCAATATTCAATATTACTCTATTCAATTACGTAAAGAAATAATTAAAATAAAAGTTGTAGATCTTTTTATTACTTTTAGACGAATTTTACTTTTTCGGTAAGAAAGAATCTCTTTTTTTTAATATTTGTGATGCAATTTTGTCTAATGTTTCCACATAAGGTGTTGATAACCATATTAAATGTTGAGTTCATGTTAGTCAGAATATTTGTTTCCCATGTTTAACAACAACTATGAATATGAATACGCCTTGTTATATTAAATTAAACTTACTTTTTAAAACGGACAACATACCAGGCGCGTATACAGGTTTTCGTCTTGGGGGGGTCATGCCAAAAATTTTTTTACAAAAGTTTTGATAGTATGCATACCTAAACATGAAAATGTGCTGTTTGAATTAAAAATATTAAAATTTGTTCCTTTTGCATTTCGAATCGAACAGTTCCGAAGAGTTCTAAGAATAACCAAACAAAAACGTTGTGTGATTCGTTTGCTTTTGTTTAGCCTTAAGTCTTCACCAATCAAGACCATTATGTACATTATGTACTATGCCTAGTATACAGTTCTTTTCGATAAAAAAAATGAGTGGTGAAGAAAAAATTTTTTTTGGAAAATAAAATGTCTGTGGTGGTTAGATGAAAGTTGTAAGTTTTTTTCCGCAAAAACAATGAGCTGCACATTGTTTTGCGGGAAAAAAAAATCGTGGTGAGTATAATTTTTTTTTTTGATTTTGGTTTACAGCTGTGGTGAGTTAAACAATATTTTTTTTCGGAAAAAATCTAAAAAAATTTCTCCCATAAGAAATGCATTGGTTTTTTTTTTGCTGGAAGAACTGTATACTAAGCTTTAAAATACAGTGTAATATACAAGTACTTCGATTGAATAATTTGCCTTTAAACAACTCTGCATTGTTTTCCGATAGTCCAAAATTATTTTACAAGTTAAAATAAAAATCTTTTTAATTTAATAACACTGGTAACTTTCGAATTAATTGTCTTCCTAACCTTAGGCAAACGAATCGCAAGGTCTTGCAAAAAAAATTGCGTTTGAAAATACAATTATTTTTAAATTTTGTTTAAAAATTGAACGCGAATTTTTTTTTCTTTTAAGGCGAGGGGGTTCCGGATTCAAATACCTCTGTCAAAATAGTAAAGACAAAAAAATATTTTTGGCGTAACAGAAAATATTAAACAAAATTATGCTAGTTTAGATATTTTTTTCGAGATTTCAAACGGCAATACTAATTAAAGAAATGCTTTAGATCACTAACTAAGGATTTTATAATATTCGGCTCTGATTTAATCAGCTTTCAGGTATTTATCAGCGGTTTAAAATATAAAACATATTCAGTTATATTAGATTTTCTTAAATTGATTTTCGAAGGTTATTTTAAGTGAACTAAGCTTGCTTAAATATTTAATTTGCCTTTAGAAGAGGTTGCCTATATTCTTATCTATTATCGGTTTAGTCAAAATTAAAAAATTATTTGGATTTTAAATCCATACAAAACTCTACAACACAGCTTAATTTGTAGCCTATCCTATTATGCCTTATATTATTCAACGAATCAAAATAATCCTAATCCATCATAGCGTTCGCTAAAAATATGACCAAATCCCCAGATATTATGGTAAAATAGTTGGTTGAATATTAACAAAATTTTTCACTTTTCTTTTCGTTCTTGTTCTAAAACTCCGACATTTTGAAAATCATCGTACTCAAAAGAATTTAGTAGCACAAAACAATTTCTTGTTTAAGTTTTGAGATCTTGGGAGGGGGAGGGGGGGGGGGGGGGGGGGTCATGACCCCGTGACCACCCCCCTGTACACGCCGTTGCAATATACATAAACAAAACGGTGTTATATTGTTTAGCAATAATTGCTAAATTTTGAGTTAAGTTAAGCGTTTAGTGCATTAACAAACAGGTGATGATAAGATCACTTTGCACTACTGATGGCTTGCATTTATATGCTAACTACATCGCACTTCGTTGAAAACAATTTGCACAAAATGATGTATTTATATGTTTACCCAATAGTTAATGAAGATGTTTCATAAACATTTCGTAATATAAAAATAGAAAACTGTTCAAGCAAATTTTGTTTTCAATGAACGCATGAACCATTACGAGTATTAACGAGTATTGTCATTAATACAATTTATCGATTTGTTAGAGTCAGAGTTCTTCATTTTTTTTAGAAAAAAATCTGCTTGTGTACCAACGTACGTAAATTGACGCGATTTTTCTCATCCTAACATGCATTCTTATTTGTCCAAAAACTTAACAAATATAAAAACAACTTTTCAGGAGAGCATTTATGTTATATTTTGTTAATATTTGCAATTTATGTTTTCAAATGAAAACTATTAACCTGCATTACAAGAGAAATCTTTTTATGCAGCGATACCTTTATATCAATAACTAAACATAAGTGTGGTCCAAAAAGTATTTTTTTAGATTTTCGGTCAGGCCACCCGTTAAATTTGTTTCACTTATCTATAACTTTAAGGTTGTGAAATTTCAATTCGCTATCTTAAGCGCTAGTAATAGTTCAATTTTTAGGTTTTGTAGGTAATCTTGATTTTTTTTTTAATAGTGAGCCGGCTTAGCAGCAAAATCGTGCACTTTGTGATAAAAGCATGAAATTTATATCATTGGTAGTACTCATATAAGAGTTATTTTGAGATATTGGGCCACCTTGTATCTCATACGGAAGAGTAGATACAAGACTTTTTCTGTGTTGCACTCGATTTGTTGCATATCATAGTATAGGCAATGAAACCTTTTTATTAATATAATACATGATTTCGAGGTAATTTTTATCGCCGGATCGAATAAAACCAATAGCAATATGCCTGGACCGTCATGTAAAAAGTTATTGCACTCTTTATAAATAGTCATTTGCTTAAAGAACAAGAGCCAAAATATTACCAAGTACTCCTTGAAAATAACTGGTAGGCTGATGAAATTTTGTATGCACGTTTACTATACCATAGAAAAAAATAATAAAATATGCTTATCAAAATATTTCGGGTTAAAG
Organism: Episyrphus balteatus; assembly: GCF_945859705.1. NCBI lineage: Eukaryota > Metazoa > Arthropoda > Insecta > Diptera > Syrphidae > Episyrphus > Episyrphus balteatus. Next base: position 39,735 of record NC_079135.1, read on the forward strand.
GGTGTTTTTTTTAGTGAGAAAGAACACTTTTGAAATGGTACCATTGCACCACATGAAAATTTTTTTCATTTTTTTGAACAGCATAAATATTTTATACATCGTATGAGAATCCAAAATAATCGAAAAATGAATTATACTTACCATGGAATATTGAATTTTCATGCAAAACTTAAATTGCTTGCTTTTATTTTTTATTAAGTTTTCATACAAATTAATATTTTGAAAGAGTGAGGTGCAAAAGTAAAAGTATGAAAAATTGTCGTGCAGTTTGTGATAAAAGGATCAAATTAATAAGATTGTTAGTACAATATGTAACCCGCATTTTAAGATATTGGGCCACTTAATATTTCACCTATGAGGATGTACATGAGCCATCTAATAATCACAAATTTCACAAAGTTTCATTTAAATTGCTTTATGTGCATCGTTATTAACATAAATAACGGACACCCTTATGTACATACAACCGCTACATATTAAAATATAAAGAACTGGGTTTAAAAAAGTAGGTAACCTTTCATTCATAATTTGGATTCTATAACTGATGTTGATTTATTGTACGTTTAAAAATTTGCAACAATGGGCCGTATGCATGCATAATAAATAGGTAGTAATTAAATGTACTAGAGAATTAATACCTGAGTAAATACTATTTTCGATATACACAAAATGTGGAGAGAAAACGTTCATACTTCACTTCAAATATGAATAAAACCTTATCTATTTTATTTCAGTAAAATGAAGTAAACTTTACCAGGTCAAATCAGTTAAAACGCTAAATCCTACATGAACTATAAATTAATCAAATGTTGTCTTCTTCTTTGGCTATATAGGAAAAATTTATAAATTAATCTGTATCTCTATGCGTGGATAGCACTAAAACCAATTATTATTAGCTACTTACATTTTAAAACAAAATACAAAACATCAGTATCTGTAATTCAAATTTTTATTATTCAGCGGGATTTTAAATATACTAAATAACACTTGTGAACAAGGTTTTTGTAACAGAAACCAGGATATACTTTTCTATAGGTTTTTTGTTTTAATTAAATTTGTAACGGTTTCTAAAAGAACTGCATTTTGTGTTTCTAAATCCGTTTAGATCTTTTAAATATCGCTTTTATCTCATCTTCATTTGCCTTTAATAACTAATCTCGAAAATTTCTTTACCAATCACTTTCAAATTTCGACACAACGTTCCATTTACACTCTCCTAAGTTTTAATATCGGCAAAGTTGGTATATCGCGGTTAGATACAGCAAATTGTGACCTTGTTAGATAGTTATACTTGAAATTTACTAGTCAGAAAAATTAAGCTTGTTGCTTGTTAAAAACAATATAAAAATTTACATAGATGTATATGAAATGTTGTGTAGAAATTTGAAGGCGCATGGTAAAGAACTTTTCAAGATTTTCTATTAAAGTAAAGGTAAATGAACATGAGGTATACCAAACACGTTTACTTCAACTTAAGATTTCTCAAAGATTAGAAGAGATATTGAAAAGATCTAAACGGATTTAGAAAGACAAAATGTAGTTCCAAATAACCAAACGCTAAGAAATAACCTCGAAAACTGTAACTAGCGGCATTTGCGTTTTTTTAACGGGAATATCTCAAAAATGTGATGTGATAAAATTTTTTTGACTTCGGATTCAAGCTCAAGACACCGAAATCATTAAGAAAAGTATAATTTGGTTTCTGTAACAAAAAAAAAGTTTAATCGTGTTGACCAGTGTAAGTGTTAAACAAATAAAATGGAACATATGCGGTTGTTTGCAGTTATAAGATGCATATGTACATTAGATAGTGTGGGGTTATGTTTTTCCCATTTATTTTTAAAGCAAAGCAGCATGCACGAGATATCCCCTACCTATATCATAAAAGTATAAATGCTATCAGTGAAATCATTTCCTTTCTAATCAAACATCCTAGATCAGAGCAAGAAAATCGATTAAAATGTTTGTTTCATTTTTATTTTCGTTTAAGAATCCCTAGGTTATTTTCCAACGGAAAAGTAATAAATTGAATTGAATGTTTCAGCTTGAAATTTCCGTTTGCGTTACTTATTGAATTATCACCATTTATCGACATTTTCATTACAAAAAAAACTAGATTGATTCCACTTAGACTATAAGGGATTTATTGACTAAAAAGTTTATTTGAAATAAGGCATTGAATTGTATATTTTAGTTGAAATATATAAAAGTCGGTAGATAATTTTTGCTAACAAATAGGCAAATGCGTAACTGTTCCGCATCTCATGACTGGCATTTGGGTGAGTAGCATGCAATTTTTTCTATTTACGAAAGTGGTTAAATATGTATGTATTAACTTTATACATTCCTCATACATGTATATAGATTTATTTTCATTATTTTATTTTATGAAAGTAAATACAAAAACTAATTCAGATTATATTGAAGTACTGGATATGATTCTGCTGAAACTGATGATATGCAAATTTATTGGAAGCAATATGTCTTCTCTTATACTCTAAGAATCCGAAGAAATCCCATTTTCAATTTAGTCACCATCTTTAAGATATTAAGTAAAATGAGATGAGTTTAATTTTAATTCATCGACATTTTCATTACAAAAAAACTAGATTGATTTCACTTAGACTATAAGGGATTTATTGACTAAAAAGTTTATTTGAAATAAGGCATTGAATTGTATATTTTAGTTGAAATATATAAAAGTCAGTAGATAATTTTAACTGTAACTGTTCCGCATCTCATGACTGGCATTTGGGTGAGTAGCATGCAATTTTTTCTATTTACGAAAGTGGTTAAATATTAGTCCAGTCAAGTTATACTTTTGCTGAGAAATAATTCGCAACTGCAATTCGTACCTAAAATATGAAAGTACACTAGTACAGGAACTAAACCCCCCATTTTCCGAACAAATGTCTGGACGACTTTGGCCGCCATTTTGTTTTGAACAGTTTTGCGACTATCGCTTGTAGTTCGGCTAGTTTTGGTGTTAGAGAAAAATGTTATGAGACAAACTTGTAGTAAATTTTATTTCCCACAAAATATACCTTATAACTTTTTACTCTAAAACCCACCATTTAGGAATTATAATGATTTTCGTAAAATGCTATGCTCACTTTTTTTTTATATGCACCATAACTTTTTATTTTAAACTTTTATCAAAAAATTGTTGTTGTAAAAATTGAAGAACTATTAATTAACTATGTTTTTCTCATATAAGGTTTTTTTCTCCGACGTACCGTTCCCTCACTAGAACGAAAAATCAATAAAAAAAATTAGAAAAAACAGGGTGAGGGGAGAGCACGATAACTATGGCGCTGAGATTTGATAACCAGTGGCGTACGTTGATTCGTCGGGGCCCCGGGGCAAGACTATATTTTGGGGCCCCTTTGATATTTGTGTTCCCCTTAGATACAAAAAAAAAAGTACTAATACGCCAAACAATTTTTTTTTTGTATGGCTTATTTATTTTTAGGTTTATTTTTATGTTTTAATATGTTTGTAATGCACTTTGCTATACTTACATAAAACTTCAATCTTAAAAGTAGTAAATACTTGTACTAAAGGCCCCCAAAATTAAATATTTAGAGACCCCTAAAATAAAAATTTTTGAAGCTTAGAATTGATAGTTCTTGGGTCCTCTGTTCTGAAGTAATAAATACATATTTGATTTTCCATCATCAGACATAATTTTTTTTATTTTGGGGCCTTTGAAAAATTAAAATTAAATATTTAGAGGCCCCTAAAATAAAATTTTTTTAGCTTAGAATTGATAGTTCTTGGGGAATCTGTCTCAAGTAGCACAAAAGTCAAAAATACACCAAAATATTTAGTGTATATTTTACACTTTCGTGATATGCATTTTGAATATAAAAAATACACTACTTTTTAGTGCAGTTTTTAGACATTTAATTCTGTTTCAGTGTAAATAATACCCATGTTCTCGTATATAATAAACACCGCTTGCATAAAACTTTTACCGATTTTCGGTATATAAGTTGTGCCAGTGGTATACAAATTGTTCTGGCTACTGGGATATAATATACTCCATAGGTGTATTAAAATCCGAAACTTAGATTTTTTCTATTTAAAATTTAAACCGAAGTTTATTTTTTCAATTCTAAATAATTTAATGAATTACAATTTACACCGTTACTTATTTTATGAGAGAAGGTGTCTATAAGAATTTTAAACTCATTATATGAATCTAAGTATTCACCTACATAATAATTATAGACGTAATAAAATCATGAATAAATACGATTCTGAGTGCCTTATTTTAAAACAAAGCATATTCTGTCGATAGATTTTTGGCCCTACCCCGTCTAAAATTCGAGCGCCTCGAAAATTTTAATGATTCAAAGATTTTTATTCGATTCGTAATTTTTTTTTTTTTTTTTAATTCTAGTTTTTGGTTGTTTTAAGACTTTTTTTAATACTTTTTGTTAAAAACAAGTCAAAGACACAAAAAACGTGGCATAATTAAGACAGTATATATATTAAAATAACCAATCATTGTTTTTATTTAAATATGGCGGCCACACGAATCTCAATTTTTTTAATTATTCCTGAGCCAATTTCAAAGAAAAAGAAACAAAATACACAATTGTAAAAGTTATATGCAATATGCTCTTTTCAGTGCATTTATTTTGCTGAAAACTGTATAAAATATTCACTGATTCATATTATATTGAGAAATTATACAAAAAACGCACGGAAACTAAAGGAGCAATGAGAAAAATGCACAATTGTTAAAAATGTGTCAAAAATATTTTTTTCGGAATATTTTATTTGCTGTTATGGTATGAGAAATGTGCAAACCCTTGTAAAAAAAAAAAGTTTTGTAAACAATAAAAACAAATTTATTATAAACTCATACATTTTTTACATTTTTTAAGTCTGTTCTTGTGGCTCGGCAACAACATCTTCTTCATATTTATCGACTCTTTGTGCTTTTAGATCCTCTTCTCCATCCTTTTTGTCCAAATTTGCATCTAACTTTATCTTTTTGGTACTTTCGGCTCAACTTCCTCCTTCCTCTTCAATAAATCTCTAAAATATTTGTGGTCAACGTTTGCGTTTACACCACTGATAAAGAGGGATATAACATTGCTTAGCTTGGAATCCAATCTAGGAAAGCTCATATGATTTCCTGATCGATCAAATTTTCCAACAACATTACATTTTGTACAACATATCAACAAAACATTACATTAATTTAATTTCGAAAAACTCATTTTTGTTGATTTAAAAATGCTGTGTGCTCTTTAAGAATTAAATCGCCACTGAATAATTTCAATTACATTTTGTTATTTATTTTTATGTATTTAAGTGCATTTTATTTCCATATGGTGTTAAAGCTTCACCAAAACATATTTGGCAAATAAAAATGGTCTATATTATCTACAATATACAGTGCAAAAAATATGTTATATTTTTTGGTTGCAGAAACGATTAATTTTATATACCATTAATGGTATATTTTAAAAACAACTGAGCACCGGTTAATTTTTTGCACTAAATTTCAAAATAAATGTTGAGAAAATGCACAGAAAATACAATGGTGTATTTTTTATACCGATATTTTTGACAAATACACCAAAATCTTAAGTTTTTTTCAATTATACACCAAAATTAATGAATTTACACCAATTTATGCACAAGTGTGCTACTTGAGGTTCTGAAGTAATATGTATACATTTGATTTTAAATCATCAAAAAAATATTTTTAGGGCCTCAAAATTAAGTGCTTAGAGGCCCCTAAAATATAATATAATTTTCTTGGAGCCAAGAATTAATAGGTATTGGGGCCTCTGTTCTGATGTAATATTCGGAATGCGACCAATAACGTAATGTTTTTATTTTGGGCCCTGATGTATTTATGTTGGGGCCCCTAAATTGATATTTAATTTTCCATTTGATTGTTTTGAACCACATAAGTAATAGCTTTTGAGGATCCTCAAATAATATTTGTCATGTCATCAAAAAATTTGATGAATATTTTTGGGCTCCTTAGTAATAGATTTTGGGGCCCTCAAATTAATATTTGATTGGGGCTCCTAAAGTAATATTTAGTAATCCATCAAAAAATATAATTTAATATAAAAAACAATTTTTTTTAATTTATTTTTTTTAAGTCCATTTGGGGCCCCTGCAGGACCCTGGCTTGAAGTTGTTTTTTGGGGCCCCTAATGTATTATTTGTGGTTGCAAAGATTTTTCAAGTTATATTTTTGGGGCCCTAAGATAAAATTATAATTTTTCTTTTAAAAAAGCAGTTTATTTTTTTTGGGGCCCCTGTGGTAACCTTTTTATCAAATCAATATACATTGTATGGCTACCAATGCATTATACATTACACTGAATGACATAATTTGTCTCCCTTGTATCCGAAGTGATTGAAATACCTTTTATTTTTACTTCGTTACTCAATTTCTGCTAACAGTTTCCTTTTCTGTAATGTCTCCAGTGGGGGCCCTGCGTGCGGTCGGGGGCCCCGGGGGCGTCGCCCCGCTTGCCCCAAGGGAGTGTACGCCCCTGTTGATAACTGTATTTTGTAGAAGGGTTCAATACAAGTATTTTTTACTTTGGGAGGGGGGGTCTATCTAACCCTGTTTAGGCGGGAGGGTAAATTTTCTAAAAAACAACCTAATATTTAAAAAAAATATTAAAAAACAACGGCAACACTTAGAGTTATAAAGGATATTTTTTTCAAAAGCCACAATTAAACGCTTTATTTTAATTTTTAAATAGTGTTTTTAAAATTAATAGTTTTTAAAAAAATCGATCTCAAAGTTAAAATTAGCGAGACAAATTAAAAAAAAAAACACATTCAATACTATTTTTGTCAGGACCATTAATTTCAATACAAATTAACTATTACAATAAAACTACCTTCGCTGATTTTCTAAGCCTTCTTGTTTTTGAGAAAATTGAAAAATGAAACAAAAAAAAAAAAAACAGATTAACAATTTTTTATTTTGTTTTGCTGTTTTGATAACTTTGGTACTAACAATATCATAAACAAAAAAGATCTTATGTATTTATTACATATAGAGTTAGTTGAGAGCTTTATGCGTTAAAAAAAAACATTTTACGCTCACCACAGAGATGCTGAGAACTCGCAAAGCAGGGCAGGCAAGGTACTTTTAAGTTAAAAAACTGTTGACATTGGCGCCTACCTGACGACTTTTCGTACCCTAAGTGGAGCAGAAAATTGCCAACTTTTTTGTTGATGGCCAAAGTTATCAAAATAGCAAAAAAAAAAAAAATAAGTGAACATCTACTAAAAAAAGTATTTTTTCTTTTAATTTTCTCAAAAACTAGAAGTCATGAAATATACGGTTTTCAGTGTTTGACAGAAAATCAGCCAAGGTAGTTTTATTGTACCTAATAGTAAATTTTGTATTGAAATTAATGGTCATGACAAAAATAGTATTGAATGTGTTTTTTTTTTTTAATTTGTTTCGCTAATTTTAACTTTGAGATCGATTATTTCAAAAACTATTAATTTTAAAAACACTATTTAAAAATTAAAATAAAGCGTTTAATTGTGGCTTTAAAAAAAAATATCCTTCATAACTCTTAGTGTTGCCGTTGTTTTTTAATATTTTTTTTAAATATTAGGTTGTTTTTTAGAAAATTTCCCCTCCCGCCTAAACAGGGTTAGATAGACCCCCCCTCCCAAAGTAAAAAAATACTTCTATTGAACCCTTCTACAAAATACAGTTATCAAATCTCAGCGCCATAGTTATCGTGCTCTCCCCTCACCCTGTTTTTTCTAATATTTTTGATTGATTTTTCGTTCTAGTGAGGGAACGGTACGTCGGAGAAAAAAACCTTATATGAGAAAAACATAGTTAATTAATAGTTCTTCAATTTTTACAACAACAATTTTTTGATAAAAGTTTAAAATAAAAAGTTATGGTGCATATAAAAAAAAAGTGAGCATAGCATTTTACGAAAATCATTATAATTCCTAAATGGTGGGTTTTAGAGTAAAAAGTTATAAGGTATATTTTGTGGGAAATAAAATTTACTACAAGTTTGTCTCATAACATTTTTCTCTAACACCAAAACTAGCCGAACTACAAGCGATAGTCGCAAAACTGTTCAAAACAAAATGGCGGCCAAAGTCGTCCAGACATTTGTTCGGAAAATGGGGGGTTTAGTTCCTGTACTAGTGTACTTTCATATTTTAGGTACGAATTGCAGTTGCGAATTATTTCTCAGACCTCCATACAACCAAATATAATTTGACTGGACTATATGTATGTATTAACTTTATACATTCCTCATACATGTATATAGATTTATTTTCATTATTTTATTTTATGAAAGTAAATACAAAAACTAATTTAGATTATATTGAAGTACTGGATATGATTCTGCTGAAACTGATGATATGCAAATTTATTGGAAGCAATATGTCTTCTCTTATACTCTAAGAATCCAAAGAAATCCCATTTTCAGTTTAGTCACCATCTTTAAGATATTAAGTAAAATGAGATGAGTTTAATTTTGTTCATTTATTAAACTTGATCAAAAAGTTTCGTTTGTTTAAAGAACTAAAAATCTAAATAGGGCCAAACATTGGCTTAAGTGAAAGGGTTAATTTTATAAAAAAAAAGATGAAAATATGAATTAGTACCATTCAAAAAAACTATGGCAAAAATAATAGCCCAATGAAAATTGGTTTAATTTTCTTAGAAGGTAACCCCTTTCCTTAATTTATTTTTATTTTTAATGAATGAATTCAATTTTTGAAATCAGCAAAACTTATTTATTACAAACGGACCCTTTCATATTAACGTATAGACGATTGATTGAGTTTCAAATTAGTATTTTCTGTAACAATAAATTGCAACAATAATACTCTTTAATTCTTTTTCTCTGTTTATATATAATATATGTTTATATATTATATAATATATAATATTAAGGGAAGTAGGGACAAGACCCTAAGGAAAATTGGAAACACTTGCATTATAAAATAAGTGCCTTTTGGTATGATCGATCACCTGTGTAAGTTTGAGCAAGTTTGGTTGAGACGCCGAAAAGTTACAGTAAATTTTGGTGATTTTTCATCAAATTGTTATCGTTCATGTGAAAAGTTAGTAGTATTTTAAGCACTGAAAATTTTATTTTTAATTTTAAAATTTAATTATGTAATTTTTCCTTTCTATAATAGAAAGTAAATATTCAAAGTATTTTCTGCGAAAGAAGGAGTCGGGCAAGACCGTTTTTTGTTAAAAGTTTTTTTTTTTCATAATAAGGAGAATTTTTACAAAAAATAATAAAATAAAAAAATAAAGGCTTTATTTTAGTGAGAAGAAGTTTTTTATTGGTTTTTAAGACATTCAAATACTAAAGGGGCTTTAGTGTTCCTTTTTCTATATGTATAATATCTATGTATATTATTAGGGTGGGTCAAAAAAATCAAAAATTTTTTGATTTGGTACTCCGAAAAATCGATTGCTAGACACCTCTAGAATATACACACCAAATATGAGCTCTTAATATTAATAGGAAAATCATCCGCTTCGCAATTTTCAATTTTTACAACAAGCTTCTACTAAAAAAAATCATTTTTTTAATATCTATGTATCTATTATTTATTTTCATACGTACATACATATGTATTAATACTATAGTAACTTTTTAATAATGATCTTAATATACATGTGTTTTTGTTTTCCCTTTTTTCTTTTTAAATTTCTTCTATTCCTTATGTTTTTTTTTTCAAATGCCTGAATCAGCTGTTTATTCCAAACAACGACTGGTCATATACATACATATGTACATTTTTTTTTACTTCTTTGTTGATGGTTCTAAAAATAAAAAAAGTACACTCGGGCGTATACGTAACATTTTTCTTATGATACCATGAATTGCACTTCAAAACTGCATACAAATAAATATTTTCAATTTTCTAAAAACCTAGAAGGCATAGAAACATATAGTTTTCACTGTTCGGCAATGTTCAAATGAGGCAGTTTTCTGCATGATTCAATTTTGTATTAAACTTCACAGTCTGGACAAAAAAAAGTAATTTATGAGTTTTTTTAAAATTTTTTTCGCCTATTTTTAATTTTGAAATCGATTATTTCAAAAACAATTGCTTGAAATATATTGATTTAAAAATGAGAATTAAATTAACAATTCCGCCTTTCGGAAATTGTATCACTTATAACTGTAAGTGTTGCCGTTGTTTTTTAATACTTTTTTTTATTTTAATATATTTTTTTTTATTTTATTTGCGCCAAAAATTCCCCCTCCCTCTTAAAGGGGGGGGGATAAACCCCCCTCCTGCAGTAAGAAATGATTATATTGATCTCCTCCAAGTTATCGTACTACGTGCCAAAATAACATTTTTGTTCGGTGCCTAAACGTTCGAATTTCTGTATCTGGGTTGAAATCGCAAACATTTTTTTTTTTGTAAGCCAATTTTTAACTGATTTTCATAAAAAATACCTTGTTTTATTTGGAAATAAATATTATTTAAGAATATGTATATTTTTAAAACATCATGTTGTTTTGAAAAAATATATACTTTAAAATGATGTCGAAGTTGGGCAAATGACAAAAAAAATGGAATTTTTGAACTTTTACAGCTTTTAAATTCTAGGTGGTTTAACCGAATCACATGTTTTATACACTGTTGCAAAGGTATAATTATCTTCTATACTATTAAAAAAATAGGTACAAATTTGACGAAGCTAGCGCTTATCAGCTTAAAAATTATTAGCCCACAAGGCCACAAGTTCTTGACAGCCAAGAAATTAAATTTCATCTTTCTTTCGCGTTAAATAACTCATTTTTCATTTATATTTTTTTTTAACTTTTATGCAAAAAAATACTAACAGACGAATTTAAATAAACAAAATTAATCTGTCAAAAATATAGACTAACTAACGGTTTTTATAAATGAGAAAAGCATATCATGAAAAAGTATACAAATCCCAACTAATTTTAACAGATAAATTTGATAAAGTCGCATCTACTAAAAAACTTTGAGCTTGTTGAGCGCCCTGTTCCACCTCAGCTAAAAAGCTGATAATTAACGTGTTTAATTGAAAATACATATGTAACCAGTTTTTAGTTGGCGAACACCGGAAATTTGAAATCCAAAAAAATGGACCACCCTAGTGAAGGTCCAAACCGTTTTTTGCCCTTGCTTCAGATTTTGGGGGTATTAGTGACTCTTTAAATACCGTTTCGTAACCAGTGCGACTAGCTCTACAAAACGTGATAGGTCTCCGCCCGCGTTTATTTTGAAACCTTCTTTTCGTAAACTAGTGTAAACTGTCGATCCGTTTACAACAAAATTATGTTTTTAAGCCATCAGATCCATAATTTTTATAAGTGTACAATGTACATGTAGCCACATCGACAAATATGTGCATTTTATACAACTTTGTTAGTCATTTCATATACAAAAAACTATAAGCTAAGACTTAGAAAACTACACTGAACTAACTTGTGTTTGCGCATATTTTTTTGAAGGCAAAAATAATACCCTCCTACTATACAAAAATTCATAATTGTTTTTATTTTTGTATCTGCGAACATTGCAGATACATTGTGAATGTTCCAAAAAAATTATTTTATTTTGTAAATTATTTTAGCACCAATAAATATTATTTATAACGGTTTTAAAAATAAATCATGTGTTAGGCCCCGAATTGAAGAATTGTTTTGCCATTGAAAAATCTAATGTGAATTTTAAACTGTTAAGTGAATGATGTAGACACTCTGAAATGGGCTCTCTTCTGTTAAAAAGAGAGGTGTCTTAGCTCCGTCAATTCACTTTTAAGAGACTAAATGAGAACGCACACAATTACCTGAGAAGAAGATAAGTTTTAAGTGCCTCAAAAATTTTACGGAGTCTTCAAAAATTCTAGATTTAGTAGCTGCCTCTTACTCGGGTTTCCGAGGTTCGTTTCCCGAAATTGGAATTGTCAGCCCTATGATGGTAGCCGATCGGAAGAAAATTTTATCCGATTTGTACGAATTTTTCAATTTTCATATGATTTTAACCCTTCCGACAGTAAAATCGGACAGATGTACGAAAAAAAATCTTAGGTGCGTTGAAAATTTAAAATACATGCGATGCTATGCAGTGAACTGTCAAAATATTTGAGACGCGTTGTGCTTTATGCTTTTTTTTCTTTCCGATTCTTCCCGATAGAAAATTAAACGTGAAAAATTATCCGAAAAATATAAAAACCAAAAAAATTGGAATAATTTCTCTCCTCAAATTCGGGTACCGTGAATACAAAAATCTTCCGATCGGAACTTTTCTCCGATCGGATATTTTTCCGATCGGCTACCATCATAGGTCTGTGTGTTTTTTTTTTATTTTCTCAATAATCGTCAATAATCGTCAATAAATAAACGATAGCTGAATAGGTCTCGTTTTTGGATGCAGTATTTGATTTTTTAAAAGTGTTTGTTAATTTATTCCAATCACCGATTAATTTGCAAACTCCACAAACAAAAAAAAATATTATTGATTAATTTCTACAAATAACCATAATGTTAGAGTAAATTATTTTAATATGTGTAACAAAACACTTTACGCATTTTCCAAAATTGTATTCAATGTATGTAAGTTTTGACTTTTCTGTTATTAAAAAAATTCATATTGGTTCAGCTATAGCAAACGTTTAAACGCACTAATTTTGGAAAATGAAAATTTTCAAAAATTATATAGGTTCGATAAAAATAAGAAGGCAACTTAGAGACAAATCAAATCCTTTGTCTCTTCCAACGCATATGTAAGTGTACATGACCATTTTGATAATAATTCTCACAGATTTTTTCAAAACTTTCGCCTATCCAAAGAAGCGTTCGTATTAGAAACTATTCATTTAAACAACGGCCGCCGTTCAACATACATTCCGCCTATAAAACGAATAGTGTTTCGATACACATATTAAAATAATTTACTCTTAATCCAGTCAAATAAGGGTTTAACCTCGGAATGAATGTTAATAGAAATTTTTTTTGTTAAGTGTTTGTTTTGACATAAGCACATAAGATATATAATAACCAAACAAAGATAGAAACAAAAAAATTAGCCTATTAGCACTATATTTAAAAGAGGGTTTACTATGAATTTCTAAGAGATCATTTTAATAAAGAGGCAAGCTTCTAATGCTGATTAATCTAGGTACTTTATTAGGAGCTACGGAAAAAAGAGAGAGAATACAAAACTTCACTTATTTAAAAAAAAAAAAAGAATTAAACCACGTTGCATGTCTAAAACGGATTGAAAAAAAATTAAATTTATATTTATTTATTTATTTTGTATTTACAGTATAATGAAAAAACAGTACAGAATTATGGTCTTACAGTATTTTGACCCTACAGAATTTTGTCGTACAGAATTTTGACAAGCAGAATTATGACCCGCTCCCGTTTTTCGGTAGTAAGTTTGCAACTGTTATAATAATATGGGTTGACAGATGAAAAACTGGTATAACTTTCAGAGACGTCAGATTGTCTTGATTTTAGATTTTTTGGAATCAGCATTAAAAAATACCTTGAAATCATGTATCATATGTGTATACAGGATGTCCCAAAAGTTTACGTCGAAACGAAAACGGTAGATAGGATAGGTGATGACAGTTATCAGAAAAATAATACAAAAAATCGCAGCCATATATTTTGGGAGTTATGGGCATTTGAAAAAAAGTCGAAAAAATGGTCACCCTATCATGGTTTTTCATATGCCGTGACTACAAATCTTAATTTTTCTCATTTTGTTCTTTTGTTACGGAACCTTGAATAACCCTGCTATCAAATGCATTCAAAAATTTTAACTCAGCTGCATCAGTTTTAAAGAAAATATTACTTTTTTACCCAACTTAGTACTAAAAAATTTTACATGACTCTAATTCAATGAGCCGTAGTGTAAAAAAAATGCACTACGATGTTTCGGCAAGTTACCTTAAAAGTTGGTGTGTTCAATTCTCTTTTCAAAATGGTATAACATTGTTGGGAATATTTCATAAATAACCGAGATAAAATTTTTTTTCTTAAGAAATCCGACTTTTTTTTAGGTAATTTTTCCATATTATTTAAGTTTTTGTATTCTGAAAGGTTCTGAAAGGGTACAAAACTTGAATAATATGGAAAAATTACCTCATAAAAGAGTCGGATTTCTTAAGAAAAAAAAATTTATCTCGGTTATTTATGAAATATTCCCAACAATGTTATACCATTTTGAAAAGAGAATTGAACACATCAACTTGTAAGGCAACTTGCCGAAACATCGTAGTGCATTTTTTTTTACACTACGGCTCATTGAATTAGAGTCATGTAAAATTTTTTTAGTACTAAGTTGGGTAAAAAAGTAATATTTTCTCTTAAACTGATGCAGCTGAGTTAAAATTTTTGAATGCATTTGATAGCAGGGTTATTCAAGGTTCCGTAACAAAAGAAAAAAAATGAGAAAAATTAAGATTTGTAGTCACGGCATATGAAAAACCGTCACAGGGTGACCATTTTTTCGACTTTTTTTCAAATCCCATAACTCCCAAAATATATGTTATTTTTCTGATAACTGTCACCACCTACCCTATCTACCGTTTTCGTTTCGACGTTAACTTTTGGGACACCCTGTATAATACCATAGCCTATTTTTGCTAATTTTGAAAATCTCCATTTCGCGATTTGACCTTGAAATCGCGACAAGCGGACATGAGATTTTTCTAGACTTTTGAGATATGTTATAGAATGGCAAAAGGAAGATATTGAGCAAAAAAAAATTCTATTAACATTCATTCCGAGATTTACCCCTTTTTTCTCCTTATTTGACTGTATTATCTAACATTATGGTTATTTGTAGAAATTAATCATTATTTTGTTTGTTTGTTTGTGGAGTTTGCAATTTAATCGGTGATTGGAATAAACTCCTCAACATTTTTATAAAATCAAATATTGCACCCAAAAACGAATAAATTCTCCAAAAACGAGACCTATTTAGCTATCGGTTAGTTATTGACGATTATTGAGAAAATAAAATAAAAAAAAAAACACAATTCCAATTTCGGGAATCGAACCTCGGACACCCGAGTAAGAGGCAACTACTAAATCACCTAGACTGACACGACTTCTAAGGATACGAAAACTTTTATTTATATAAACTATTTAGTACAGGTAAAGTAGGCATTTAAAAAAGAAAAAATTGTTACACTCATGAAACTTGGCAAAAAGTTTGCTTTTGGGATAAGAACCAAGTACAAAAAAAGTCTATAAAAAAATTTGGGTGGAAGGGTGTTTTTTCGCGGACAAGAGGGAGGGAGTGAAGGTCAAAAATATACTGAAAAAAATTGTTTGTCGAATATCAATATATGACACATGTTTTCAGGGTATTTTTTGATGCTGAACCTAATGACATGATCCATTTTATTTTTGGTTTTGATGACAAATTAAACATTAAAATATAAGTCAGCTGTTATGATACCTTTCTCTACAAAACGTGATAGGTCTCCGCCCGTATATTTTAAAACCTCATTTTTGTAACACCGTGTAGTTTTAAAAACTTAATGAATCCCTTGTCCCTGCTTTATCTTAAACCTACATCCCGAATTTTATCAATGAAGCATGTTTTTCACATGGGTTTCGGTTATATTTTACCTGTTGAAGTTAAAAAACAAGCACCCTTGTTATTATCGGCAATAACTTTTCTTAGAGCAGTATTGACTTTATTTTTATGTCATTAGGTTCAGCATCAAAAGATACCTTGAAAACATGTGTCATATGTTGATATTCGACAAACAATTTTTTTCAGTATATTTTTGACCTTCACTCCTTCCTCTTGTCCGCGAAAAAACACCCTTCCACCCAAATTTTTTTATAGACTTTTTTTGTACTTGGTTCTTATCCCAAAAGCAAACTTTTTGCCAAGTTTCATGAGTGTAACAATTTTTTTTTTATTTCTTGATTTTATGTACTATTTTACCTGTACTAATTTAGGAAATTTTGAATCAGAATTCACTTAAAATAGCTTTAAATATTCTCAAACTGTAAAACGATTATCATCGATTCGATTATCGTTTTCAAAACTACGGAATGACCCCCCTGATTATGTCGTATTTTTTCAAGGTTTTTTATAGCTTCCAACCCCTGAAACCGGATTATCAAAAATATTACTGACCATTTTTCGAAACAAAATATTTTGAAAAATAACTACCAAATTGGGATCTATAAAAAACACTAAAGTTTTGAAATATCGTACATTTAAACCTGTCAAAATTGTAATGTTCGTTTCGAGAGCAATGAAAATTGGTTATTCATTCGTCCGATAATGCTATAATATAAATTCAAAACAATGGTACCGTAAAACGGGGTTACTTTGTGACGGACAAATGACTTTATTCCAGCCCAGTTTACATTCCATTTCATTTTACCAATAATTTTACTTAAAACATGAAATTTCTTTGAATGTACAGTGGTGCTGGAATTTTTTTCCAATCATGTGTTTCCTGACATTGTTTGTATCGATCGTTAAAATGATTCATCATTGAAATTCAAATTTTGAAATAAAAATGGTAGGTTCGAAAAATTTCATTTGGAACAGAAATAGTATATACAAAATTTAAAAAAAATTCAAAGTAGGTACGTTTTATTTCAAGCGAAATATCAGAAAATCCATAAATAAATCCTTTTTCTATGAGCTTATTTTTAGAAAGTCGTAAGTGGGGTTACTTTGTGCCACACTTTTGAGAATGAGGTAGAGATTTTTTGAAAATTTTAAGATTTGAACTGTTAATACTTTAAGAATAAACTGGCATGCTTAGTTTTTCTAAGAGAAAAGAGTATGTTGCGAAAAATAACAAAATCTGGCACAAAGTCACCCCAGTTTACGGTATTTTTTTTACTAGGTATTCAAAACTTCAGTAACTTAAATTTAAAATTAATAATGTACCTTCTTCTTTTCAGAAAGCCTACGAGACTATTTCAGCCGGTTTGGTGAGATATCAGAAGCTATGGTGATGAAGGACCCTACGACGCGAAGGTCGAGGTGAGCTAGCGTGAAAGCATACCAAATAATTTTATGAATCACAAAACGATTTCAAATTTCTAATGCCATTTTTTTTTTACTGCAGGATAATTCAAAATCTGCTCAAAATGTGGTTTGTTTTATTTGAATTTGGAATGATCTTGCACATATTGAGTGGCTGACAAAACAAAATCTAATCTTTCTTTGACATATGTATGTATCTGCTACATTGCGAATTACAAAATTAAGGAATTTATTTATATATATTTTTCCGGCATTTGAATTGATTTCAAATTACCTTTTTTAATAATAGACCAGTGCCGATGCCTTCAAAAACATACAAAAAAATCATAGTAGGATGAAACCCATTGGAAAAGGAGGGGAATATGATAAGAATGAAAGGAAAAATAAATTACGGGCGAGCCGAGTTCGGAAAGTGGGTGGGTTGAGTTTTTAATGGTAAAAAATGGTATATCTCGATTTCCGGCAAAACTTCAAATCCTATAGAAAAAAGTTGTATGGCAAAGTTGTAGGTAATAAAAAGATCTACAACTTTTGTATCAACAATTTTTTCACATAACCTCAAAATTTATGTGAAAAATTCAAAAAACCGAGTTTTTGGTTTTTTATTTTTATCTTTTTCAAAAACAAAAATTTTTCTACGAAATTTGGTGAAAACTTACCTTATTATGTCTCAAATACACTGTAATTTATTTGATTTAAAATATTAATTTGTTCACCTTATTTTGACTTAATACCAAAAAAACACCCTAATTTTCAATCGAAAATTCACGTGTCAAAATATCAGCTTTTTTCAAAAAGTCGGTGGGTATTTCGTTCGTTAAAATGTCTATTTTCTGATGGTGTAAAAAACATTTTACATTAGTATACTATAGAACATGTTCTAGTAAGATTAAAAAAATGAAAAAAGCTTGAATTCGAAAAAAATTTGTATCATTGTTTACAATTTTGGCCTATTTATTCAAATTTACACTTTAATTACTCAAAAAACGTAAGATTAATCAATGTTACATGAAATCTTACGTTTTTTGAGTAATTAAAGTGTAAATTTGAACAAATAGGCCAAAATTGTAAACAATGATAAAATTTTTTTTTCGAAATCAAGCTTTTTTCATTTTTTTAATTTTACTAGAACATGTTCTATAGTATACTAATGTAAAATGTTTTTTACACCATCAGAAAATAGACATTTTAACGAACGAAATACCCACCTACTTTTTGAAAAAAGCTGATATTTTGACACGTGAATTTTCGATTGAAAATTAGGGTGTTTTTTTGGTATTAAGTCAAAATAAGGTGAACAAATTAATATTTTAAATCAAATAAATTACAGTGTATTTGAGACATAATAAGGTAAGTTTTCACCAAATTTCGTAGAAAAATTTTTGTTTTTGAAAAAGATAAAAATAAAAAAAAAAAACTCGGTTTTTTGAATTTTTCACATAAATTTTGAGGTTATGTGAAAAAATTGTTGATACAAAAGCTGTAGATCTTTTTATTTACTACAACTTTGCTATACAACTTTTTTCTATAGGATTTGTAGTTTTGCCGGAAATCGAGATATACCATTTTTTACCATTAAAAACTCAACCCACCCACTTCCCGAACTCGGCTCGCCCGTAATTTATTTTTCCTTTAATTTTCATCATATTCACCTCCTTTTCCAATGGGTTTCATTCTACTATGATTTTTTTTGGTTTCAAAAATTATCGACCCTGGTCTATAATGTCATATTGCATCACAGATTCATAATTCCCATGAAGGAGCAAAGCCTAGTGACTAACAACTATCAACGATATTTATAAGCGTATAAATAATTTTCAAGAATGGAAGGGACCTTAAATTTACCGCCGAATCTTAACGACTTAGCGGAGATGCACTTTTTTATAACAATGACAATGATACTCTTGGCGGCTTTCTCAATTCCTCGCAAGAGCTAGTACCACAAAACAAAAATTTTCAATTTTTTAAAGTATTAGAAGCTGGGAATCGAACCTAGACCTCTGGCATCATAGTCCATCGCGTTGACCATAGTGCCACGGGGTACTACGATGAAATGCTATTAACTATTTAAGCAACAGCTATTTTAAGGCATTCAAACCTAGATATTTTTTTCCTTTAGCAGTAAAATTTCTGAATGTCATTCAGATTTGTTTGTTTAACTGCAAAAAAATGGTTTTCATAATTATATATAAATGTATGTACCTACCTATAAATTTGGTTCCCCAATAACCAATATCTTCGATCGTTATTGATGTTCTTGACAATTTATGAGTCACAACTCACAATGAAGTGGCAATATGAAGACTTCGCCAAATTCTTTAATTACCTTGCTAGTTGTTTATGAAATTTTTGTATCATGCATTTTAGGTGAAATCTAATAAATTAAATTTTTTTAAGAATGTATTTTGCTTTCTTTTCATTTCAGGGGCTTTGGATTTGTAACATTCAGTGATCCAGCTAGTGTAGATAAAGTCTTAGCTCAGGGTACACACGAACTAGATGGTAAAAAGGTAAGACACAATGATGATGTAACATATTATATACTTATAATTTAATAAGTTTCTAATGATGATAGTTTTTTATACATAGGCGGCTCTTCCTGAACTTTCACGGAATACCAAAGTTAGTTAAAGTTTTGGAAATTTCGAAGAACTCCTGTGACACCTTGCTATAATCAATTCTAATGGTGTATTACCATCTGTTTAAGGGAATGCTTAAAACTTAACACGTGACATAAGCATACAAAATTAAATATTGTGGCGACACAAGTCACTCATGCGAAACCCTATGGAGGAGCAAGACCTAGTGACTAACAACTCTGATCCACTTTTGTGTTGCAAAGCAGAAATGCAATTTTCTATGACAATGATACTCTTAGAGGCTTTGTTAATTCCTTGCAAGAGGTAGTACACCTAAAACAAATCTTTTTATTTTTATTTAGTTGAGGCTAGGAATTGAACCCAGACCTTTGGTGTCATATTAGATTGCACTAACCATTGCGTCACTGACATATGTTTGGTATGTTGGATCAAAGGATCACACCCACAGTGCATGGGGCCAGTACCAGCATTTCAAGTTCTTAAGTTCTGCTCACAGTCAATGTATGTAGTTCAATAGGTCCTAATAGTTTTCCAAATAAGTTCTGTTTAAATTCACAATAAAAACAAATAAAAACAAATACTATATTAAAAACTTGTAGCATATCAATTGTTTAATAATTGTACAAATATTTGTTCAGAGGAAAGTTCAACAAATAAAAAAAAAATCTTATTTCATAATGATTATCGAACATCATCAAAATGTACATATACTTGTGCATTGCATATAAAATTTATTTAAAAATTCAAAAATAACGTCATTTTTAATTGTATTTATAATTGTATTTACATATTATGAACCTGCCTATACATATACACAAATCGTTTGTGTATATACCATTTTATGCCCATCATATGTACTAGGATTTTTTAAACAAAAATACACAAATAGTTGTGTTTTGATAAATCGTCTGATATGAGCATGTAATTTGTTCGTACAAGTCAAAGCTCTGACATTTGACAGCAGCTTCTCGAAACCTTAAACCCAAAACTTGTCTAACAGAACAAGTAAATAAAACGTTTCATTTAAGCCCTTTAATTTATTTATGAACGCATAACATGTTTGAAACAATATTTATTTGTTAAAAATAAATATTTGGTGACATCAGTTAAAGTTTTTTTTTTTAGTATCAGAATATTTTTGAAATGCTCTTTCGAATCATGGATATAGCATCTTCTTCATTTAGATCCTTAACTCAACATATCAAATTATAAGCAACATTATAGACTTTCAACTTCCTTTGGTAAATAAGCAATTCAAGAAAAGAAAATTCGGAAATTCTGATGATTTTTTAATTTGAACAAATTATAGGTACCTAGTTAATCATAGATTTTATTGTTTTATCTAAGTTCTGATCAATACATCGATACCTTCCCGTAAGAATGTATTAAGCGACATTTTTAAAATTGTTCAGAAAACGCAAAAAACAAAATTATATTGTGTGGAAGTGTATGGGCTGCACGATTTTATTTTCTCTCTAGTTTCATTTGTATACATGAAAGAACAACCAAAATGGTACCAAAACGTGGCGCTTAACTTATAGTACATTTCCACATCAAAAAGTCATTTTCGAAAAAAATGTCGCTTAATACATTCTTACGGGAAGGTATCGACATTATAATAAAATTAATATATTTTAATTGCAAAATACTTACTATTTTAGTTTGATTATTATTATGTACACTAAACATTTCTTCTTGTTTTTCCAGATTGATCCTAAGGTTGCCTTTCCTAGACGTGCACACCCTAAGGTAATTATACCCAAAATCCCAAAGCATTTAAACAGTTTTTGTACATCCTCTTAAATACCTTTTGAATTTTAATTTAATGTCTGAAAAAGTAAGCAATCAAATCCATCGAAAACAAGTTTATGTATAAACAATTGAAACAAAAATGTTATTTTCATTACATATTCAGCACTTAACATTTTTCAGGGACTGGTAAATGTGTGCATTTGGTGTTTTTTTTTTATTTGAATATTTTTATTACTTTGGTATACCTATCTTAAATTAAATCGATATTTATTAATTTTATTAAATAATTTTCTTTTGCACATATAATAGTGGTAATAATTAAAATCAAATTAAGTGATCCGTTATTGAGGTATTGCTAGTATTGGACAAAAGTATGGTTTTTGATTTGATAAATGATGCAGTCTAAAAAAAAGTAAAAAAATATTTGAAATTTAATAAATACTTTATTCTACTAAATCGTTAAACAAAAAAAAATTTTGCTTTCACATGCTTCTTCTTTTATCATTATGCGCTCTTTTTTTACAGATTTATTTTTGTTACTTTAATTTGGGGTAGTGTTAATTATAGATATCAAATAACTATTAAAAACTGAACTTTTTCTATTAGTAGGTGTGAATAATAATAACTTTATCCGTGAAAATTATGAAAAAAGTAGGTATATTTATCTGAAAAAAATATTTAAGCAACACTACTCCCCAAACTATACATAGTAATTAATCAAATCAATTCTACACTCAGCAGGAAAAAAAATGAAGTAATAACAATGAGTACCTGTTATGTAAAAGTGATCCATAAACGAAAACAAATTAACTACTTTGTTTATTTTTTAATTTATAAAATATTAAGATGATGAAAATTCAAATTATGTAACTGGCTGTTCCAATTCGATAGCTCAAACCTTTTTGGAGGTCAAAGTAGGTACGTGAAGTACAAAGGGGGTTATCTGTTTCCGGCAAAAAAAAAAGAAAAACATTTCCAGTGAGAACTTTTGGCGCTCTCTCCTTTCTGTGCCGAAGGCGCATGATCTACATAGATGCTATAAAGTTTAATTTCTCGTATACAATAATAATAACTGTAGCAAAATTTTCAATATTTTCAAAATGTAAATTCAACATAAAGTCACAACGAAACATCCCCAAACAAAAAAAAAAAATAACTTAATAAATAACTTTACTTGCAAAACATAAATTTATTTACAGTTCATTAACTTTAAAGTTTGGATTGGGTAACAAAAAATCCTGCGCATGTGTGTATTTATGTTTTCTACGCACTTTTTGTGTACGTCCCGTGCATGTAACATAATTTTGAGTTATGGGTTCGAACCATTAGTCTTTATATGTACTAATATTCAAAGATAATACCTTTTTATCATGACTTTTTTTAAAGTTGTGTATGCTGAAAATTGTTCCTTAATGAAAATACCAAAAGCAAGAATTGCAGTTAAATTCTAACCAAGTTAATGAAAATATTTAGCTTTTAATGTCTGGAAAGGAACAAATTTGAGTTAATTATATCAAACTAAAGAAGGCTTGTAATTTGTTAAGAACTTTTTTGCTCGATAGTCTCTATTCGAATTTCAATAAAAAAAGGACTTGCGCAATGCTATTATTGCTTTTATTTATATGTCCACCCCCGCTTTCACGGTGGATTTTTGTTTGACGCTGGAACACAAAGTTTGTTTTTGGCATTTCTCCACCATTTAGTCGGTATACAACATTTCCAGTAATGTTCCCCTCAGAGTAAAAAAAAAAAAAAATTGTTTCACCGTCATAGCATTGTCGTCACAAGGCTGGGATTTTTCCAATTCGATTCAGTCTAGATTCAATAACCAGAATATAGAGTTAGTGGTTGCTTTTCCAAGTAATTTTTTGGCATTGTGTGAAGGAATTTTTCTGCAAACTTGTGTCTCATATCAAAAGAAGCGTCATAACCAGGCCCGGATGAGAAAAGCCACTTTTTTCTTTAGTAAGCATTCGCTATAAAGCTTTCTACGAGTCAGCATCGATTGTGCCGTCCTGTTTGAATATAATAATTATTGTTTAGACTAGGCATTTCAAAACCAAGTTTAACAAATTATTTAAGACTTTGCGAGTGTCTAAAGGACAGTTAAAAAGTATTTTCTGTGCGTACTAATCGGAATTTTAATTTATCGTAAAAAAAATCAAAATCCTTGTATGTATAATAGCGTCACATACAATAAGAAAGAGAAACAAATATTTTTATGAGCGCTTAGTTTCGATTGGATTTTGGAAAGCTCAAAGAAAAAGTAAAAAATTTATATGACAATTACAATTTAACAAAAGTGTGTGCTAAGGACGTTTAAGAAAAGTTACAAACATTTCAGCAAGGAAAATCGATTTTTCCAGTGAAAGTCTAACGACTTATCTTTTAATTCCTCGGGAGTAAATAGAAAGAATACAAAATTTCACACTTTGGAGTTAACCTGTTTTACGTTAAACAGCCCGCGGAGATTTTTCAATCTCCAACGCAGGCTGTTAAAGCAATCAGTCCACCAGCGTTAGCTAACCCGTCGATTCCAAAAAAACTAATTGTAAGTATAGAAAAAATGTTGTATACTAATACTTATATAGATTATATTTTCAAAACACACAATTATGTAGGTACATATATGTGCCTATCTGAATAGTTCTATGAACTTGCGAAGTGAAAACAAACTTTTTCTCAGGTAAAATAAAATGGATGGACTTATGTAACAATTGATAAGAGACATTCATAAAACTTAAATTAAAAAAAAACTGAGCGCGAAAAAACTTGTTTTGAGAATTTGTTGTTTACAGATTTTGAAATTCTAATAATTATTAATAAAAACTTATTAATTATTTTTGAAAAGAGCTAAAAATTAATTTTGAGTAAAATTACAGCTATGTATACCTATCTAATATCTATGTAGGTATCTATAAATCTTCCGAATTTTGTATGTGTGTGGGTTTGTCTGTGTACAGTTTTTGTGTGTACATAAATTAGATTTTTTCACTTCCAAACAACGATTTTAACATTTTCAGATACTATATTGTATTAAGTAACAACAATTTTCAATTGAATTGTATGAACATTTTAATTCTATACAGTTCTCAATTTTATTTTCCATAGATACAGTTTTAATTTGATTTTTTTTTATACATATACATATATTTGAAATGTTTGCGTTGCACAAAATGGAAGTTATTTAATGAATAATTGCTTTCATTTATGTTATTAATAATTCACTCTTCAAAAAAAAGTCAAATACGATTTCTTTAGAAGACCCGCTAAGAAAAAAAAATTAAAAAAATCTCAACAAATTAATTAAATCTTAATGTTCCTACACTTTCTTCATAACCATTTGTTATTTCGATAAAAAAAAGATATAAAATTTATTTATGATTTAATTTGATGATATTAATACATTTTTAGTTTATTCAAAATCTTATGACAAAGTAAATTTGATTGTATATTTTTATTTTGAACATTTATATTTTCTATTTGAATTAAACTTAACTAGATAATTCACCAGTTTTTAATGATATTTATTAATAGACTTTCATGAAACATTGTAGTTAATTGATTGGTTAAAAGCGCATATCGGGGCTCAAGGTACATACATGCTTGTTGTAAATCAAATATTAAAATACAATGTGTTCCTTATATAATTTTTTACCGTTTTAATGCAACTGCATTGTATTTTAAGTCAAATTCTAAGTAGGTAGTTGTTACAAAACGCATTTTCATTATTATTGCAATAAAAATTAAAGCTGATTTTGAAGCATTCTTAATGCCCAGTTAAATATAAAATTAACTTCTGGCCACAGACAGTGCCTCTGCGCGTAAGATTAGGCCCAATTGTCCCAAGCTTCAACAGAAGTATTATTATAGCTATATATGAAATATGATTTGGATTTTCACATAAACATTTTGTTCATCGTATTTGTTTTGTATTTTAAAATTGAGCTTATTTTCATATCGTTTGAAACCAACAACAGCTTGTATGGGCCCACATAGAAAACCCATTTCACGAAATCTTGATAATAAAATAACTTAGTTCTTTAAATTGAAATCCCTTTACAATGACCATGGTCTTATCATTTTTATTTCCGCCATTATAGCCATCGGAGTCTTAAGATTAAGCATGTCAGAAAGAAAGTTAACGACTCTGCATTTTTTAACCCACCTTGTAGCTAACAAGTTTAATACAATTTGCAAACAGAGTATACTATTTATGGCAGGGTGCATGAATTTTTAACGTTAAAATTTGAAAGTAAAATTCAATATTAATAGGAGTTAAATTTTTAATGAGAGTTGAATAAGAAATAAACAAAGATGAGTTTACATTGAACCAAATTTGGTAGTCAAGTAAATGGAAGGCAAGTAGATTTGAAGGAAGGGTGATCAATATTCGGGCAAAATCTCCCATCCGTTGTTTAGACGAATATATTGTTATATTCAAGAAGTTTTGTCATTTTGAAGAATTTAATGAAAAAATATTCGTTGCATATAAATTGGCTAGCAGTGGAGACAATTTTGTGATTTCGAAGTTAAACACATATACACTGCACAGCACATATACATATGTGCCTTCATAGCAAGCTGAGACTTGCGCACTTGCGAATTGCTATTTGGTCCTCATCTTGGATCTTAGATTTTTTTTAATACCTACCTTGGTTTTTGTGGATGTTAGAGAAGAGCTTGTGAGGAACTACTATACAAAAATTAATTTGCTATCAATAACAATTAAATATTGTTAAAATTATAAAAATAAATAGGTACTTATAAAAAGAAAGCTTATAGCCACAATATGGAAAGTTTGATTGGCTTAAAATTTTGTAATTTTTGGATTTCAATAAAGAAAAGAATTTAAATATTTGTCACCGGAAAACGGTGGTATTTTACTATCATATCTGCAGTTTAAAAAGTAAAATGCTCCAAGAGGTCGCACGAACTAGCTCCCAGATTTTAAGTTGATTAAGTTTTTATATTTTTTTGTGTTTTTTATTGAGATCCAATAAAAGAAAAATTGATTTCTTTTATTAGGATGCATTTAAGAAAAAATATCGTAATCGAGCGGCTTAGAAAAATCATTATTTTATAAACAGTGGATTTAACATCTTAAATTTTATAGTACCGTATAGTGTAGTTTTAATTTTGATAATTTTGTAACATGTATCTTCGTATAAGTTGTATAAGTTGCAGAAGTTTTGTGAAATGGTCAAAACTCCACATAACTAGTAATTATAATAATAAAATAATTTTGTTTTCAAAATGTAAACGTTTTTTTTTTCAACAAATTTGTAGATATGTTTAAAATATGAATATTCAAAATGAATTATTGGCTTGGTTTGAAACCGACTGCTAGCTCTCCTCAGTATTGCTTGACTTTGAAGACAAAATAAATTAGTTAAACACAACTGCAATAATACTGAAGAAATTATAAGCCTTCAGGTATGACATAATGATTTGGTTTAGCCAAAACTGAGAAATATTGGAAGAAGTTGCTTTGTTTGTTTTTTTTTTTTTGTTCCTAATCTATAAGAAGTATGAAGAAGTATGATTACATAAGCTATAGTTACCTCCTTTTGACAAAATGTGGCTTAGTTGCGAAAGTTAACATTTTTCTTGCTAGCTCAATTAAAAAAAAAAAAGTTGCTAGTCATAGGTTGTTTTTAATAAACGGCGGAAATATACTATAGTATAATCGTATTTCTGCTTAGTTGCATTAATAAACACACCAATTCTGTAGAATGTTTGCAGGCGTGCGTAAGTACAATCAATTTTCAGCAGCCACTGAATATTCATAAACGTCAGAAAAAATAAAAAAATACCTCGGAATGAGTTTTGTTTAGTAAGGGTTGAGCAAAAATATATTTCCTTTTTCAGTTCTGGAAAATATTTATTTTTTTTAATAACACCGAAAATTTGTTAACCGTGTTACATTTATATTTAATAAGCTATGTGTTACAATATTTCTCTGTAGGGAAATCAATTTTTTTTTTTTTTTTTTCAATTAATTTTAACAATAAAATTTGAACCCCTCGAAATGGCAATTGTTTGTTGTTTTTGTAGGAATCACAAGTAAGAAGATAACATTTTAAAGAGCCACCCATTATCATTATCTCAAAAATTACTATTTTGAGATTTTCACAATAAAATTCAAATTTTTGAAAAGTATGAAAAAACAAAACATTTTTTGCACCAACTTAGCTAACAGTTTTATTTCATAATTTTTTTTTACAATACTTACATTTATTAACAATAAAAACATCGAATCAAGAGTCAAATAAATTTGTTTGCCAGTTCTGCAGCCATCAATTTTGGCTGCGCAATCTGCCTGAAGTTGACGACATAATGACGTTTTTGAACAGCAGGTGCCTAATGCAGTTGGACTAAGTTTATACAATCGACGATCTGACCTTATGAACACGTCTAAAGCAGGCCTAAGTTAGGCAGACGTTCATAAAAACACCCATGCTTTCACGGCGAAAATAACATTCTAATAAAAAAGGAATCTGTATTATATAAGCGGATTTCTGCCTTCACAAAATATGCGGACAAATTTTCTTAACAAAGCATATAAAAAGCCATAAATCAAATTAAAATTAAAAAAAAAAAATTAAAGCTGCCAATCACCATCAGGTTGATTGGCAGCAGATTAAATATTACCCCAGGGGCCCCAACGAAATTAATCGGTTTTTTAAAGAAAAATTATATATTATTCTAGGGCCCCAAAATAATGTTACTTGAATAATCTTAGTAACCAACGAATGATACATCAAGAGCCCCAAAACAAACAAAAAAGTAGGGCGTATACGTACTTTTTTATATGTTCTTATTTTCTATATTAATCGATGAAAGGCGGCTCGTGACTCGTCCTCACGCTCCGCCTCAGCCTGATAGTAGTGTGGTATGGATTACATAATTTCATCTTAAAAGCCAAATCAGATGACGCCAAGTCCAACTTAAGACAGCTACATGTGTATAGTAGAGTCAGCAGTTCAGGGTGATATACTGTTAAACGATTTGTCTTTTGAAGCAGAGATCCAAGATTCAAATAGGAACCAAGACAGCCCAATACTTTTTTTTAACCCTTCCCTTTCGTCCGTGCATCTCGTCTGTTCGTCCATCTGTATACATCGAGCACCCTTGCGATGGAGTTTCTTGAAATTCTGTATATAAGAAATATTTGACTGTTAACAGTCGAATTGTTTTTTCCTGAACACCGTTTATTTTTAATAAACTATATGGAGTCTCGATTTATTCGGGAAAATATGCGTCAAGACAAGGTGTAATGGTCATCTTCTGATAAGCCCAACCATTACATCGGGGCGAAACGCATATATGAACACTTTTATGCTGGTTTTTTTATATTTTTTATATTTTCATGATTTTAAATCATATTTATTAAAATCTGTATATAAATTATTTTAAGTAATTACCAAGATCTATTTTTTTTTTTTTTTCTTATGATGTCTCGCATAATAGGCATGTCTCCCATATAACATTTTCGTTGAATCAATTTTGTTTTAAGTTTATAAAGGAAAAATTTTATTAGGGATATAATACTACCTATTACTTATTTTCAAAAATTAGTTTTTAATATTCATACTCTTGATCTTTAAGTAATAGATTATTCAACTTTCTACATGGTGGCCGAGTCTTTTTGGTTTAAATTTAATAATTATGCTTTGAGTTTTTTGGTTTTCCACGTTTGGCAAAAGAGTTTACCGATTTCATTATGGTTATTATATTTAAAAAAAATGGTTTTTCTATTTTTAAATCTTATAATCAAAACATTCTATAATATTTTTATTTTTTATTTCAGATGGTGACGAGGACGAAAAAAATATTTGTGGGAGGGCTGTCAGCTCCTACTACACTGGAAGACGTTAAAAGTTATTTTGAGCAGTTTGGCCCGGTGAGTTTATGAAAATTAAAATTTTCATTTTAGTTCTCAATAATAGCCTGTTTTCACTAGAACCCAAATAAGATAATTTCGCAAATTAGGTCAGTTCGAATCTCAAATTAAAAAAATTTCCTTTACGATTTGACATTCGAAATCAGATAATTTGCGAAATTATCACATTTTGGCTCTAGTGAAGACAGGTTTGAGATTTAACTACTTTCATATATATTAAAAAAAAAAAAGATTTTAAATATTTTGTTTAGATTGTAATCCAAAAAAAGTTTATTTCGGTCAAACCATTAATAATACCTTAGCTGGTATCCTGTTAGTTCGATATTTTCAAGATAATGCTTTTAAAAACTTACAACTTTCAAAATACATCGATTACAATTTTTTTTTGTGGGAAGCCTACTCGATTCGATATAAATGGTGATGCTCTGTTGAAATGGTTAAAGGGACTTAGCCTCAATATGTTCACAATCAATTTAATTTAGAGTCACCATTTAAAATAGTAAGATTGAAATCTTTGAATGTGATCTCTCTCATGTAATGGAGAGTAGGTATACATAATATTGGTGGTACATCAAAAAAGGCAAAACAAATTTTAAAAAATCTGAAAAGGAAGAAAACAAATTTTCATCGTTGGCCTCATATTAATTTGCAGGAATAAATTGAAACCTAGGTATAGCGACATTTTTTTTATTTCGCATTGAATAGATAGATTTTTTCTTGTCTCCATATCGCACCCTTAGTGCAAAAGAGCGATATTTAAAAAAATGACATTTTTGAGATAATGATGAGGAAATGTTGCTTTTTAAATTATCTTTCTTTTGAAGGGCTTGTTGTTAACGTAAACGAAAAATTCGAAAGATTATGACTGTTTTCATCCAATTCCTACTATATTAAAAGTCAAACTCTTTCCTAATTTAAACAATTTTAAAAAATAAATTTATTAAAACTACAAAATAAACATAATGGTTCTTGCAATAGAGCTTTGACATTATGGAAATTGCTGTCCCATGGAAAGTTATAGGGGAAAGTTTAGAGTCAGTATGTATTTTTCAGAAGCGTTTTCTCGAAATGAACTTTTTTGAGTTCTCGCTCTTTTGCACTGAGGGTGCGATATGTTGTGTGTATGAATGTATATATGTAAATATAAAATAAAAATAAAAATAAAAATAAAAATAAAAATAAAAATAAAAATAAAAATAAAAATAAAAATAAAAATAAAAATAAAAATAAAAATAAAAATAAAAATAAAAATAAAAATAAAAATAAAAATAAAAATAAAAATAAAAATAAAAATAAAAATAAAAATAAAAATAAAAATATATTAAAAAATGTTAGTTATTTGTATATTTTAATTTTATTTTAATTTAAAAATTTAATTTTTCACAACATTTAATTATTTTATATTGCGACGCTATTCGGTTTTTAAAAAACCATCATCGGCCTCAATTCTGCGACTTTAGTTGTTGGGTTGCCAAGATTATATTCTATGCAGTATTCTTGGCACCCCAACAACCAAAGCCGCAGAAATGAGCCCAATGATGTTTTTTTAAAAACCGAAACGCGTCGCAATATAAAATAATAATTAAATGTTGTGAAAAATTAAAATTAAATTTTTAAATTAAAATAAAATAGAATTAAAATATACAAATACATAACTAAAATTTTTTAATATATTTTTATTTTTATTTTATACCTATTTACACATATACCTACATACCTAGATAGATTTTGCCATCAGTTTTCTGTTTTAATCATTACCGTACACTGGTATATATTTTCTCTATTAGTTTAAATACTTTATTTTGAAATCCCTTAAAAGCTCATTACATTTTATTTGGAAAAAAATTAGAAAGCATTTATGTTCACTTATATTTTAATGTATGCATTCAAAAAAATTTACGTAAAATTATAAAAAGAAACTTCTACTTGCATTTTCATATACACATACGCATCAACACCTAAATATTATGTACATGAATAAACCGTTGTTGTTTTATGTATCCCAAATCATTGAATAAGAACAATTTACAATAAAAATTTTAAAGCAGGTTAACGACTCGGTCTCATTAGTTTCAAGAGTTTAGCAAACAGGAGATTCAAAACTCAACTGTACTCAATGGAGATGAAGACAAAAATTCTTGATGAAAATGGAATATTCATGTGTGTTTTCATCCCTTGAATGCTTCATTTGCACATACATAGACAGATGACTCATAAACCCTAAGCCTTTATATTAATAACGCGGTGGTGTTCTCAACGCTTTTATTAATTTACCATTAAACAAAGCATCATATTCTGGATGGAAGACTGAAAGATATTTTTCAGGGTTTTATAAATGATGAGCATTTATTTTAAAAAGCAAGTCAACACAATAGAACAGTAATTTATTCACTTATGTTTCTTTTTATTCAATGTATGTGCCTACTCGTATCTATAGGTACATAGAAAAAATTATTCAATGTCAAGAGATATGAGTTTAAAAAAATATTTCGTAAAAATTTACCAACATTAAATATAAAATACTTTAAGATAATATATACTTGGATTATATCTATATTCAATTATCCAAAAATATCTATATTCAATTACCCAAAAATACTTATGTAGGTCTCACACTAAGGAACCATATATTTTTATTTTTAATAGTAATAGGCTTGCGTCAATACTTTTTTTTATTTTTTCACTCTTCACAAACGAGGTATACGGGAAGTGGGGCAAAACCGTTTTTGTACTATGTTGTATGAAAAAAAAGTAAAATTGACAACACTTGCAATATAAAATATGTGCCTTTTAGTATGATCGATCACGTCTGTAAGTTTTAGCAAGTTCACTTGAGACGCCCAAGAGATACGGTAAATTTTGTGATTTTTCCTCAAATTGTTATCCTTCATGAGTCAGTTGTATTTTTAACACGAAAAAATTAAAATTTTTAACTTTTCCTTTTTTATAATAAAAAGTGAATATACAAAACTATTTTCTCCTATAGAAGGAGTCATAAAGATAAATTAAAATAAAAATAATCCAGAATATCAGATATGATATGACTGGGGCAAGACCGCAAATGGGCAAATTTGGAAGCTCTGGTAGCTTAAGAAAAGTAAAAAAAAAGGTTCACCGTTAAATCTTCCAAAAAACTTAGCGGCAGGCGCCAAATAACACTGTAAGGGCCAGTTGTGCAAATATTTAATCCGTGGTTCAGAAACTTTTATCTTCTGAATTCAGTGGTAAAATTGATTTTTATAGGTTGAAATAGCGTTGATCCACTGCTAATCCGCCGAAATCGGCGGGTTAAATTCCTGATCCGAGGGTGTACCACGTTTGTACAACAGGCACTAAGTGATAATTCTGATGGAGAATGGAGATGCTAATCCGCCGAAATCGGCGGGTTAAATTCCTGATCCGGGGGGAAAGCACGTTTGTACAACAGGCACTAAGTGATAATTCTGATGGAGAAGAATTTGCAGACTTTATTTGTACCCTCTACCAGCAACTTTTTTCTTGATCCAATCCAAAATATTGTTGAATTAAGTGCATAATGTGTACCAAATGGTACCATAAAGCCTGTAGCATTATTGTTCCACTTCAGATGCTTTGATGTAGTAAGCTTAGAACAAGCTATTATCTACGATCAGAGTGCAAGTTAACACACTCTATTTACATTTAAGAAAGCATTGAAAATAATGTCAAATTAATCATATTTAAGCTACCTCAATCAGCCTACTAAATTGTATACAAATAACAAATATTATATTACTTCAGCATCCGGAATATTGCAACTGATACCCCTGAGATGCAGTGCTCCAGAAGATGACATCACCTTCTGGATATCGATCAATCAGTTAGATATAAGTTAATTCAATAAATGTATTTCAGTCTTTAGCAGTCTTTAGTAGAGTCTTAAGTTATAAGCAACCCTTGTCTGGGTTATTTTAAATAAAGTATATTTTTTAAAAAACACTTAATGTATTCGTAGAATTAATTGGCGACCGTGACAGGACAACCACATAAAGATAACCAGAAAACGCAAAGTATGGTTTTATGTTGAGTTGTCACTGAGTGAAGTGAATCCACAATATAAAAAAATTCAGAAATAAAAAGTATGAAAATATTGTGTGATTAGTGGAAAAAGAAATAAGTATCCTTTGAAAAGGAGAAAAAAGTATGAAACAAAATTTAAAGTGAAAGTGAAAACAAATAAGTATCCTTTTGGAAAGGAGAAAAAATTATATAAACAAATTAGTGAAAAATTAAAAGTATCCTTCAAAAAAGGAGAAAATAAATAAAATAAGTGTATTTAAGATCAATAAAAAAAAGATCGCAAAGAAATATAATAGAGGTAGTTGTAAACAAAGGGAATTCAATCCCATGATAAATAATAAAAGTGATCAACAAAATTAAATTAATTAAATTAACTGGTGTGATAAGTGAACTTGAATATAATAAAAAATAATAACGTTTAAAAAAAAAAATATAAAAAATAATAATAAAAAAATAAAATAAAAATAGATAATAAATAAAAAATTATCTGAATACAAAAAGCAATACGAAACAAAAGAAAAACGTGCAAAGTGAACAAAAATAGTAATACAAAATTAAAAAAGGTTTTGTGTAAAATTAAAATATATTCAGTGCAGATAAACAGGAAATATAAAATTGCGAAATATATTATATAAAAAAAAAAAAAACAAAACAAAAATGAAAAATGATGCCAAATAGTGAACAACAACAATTGCAACAGCAACAACAACAACAACAACAACAACAGCAACAACAACAACGAAGAGCTCATTGAAAGAGTTGATAAAATTAAAAAAGTGTTTAAAGATCATGAAGACGACGTAAAAAATAATAACGTCTAAAAAGCAAAAAAAAAAATAATAATAATAGAATATTTAAGAAAAATATTTAATGTACCTATTCAGTGAAGTCAAGCTAAACAAAAAAAGTGGCAGTAAAAACAGTGAAGAATAAAAAAGAAGAAAACAGTGAAAGAAAGAGAGAGAAAGATAATACAAAATTATTATTATTATTATTCTACATATAGTGAAACAAGGACAGGAAAAAAAACTCAGTACTGAAGAAACCAGAGTGGAATAAACACCTGCAGCAGAAGTATAAAAATATATTTATTGTAAGTTGTTTATATTAAATAAAATAGATATAAGGAAAAATTATATTATTAAAGAAAGTTGAAAAAAAATTATATTATAAAAAAAGGGTTAAGTAATTTTGAAGAAAAAGAAAAGAAAGAAACATTAAAGAAAATTTTAAAAAAAATTATAAAATTAACATACTGGACGAACTACTCGACCAATTTCAAAAACTTAAAATTCACAACAAATCAAACACCAAAATGCCAGACGAAATTGAAAATGTAGTCGCTCGACTAATACAAGCAAATACTGCTACCCTTCAAGCAGAAATTTTGACATTAAAAAACACACTTCAAACTCTAACCAATTCAAACGTAGTGACTGAATATAAGACTCAAACAATTGACGACAACATAACATGTACGGAATGTTTAGACGTAATAAAATCGTTACCTGAGTTTTCAGGAATAAATATCAATTCATACGTTAGCTGGCGCGAAGCAGCTAACAATTCAATTTCCCTTTACATAAAAGGCAGTCGCAGATACTTTGCTGCCCTGACAATTTTACGTAACAAAATTACACACAGTGCAAATGACGTACTAACCAACCATGGTACAGTACTTAATTACGATGCGATAATCGCTAGACTCGACTTTGCTTACGCAGATAAGCGCCCTGCTCACATCATAGAGCAAGAATTAAGCATCCTTCGACAAGGAAGCATGACTATTATTGACTTTTACAATGAGGTAAACAAGAAGTTAACTCTTCTTATAAATAAAACAATAATGACTCACGGTACAGAGTCTTCTTTGACAAAGGAATTAAATTTGGCTAATCGTAGAAATGCCCTTAGAATATTTATAACTGGACTAAATGCTCCACTTTCGAACATATTGTTTTCCCTATCTCCGGATGATTTACCTAGTGCTTTAGCGAAAGCACAAGAATTAGAATCTAATAACATGAGAGCAAACTTCGCTTTGCAATTCGATCGTGCAAATTCAGCACATAATCATAATAAACAACATATCAGGCATAATAATAACAATTTGAGATTTCCTACACGGAATAATAATCAACAACCAAAATTTAATAATCCCGAACCAATGGAACTTGGAAGTTCTGCCCATAGGCCAATAACTTGGCACGATCAACGAAGATTCGAAAATCAAAAAAGAAATTATAACCCCTTCAATCAAAATCATGGAAATAATAATTTCCAAAATAATGCCAACCAGCCCAGATGGCAAAAACCGACGTACAATACGTATAACAACCCCCAAAGACCAGTATTTAAAAGAGAACGTGAAAATAGTTTGCAACAAAGTTTGCAAAAACCTCCCCAAAAAATGGAGAGAGTAAATAATATAAATGAGGAAGCTTTTTTAGATCAACGCCAGGACTACCCTTCCTTTACAGAAATGGTCCTCTCGGAAGAAAATTTAAAATCTTAATTGATACTGGAGCTACAAGTTGCTATTGTAGTCCAAATGTTTTAAAGTTTAAAGAAAAATTAATTATAAATAAAAGAGTGAAAACAATAAATGGTTATACTATAATAACACATTATTATAACGCCCTTATCTTTGACAGATATGTTAGGTTTTATGAAATAAATAACTTAGAAGCAGATTTATTAATAGGCTGTAATTTATTAAAAAATGCAGAAGTGAAAATAGATTTTGAGAAAAGAATCTTAGAATATAATGGTAAATGTGAAAAAATTTACATTCCTAAAGAAGAATGTAATTATTCATTAAAGAATAATAATTTAAGAGATACAAACTCTGGAACAAACCAGAACGATATTGATTACTTGAGAAATAAAGTAAAACATAAAATAGAGTCAATGCACTCAACCATTAATCTAAATGCTTTATTTAGAACAGATGTTAAAGCGGAAATTCGAACAATTGTTGAAACTCCTATATGGAGTAAACAATATCCATACCCTCTGTCCGTTAACACGTTTGTTAACAATGAAATAAAAAACTTATTAGAAAAAGGAATTATAAGACCAAGCAAGAGTCCTTATAATTCACCTATATGGGTTGTATCAAAGAAAGGTATCAATGAGAATGGTACACCTAAGCTTCGAATGGTTATAGATTACAAAAAAATTAATGAGAAAACCATATCAGATAAGTACCCCATACCGGATACAAATGTTATTTTATCAAATTTAGGGAAATCTAAATATTTCTCAACAATAGATTTAGAATCAGGTTTTCATCAAATTCAAATGCATGAAAAAGATACAGAGAAAACTGCATTTTCTGTAAATAATGGTAAATACGAATTTTTACGAATGCCCTTCGGCTTGAAAAATGCACCAAGCATATTTCAACGGGCAATGGATGATATTTTGAGAAAATACATAGGTAAATTCTGTCATGTATATATCGATGACATAATCGTTTACTCAAACAATAAAGATGAACACACAGAACATCTTAATAAAGTGATAGAAACATTAAAAGAAGCTAATATGAAGATTTCATTGGAGAAATCACAATTTTATAAAGAAGAAGTAGAATTTTTAGGGTATATTGTAGGACAAAACTGTATTAAAACAGATCCAAAAAAAATACAAACAATCTCAAGTTTCCCCATTCCAACAACATTAAGACAGCTAAGAAGTTTCTTAGGAATGACCGGATATTACCGGAAATTTATTCAAAATTACGCATCAATTGCGAAACCGTTAACAAAACATTTAGGCGGAGAAAACGGTACAATATCCCAGTATATGTCTAAAAAAACAATAATACGATTAGATCAAGACGGCATTGAAGCTTGCCAAAAACTTAAAGATTTATTAATAAATGTAGTAGAATTATCGCAACCAGACTTTAATAAAAAATTTATTTTAACTACTGACGCATCAAATGACGCTGTAGGCGGTGTATTATCACAGGATGGTAAACCCATCATTTTTATATCAAAAAAATTAGATAAAACAGAACGAAACTATGCAACCAATGAAAAAGAATTATATGCCATAGTGTATGCACTCAAAAATCTACGAAATTACCTTTACGGTGTGTCTGATCTAGAAATTCACACAGATCATCAACCTTTAACCTTTGCAGTTTCTACACGAAACCCGAATGCAAAATTGAAAAGATGGCATAATTTTATTGAAGAATACGCTCCAAAAATAGTTTATAAACCAGGTACTACAAATGTAGTTGCGGATGCCCTATCCAGGCAAAATTTAAACAATATTACTGATGATTCATCAACAGATGCAACTCAGCATTCTGCTGAAAGTAGCGATAACGAAGATATAAAAGAAACTTCGAGACCATTAAATCAATTTAAACAGCAAATCTTACTAAGCAAAAATACATTTACAATACATGAACAAGTTAAAAACTTTGGAAGGACTAGACATATAATAGAATACGATACATTAGAAAATCTAAAAACAATCTTGAAAGAATTCATTCAACCAGGAGTAGTAGCGATCTACTGCACACCAGAAGACTTATACGAAATAAAGAAAATGTTAAAAGAAACATTTAACAATCGATTTTTATACACAAAAATATTTCCTAATGACATAATAAATAAAGACGACCAAGCGATGATAATCGAACAGACACATAACAGAGCTCATAGAAATCATAGAGAAAATATAAAACAAATTTACAGTTCATACTACTGGCCACAAATGAAAAAACAGTTAAAAGAATTTGTCAGAAATTGTGAGATATGTAATAAAAACAAATATGACAGGCATCCACAAAAAATACAAATTGGCGAGGCTCCAATTCCGAAGAAAGAGGGGGAACACTTACATATAGATATATTTTTTGCACAAAATTTCAAATTTATAACATGTATAGATTCATACTCTAAATTTTTATTCATTAAAAGTATTGAAGATAAAACAAAATTAGATGAAAAGGTATTAGAATTACTTCAAGCTTTCCCTGAAGCAAAACACATAACAGTTGACAATGAACCAGGTTTCTCCACACTTCAATTCAAGACACTAATGCAAAGATTAGGAATAATTATTTATTATTGTGATCCACATCACAGTACTACAAATGGACAAGTTGAAAGAGTTCATTCGACTTTAATTGAAATAGCTAGATGCCTTAAAGAAGAATTCAGTTTGATAAGTGACTTAGAGTCAATATTTAGAGCTGCTCAACAGTACAATAAAACAATACATTCAGTGACGAATGAAAAACCTTACGAAATATTTTACAACAAAAAAACACATGATGACATACCTATAAGACTTTCAGAAGCACAAGGGAAAATGCTTCAGACACATAATAAAAAAAGAAATACTAAAGAGTACAAACCGAATCAAATCATTTATGAAAAAATTGCAGGATGTAGAAATAAGCTTCTACCTAGATATAAAAAACAAAAAATTAAAGAAGACTTAGGCAGGAATGTAGTTATACATAAGAAAAATAGAATTATACATAAGGACAATATTAAAACATAAAAACATTCTTTTACAGAAAATGAACATCTTAATTGCACTAACGACAATTACGATTGTATCATCAGAAGTTATTGATTATACTCGAGAAGACTACGTACTTATTAAAAATGGAAACGCAGGAATTTACGAGACTTATGGAGACATTTTTCATTTGACAAATGTAACTTACTATAAGACACTATTAGAAATCAATAGAAATATATTAAACGCAAAAGCAGAGTACAAAAACATACAATCTTATAATTCTTCCGTTTATGTCAAAATGAATGAAGACGTAGACATCGATCTTATTGAAATGCTATTAAGCCAGCTAGAAATAAAAAATGTAAGGAAAAGGAGAGGTATAAATGAACTAGGAACAATATGGAAGTTTATTGCTGGAACACCAGACCATGATGATCATTTATTTGTAACAAATAAATTATCTGAATTAATTGACAATAACAATAAACAATTCATTATAAATTCTGAATTATTTAAAATAATTGACGATTTAAAGAAAACAATTTCGGTAACTCAAAACGACTCAAAATCTAGAATTGCTAAGCAAATAAATAAATTCATTATAACTGAACTACAAAATACGATTCAGACAATTACATTAGCTAAAGCTAAAATATTAAATACAGGCATTTTGAACCTAAAAGACATCCGACAAATAATTAATCACGAACATGAAACCATAACATTAACTGACCTAATGGACATTTCAAAATTCAAAATATTGCAAAATAAAGATGCAATTGTTATTTATATAAAATATCCAATAATAAAAAAGAATTGTGAATTATATGAAACGAGAGCAATAAGTCAAAAAGATGGTAAACTAAAAATCGATAAAGAAATAATTAAGTGTAACAGTACATATTTAAATGTTGAAAATTGTAAGTTAGAACTAAGAAATACATATTGTAAATCATCTTTGAAAAAATCTTGCCTATCTAAAATTTTGAATAAAGAAAATGGAGAATGTATCAAAATAAAAGAAAAGAATAAGAATATTGAATTGATAAAAGATGGTGCTATTTTGTTGTCAGGCAACCATACAGTAGATAACAACTCTATAGATGGAGTTTACTTAATAATTTTTGAAAATGAAACTATAATTGATAATATAACCTATGAAAATCCATCTTCTAAAATATGGAATTATATAAGAACAACCCATGTTAACAATTTTGTAATAACAAAATATATAGACTCAGATAATGAAGATTTGAAATTTAAAAACATAAATTTAATGTCTAAAATAACGAAACATTTTGAAAATCATTCAATTTCCATTGTCCTATTGGTATTAATCATTATTTTAACATATATTATTTTATCTAAGTATATTAAAGAGTTATGTAACAAACAATTAAATGTAAAGCAAAACCAAGAGGAAATAATGTTCAATAATATAAACAAAAAAATTAATTTTCTCACGAAACAATTAGAAGAAGAAGCGGGACGTTCTTCTTGAAGAAAGAGGGGAGTTAACACACTCTATTTACATTTAAGAAAGCATTGAAAATAATGTCAAATTAATCATATTTAAGCTACCTCAATCAGCCTACTAAATTGTATACAAATAACAAATATTATATTACTTCAGCATCCGGAATATTGCAACTGATACCCCTGAGATGCAGTGCTCCAGAAGATGACATCACCTTCTGGATATCGATCAATCAGTTAGATATAAGTTAATTCAATAAATGTATTTCAGTCTTTAGCAGTCTTTAGTAGAGTCTTAAGTTATAAGCAACCCTTGTCTGGGTTATTTTAAATAAAGTATATTTTTTAAAAAACACTTAATGTATTCGTAGAATTAATTTGCATGTTAGTGGTTAGTAAACAAAAAATACAACCTCCCACATGCACAATATAAAACAAAATAATTACGAACAAATTTACAAGTTATAAAATTATAAGTAGGTACAAAATATCCAACATATATAATTTACTAGCTGACCCGGCGGACTTCGTTCCGCCTTTCCTAGTACTTATTTTCAAATTTAAGCCCTGTAATGTGTAAAACTTTTGCAATACAAAAAAAATCGGTTCACTCGGTTCGGTTGATATGTGGAGCACAAACTACTAAAATTCGATACATATTTAGGAAATTCAATTAGAAGTAATTTTTTTTGTAAATTTATGTGTGTCCTAGTGATAGATCAAACTAAATATTTTTTACTATTTTGAAATGATTTCATGTTTTAAATTTTTATATTTTTATCCAATAAAGGCTCTGGTTTATTAAATTTTGTTTTGTCTCAAATTATAGTTTGGTTTGACGTTTTGCAATTGTATATTGTAGTGTATGTGAAAATGTATGTGAATCCGTCTCGAAAAGAGATTTGAAAAAATCGAATCTTCTGGAAAAGTAGCAAATTTTTTTCAAACACATTTTTTTTTTAGAATTTATCCAACAAAAGAAAAATATTGCAAAAAATCTAAAATATAGTCCAATTTTGTGTGGAAATATAATTAGAAACACTGAGGAAAAATGAATAAGAAATATCCTGTTTTTGATTTTTAGCATTTACATTTGCCAAAC
This sequence comes from Episyrphus balteatus, assembly GCF_945859705.1. Classification (NCBI taxonomy): domain Eukaryota; kingdom Metazoa; phylum Arthropoda; class Insecta; order Diptera; family Syrphidae; genus Episyrphus; species Episyrphus balteatus. The sequence goes on from NC_079135.1 coordinate 81,136, forward strand.
TTGGTCAATTAATTATACGTGCAATTAATAAAAAGGACTATTACCACCTAATTTCTTTTAGTTGGTTAATGTGGTTGCAGTCTTTGAAAAATGCCACATGTCCAATAAAAATAATAAAACGTCCTTAACAATATTCCTGACACACCAACCCCTTATATTTTAGAAAAAGAAGGTGCAATAAAGAGGAGATCCTTAGTAAAACATCAAGCTCTTCAAATACCTCTGTTAAAAAATATTTCTAATATTTTTTATTCATATTAAGAACATACAAACATTTTGAAAAGAAAGAGCGTGTTTCTAATTATTTTTCCACCACTGTACATAACTTGACAACAGTGCCACCTACCTATGAAAAAAACATGTTTCGAATGAACCTTTTCACACATACAAAATTTCACAAAAATCTGTCCAGTCATTCGACCCCAAATACGGAATTTTCCTATAACTTGACAACAGCGCCACCTACCGGGTCCAATTATAACACAAAACCTGTCTGGAATGGACCTTATCGCACACCCTAAATTTCACAAAAAACTGTTCAGTCATTAGACCCCAAATACAGAATTTGCATATAACTTGACAAAAGCGCCACCTACCGGGTCCAATTATGAAACAAAACATGTTTCGAATGAACCTTATTACACATACAAAAATTCACAAAAATCTATACAGTCTTTCGTACTCCAAATATAGAATTTCACTATAACTTGACAACAGCGACAGCTATCAGGTCCAATAATAAAACAAAACCTGTCTCGAATGAACCTTCTCACACAAAAAATTTCACAAAAATATGTCCAGTCATTTGATCCCAAATATGGAATTTGCATATAAACTTGACAACAGCGCCACCTACCGGGTCCAATTATAACACAAAACCTGTCTGGGATGGACCTTATCGCACACCCGAAATTTCACAAAAAACTGTTCAGTCATTAGACCCCAAATACGGAATTTGCATATAAACTTGACAACAGCGCCGCCTACCGGGTTCAATTATGAAACAAAACATGTTTCGAATGAACCTTATCACACCCACCAAATTTCAGAAAAATCTATCAAGTCGTTTAGAAGGAGTAGGGTCACAAACAAACGCACAGGAGAATTATATATATACGATTTAAAACCATGATTAACAATTAGTGCGGCGGCTAAAAGCATGAAATTTATATCGTTAGTGTACTCAATGTAAGAGTTATTTTGAGATATTGGTCCACCTTATATTCCATCCGGGAAAGAAGATACAAGAGCTTTTCTGTATTGCACCCGCATTGTTGCATATCATAGTATAGCTAATGAAACCTTTTTATAAATATAATACATGATTTCGAGGTAATTTTTAACCCCCGATCGAATAAAACCAATACCAATATGCCTGGACCGTCATGCAAAAAGTTATTGCACTTCTTATAAATAGTGATTTACTCAAAGAACAAGAGCCAAAATATTACTAAGTACTCCTTAAAAATAAGTGGTAGGCTGATGAAATTTTGTATGCACGTTTACTATATCATAGAAAAAAATAATAAAATATGCTCATCAAAATTTTTGGAGTTAAAGTGTCAAGTACCTTTAATAATCATTTTCTAATCAGCTCTGGTGTTAACGATGAACTCTAGTCAGAATATATTTTTTTTTTTAAGTTTGGTATTTTTCGAACTTTATTCAGAACTTTTCTTGTCTGTTAAAAAGTGCTCAGAACTCTTTTTTTTTTTTGGAAAAAAGCTTGCTACGGATAGTTAGTATACAGTTAGTATACTACAGTTCTTCTAAAAAAAACCAATGCATTTCTTATGGGAGAGATATTTTTAGTTTTATTTCGAAAAAAAAAAATATTTTTTAACTCACCACAGCAAAAGCGAAAAAAATAAAATGCAGGGCTGGGTCGCACGAACTTGCTCTTAGAGTTCAAGTTGCTCAAATTCTTAAGACTTTTTATATAAAAATTTGGCAAATATAGGTATAAAAAAAAATTTTTTTTAAATAAAATTCGTTTTAAAAAAAAAATAAAACAACAGTTTTGATTGATATATTAACATGCATTTTTAGAAAAAGAAATTTTCAAAATCGTTATTGCCGTTTTTTAAAAAACTAATTTTTTATAAATAATTTTTTGGAAAAAAAATTTTAAAATAAAATTGGTGTGCCATTTTGTAGAAATCACTAATCAACATCTAAAAACGGGATTTCAAAAAAAATTCAATGTCACTTTTTCGAATTTTTTAATCGTGGCAATATAGCATTTTGGACAACATAAAATATTTCTTTTTTTTATGCATCTGTTTTTTATTATAAAACATCATATCTTTATTTTTCTTTTTTCAGATCGAAGATGCAATGCTTATGTTCGACAAACAAACGAACAGACATAGAGGTAAGCAATTTTAAAGAAATAATACAACCTACATAAACCGAGTTTTTTTTATAAACATAGAGCATTTGAAAATACCACGAAAAATAAAGAAAAAATAGTAATCGTAAATAGAACATCCCATAACGGGTGAAATCAACTCGCATTCATTTAAATCTTAAGTGCGCGTCAGATTATGCTTGTTGATGAAATCAAGTTGAGTTGCCGGTCACACCGCTGTCAGTGATAAACATTGTGGTTAGTTTGAGTTGAGTCAATGAGGAGTCTATAGAGTATCTGAAAAAATTGTGACGCCAGCAAATATTATTTTGCATAATGTTTGGTCTTTTTGGGCGTTAATCATTTTCGAAAACATGTAAACATTGATATCTCGAGAACGATACTTGTCGCACAGAAAATTTTTATTGCGAATTATAATATAAATATTATTTTTTCACAGAATTTTGTTGTAGAAGTTACCTATACTGTCAAAGTAAGAACACCTAATTCATTTTTTCTCACATAAACCTTACGGTATTTAAAAACAATAAAAAACACGCTTTGCGGCGCTGTAACTTTAAAAATATAACCTCTATTAAAATATAAGAAAGAATCAAATTGTATTAATATTTCCAATCAAAAAGGCCTCTATACATTTTTTGAGCAATACCTAAATCATTCGTGAGATAATCTGAGATACGCGTTTTCAAAAAGGAAACACGCCATACGAGACCAATTTATACTCAGAATATACCCTTATTTACAAAATTTTTCAGATTTTATCTTATTGGCTAAACCACCTTTGTAGGTAAAAATAAAAAGACTTGCTCAAATATTCATTGCAGCGTTAAGTTTTCCTGTCAATTATGAAGTTGAAAATTACTTCATGAAAAAAGTACATATTACATACATTTTCTTACAACTCTAACTCGATGCCAACCAGTATAGTGTGATCGCGTGTTCCGTGCTTAAGAATAAAATTTAAATTTCTCAAAACTTAATTTGTTGTTTATAGTAGTTAAAAATAATTGAAACTTTTGTGTTTTGTTTGTTTTTCTTACAATTTAAAATTGAGGCACTCAGCGCCAAAACGGCCTAACCCAAAAAATTTTGTGCTGAGGAAAATAGATTTTAAGTAAATCATATTTTCAGGTTTTTTTTAATGGTTTGTAATAGTTATAAAATAATCTTATAAAATTGTTTGTTTTCGAATTTTTGTAGCTGGAGTGTTGACTGTAGTTTTGGACTAACGTGTCATATTTTTTTTTACTCCGAAACTTCATTTGGTATAATTAGTTTAGGCAATTTTGGCTGCGAAGCTAGAATGGCTTCCACTAGAGTTTCATTTTTTTTTTAATGTGCGTTATGTCGTTTTGGCGTTCAGTGCCTAAATTGTGATGACACCTAAAAATTTAAATTAGGTATATGGATTATGGAGAGTAAAACTGAAAAAATAAACATACATATGGGTTTGTGTTTTAACTCAAATACCTACTATTGCTGGGATTATGCTTATTAATGTCGTTTTCGATTGGTTTCACTCAAGGATTCACTCATTCTGAAATCGAATGGAACAGGTCAAATCGCTTCCACTCAATTCTGTTTTTTTTTTGTGTTAGTGTGTTTTTCTTTTAAATTTCAAATGTCAAATATTTATAATAATTAATTTTTCTTTCAAACAAAATGTTTTAATTTTTTAAAAATTGGTAATGTTGAAGAAATTAATAGTGAAGTTGGTTTCCAAAATATTTTAAGTAGGTTTAAAAATTATTTAAAAAATTTATTTCGGAAAAAAATTAATTTATTTCAAAAAATAAAAAAATATTGATTGAGTGATTAATTTGACTTTTAAATATTCGTGTATTAGTGCTTCTCGAGTGCATTCCGATTTTAAATCGAGAAGAGAATTTCTCTTCTGAGAAGCATTCTGCCTGTCATATTCGTGCAAATAAAACGCTTTCAGAAGGCTTCTGAATGATTCCGGACGCTTCCGGAGAGCCAATCGAAAACGACATAAGAGTCAACGAATCAAAAAATTGAGTGACTCAACAAAAATAAGAAGGAGAAGATACATTAGTACATGTATATATGAAGACAGCTAGATTGAAAATCATTCCTTCATTCTCAAGGGAACCGCTCTATTTGTATATCTAATTTTGAAGGGCTTTTTTTTACTAAATTTAAATATTATATTTGATAGGTGCCAGAAGCAGTATAATTAGACTAGCCAATATTTCTTCAAAGCTTTTTTTATTTCCATGTAATAAATTACTTAATTTATTGAACATTTTGAAAGCCTGAATGTTAATTTCAAATAAATGGCTTATTTGGATGACATGATAAGTCATACTTTTTCTAGAAATCAATTTTTTTCTTATACATTTTAAACAAATGATAATTATTTTATAAAACACAGAACAACAACATAAAATAAAAATAATAATATAATTAATTCAAATTGTATTTTGGTTATTTTTACGTGCGGCTTATCATGTTGTCCAAATAAGCCCTTCAAGCTTCAAATGTGCAACTCTTCTATATTGTCATTTTTGTGGTAGGTATTTAGATTTACTTTCTAAGACCAAATGTAAAAACATATTGTTTAAATTCTTAATACCGTAAACATGAATCGAGCTTGGATTTTTGTTGTATTGGATCTGGGCCGCAAGTTTATTAATTTTTATTCTGTATTTGGTGTTTTTTATTCGGCCAAATGTTGTGGAACTTAGAGGAACTATTCGGCCATGTTCGTTCGAATATTAAGCATCTCTAGTTTTTGTTCATGTAATAAATTGTGAAAAAGGCTGAAGACCTTACTCTTGAATATCCAACTTATAGAACTCAAAGAATAACTTTTTTAAAAAAACAGTTTCGATAGTTTTTGTTTTTTTTTTTTATTATCTAACTTGAATGATTTAAAACTCTCAAATAAAATCTCTAATTTTTTGGTTTAAAAAGCTTTTAGATTCTATTGGTTTGAAATTCTAGCATGTTTGTTGTCATTGAAATCTTTTTGATCGCGCCACCAAAATCGCATGTGTGTCCCAAACCTTATAAAGTGTTTACCCTAGACTAGGAACACACATGCGATTTTGAGCGCGATTATTCAGACGCAAAAATGGATCCCAAGGATTTCAATGTCTGTGAACACACATGCTTCCCGCGAATTATAATTTGAAAATTATGTCTACAGTCATTGAAATCGTTGTCATCTAATTTACGGCTGAATAATCGCGCCGCGCGACCAAAATCGCATGTGTGTTCCTGGCCTAAGATCATGTGTTTTGATGTGTAGCATGTGATACAATATAGATTTATAGATATAGAGCCTTATCAATAATCAAATTTAAAGCTCAGTTAAATATTTAACTGAGCTTTAAATATTTCTCCATACCAATAACCAATATATTAAATTATTCCTTACTTCGTGACCTTTGTTGAATTAAATATTTAATCCTATGTGGGCTTGAGGTCTTTTACTTAGCTTTTTTCTAATTTACTAATCCGACGTTTCGAGTGTGTTTACACTCTTCTTCAGGGCTATATATATTTATAATACAATATTTAATAACCAATATAATAGTCGCCACGTTAAATTTATAGTTGGGAAACTAGACTATAAACGCACGGTTAAATGTAAACGCACGGTTTGCACTGTCATTTGGCAGAAAAAAAAACATTTGTCAAGTCAACAAGTTGTTGAGAAAAGTTAATAATATTGGCGCAATTTATTAAATAAGTAAGGTTACAAATTTAGTTGTTTTAATAATTATCTCTTTTATTAGGTAATAAATATACATTATTTTCAGAAAAGGCTGAAAAAGAAAACTTAAATAGAAATAGATCTGCAAATTTTCATCGTACCTACTTCACGATAGTTGAACTTTTTTGTATACACTTGCTTGGGCTCTATTTTTTCACTTTAACTTCCAAAATAAAAATATATGTAGGTACATAGGTATGTATGTTTTTGTTCATTATTAGATTAATTGCAAAAAATGTCACTTTAATCCTGTCATTTTGACAGCAAATGTAAAAGATCTGGTAATAGAAGGGCAATTAGTTAAACGCGTGTTTATATTGATTATAAGCATACACACAAATTAACCCGACGGTAAAATTTAACCTGACGATACTTAAACGTGTGTTTAGCGATTCATTATTAGTAAGGCTCATAGAGGACCAAGATAGATTGGCCTTCCACGATTGTGAAAAATAAGTTAAATAAAAAAATTCAAATACGGTTGAATTCAACTCATGTGTCGGCAATATGCACTTGAAGTGTGGTGAGCTTTCATCCTTTGGTCAGCAGAAGGCAATAAGTAAACCGTTTTGAACTCTAAACTTGTTCGAATAGTGCAAAAAAATTCAAATACGGTTGAATTCAACTCATGTGTCGGCAATATGCACTTAAAGTGTGGTGAGCTTTCATCCTTTGGTAAGAAGGCAATAAGTAAACCGTTTTGAACTCTAAACTTGTTCGAATAGTGCAATAAAGGGTTCTTGACAACACTGTATTTCTACTTTAAATTAGGCAATTTAATGGATAACATTTTGTTTTGGAAAATATCATAATGATGTTTTCATAAATATGTTATGTACAAAATGTACTTTGTATAGATATTTCAAATGAACAATCATTTTTTTCACAGAACACAACCATATTTTTGAGAGGTTTTGATTTAAAGTGTTTTTTACTTAATTTCAATAATGCATAATTCACATTGATATAGTTTCAAGAAAACTATGGTCGCATGCGTCGTTTCAAAGACATGTCCATTATATCCGGTAATGTTTCATTTCTCAGAATCTTAAAGCAGATTATAAATTTTTGTATATATGGACGTTATGTAAATAAAAAAAAAAGAGTTATTAAAAAAATCTATATTGTAATTAATTAACTAATTTCAATTACTCTTGATTTAAAATAATAAACTTTTCATGTGAAACACGTATGTGAGCCTTTTTCCAATCTTTTAAATATAATAAAGACTGATTCCCATAAATTTAGAAAAGAACTTTATTAGGTTTAAGCTAGTTAGTATATTTTTGACATTCCAAATGTATAAAATATAAAATTGGGTCTACAATGTAGCAAAAACTTATCAACTTGCTTGTGTTGCAGGATAAATCAACTTACCTATGCTTTCATAACTCATAAACGTTATCAATGAACAAGTAAATTTATAAATAATAAAACATTAATTAACAGAATAATTGAGTGATCTTAGTGATTATCATTTCATTAAATGTAATGATTCTACATACTTTAATTCAACTCAAGTAGAATGAGTCTCCAGATTATTTTCTCCGAAATTATAATAAAATATTTAACTGAATTACAGATCACAGAAGGAATAATTTCAACTTGGATAATTTAGTCTCATTGAGAAGCTCGACTGATAATTTCATAAATTTGTGAGTTTGGAAAAAATTAAAACTTTCAATAATAATTGTTTCGTATTAATAATTAATAAGTTTTGAAATCATTTTTCTCTAATAATCACTTTCTAATTCTATATTTGCGTAGATAGTACAGCCAACCTAGACAAACAAATGAAGATTATATTAATTTACAAGGAAAATTAAATTAATTACAAGGAGCTTTCGTTTTAAAATTTGGTTTATAATACTTCTTACTCTCTGACGAATAAAACAGATTTTTGAAATTGGAATGTTAAAAGCTTTGTAGTTTAAACTTTGAAGTTAAAAAATAAAATCAAGTTCTGTCAGTTTATTTTTGATCTAGTTTGGCTGTACTAATATAGTAATCTACTTAAAACAATAAAAGTAGGAATTAGGCTTAATTCAGTGTGTTTAAGGTTAAATGCTAAAACCTAATTTTAGATCCTAAAATCAGTTAATTAGTTTTGAATACAAGCTATCCGGTTTTTTAGGTATGCTTTAAAGCTTTTTAGAAAAATCTAGTTTGAGTAAAACAGAAAGCATAACTATTAATTATCCTACTTATTAACCAAGAATTCTCACCAATTTCCAAGTGATATAAAATATTATTTTTTTATCTTTTCAGGTTTTGGATTCGTTACTTTTCAAAGTGAAGATGTAGTAGATAAGGTCTGTGAGATTCATTTTCACGAAATCAACAACAAAATGGTAAGATTTGTATGCAATTTTCAAGTAACCTACATTAAATTAAAATTTTAAAAATTAAATATTTTCTTGAAGTATAAGAGTTGCTTTTTAGTTAAATCTTTTTTTTTTTCTGTTACCAGTAAGAGACCGCTTTTCTTTTATATTCATGTTAATTAAATCCGAAATTTTTCGTTTTTGTTGCAGGGCATTAAATAAAATAACTAAGCAAATTTATTATTATTATAAAAAACATACAAATTCCATTATTTTTTTTAAAGAAGCGCCCTAATGTACATAAATGAAGCATTAAAGCAATTATTATGGTTGGACTTGTCCTATTACGATCAAATAATTAATAAAATTTTAATAACGCAGACATGTGGTACAACTTCTGCTTAACATATTGATTCAAGATGATACAGGGTCAACTCACTCTAAGTCGAATTTTCCCCCAACTCGAATTTTTTTCACCATTTACAATGAAAACGTCGGAAAAAAGACTATATTAATTTACCTATCTCCAATTTCCCTCTAAATCGAACCAATTTTTGTGTCCCGTGAAAATTCGACTTGGAAGATGTGAGTAATATGAGATGTATCTCCTCTGTGTTGGAAGAAAATTAATTTTTGCTCGTGATAATGAAAAAAAAAAAACACGAAAAATCGGATGGCCACTCCTCCTATAGTCCAGTAATTTAAGATTTTATCTGCGGAAAAATTTCTTGAAAGCTGGGGTCGAATTACGGCATACGTTCGTTAACGAATGGTTGCTATGTGTCCCTATCGTTTTCTAATAATCAAATAGAGACAGAAATAGTAAAAACGTTAACGTATGATCGTAATCGTGTGCCGTAATTCGATCCCTGAATTTTGGTATACAGCTTTATAACGGGCGTTGTAATGAAGATGTGAAAAATTGATAGATCTTTAAAATTAAGAAATTTCATGAATTTTGGAAAAAAAATTCTAAAATACTCATTTTCGATGTTATTATACTAAAATTTTTTTCTATCTAATCTCACATCAAAATTGCTACTTAAAAAAGTTATGTTCTACCACATTTTTTGGTCTCCCTATTAATTTATTACTTTTAATGTTTTTCAATAGAAAAAAAAGTTACGTATACACCACAGTGACCCAATTCTACTAATTATTTTTAACCATTTGCAACCCAAGATAATCGATTTCAAAATCAGAAGTGTAAGGACTTGGCTTGAATTATAATGAAACATGTATTTTTTCAAACTAGTATTTTTATTTACTCATTAATTTCGAAATTAAGTAAAATAATGAGTTGAAGTAGGGATTTTCTCTTATATAATGTGCGAAAACTCAAATATTTCTTTTTAAGCACATTCCAAAAATCTGGAAAAAATCTGTTAGATATTTTATAATTTCGATATGTTTTCGATCCACTTAACCACTCGTCGAAATAGGCCTCCTTAGGTCTGATTTGGGAAATTTTTCAATTCAAGCTTTGTTTTTTATATTAAGTCGTTACCGCATAATCGCCCTCCAAATTTTGCTCTTTCTCAGAGTGTTTTTTTTTTTTTATTTAGAAAGTACTAATTAATTCAATTAATTTTTCTAGTCATTTGCCCTTTGAACGGAAAGCATAAGCCGTACAAAAAAAATGTGATTTTATCCGTTTTTTTTTTTTTTATTCTATACAAAATAAAACCACTTTTCAAGTGATTCCCCAAAAAGAAGAAAACAAAACAGTTTTTCGAACTCTTTCGGTAATTTCACATGGTTGCCGTGAGAAATTTAACTAGTCAACTCCTACTAGTTACGTTTTGATGGGCACAATTTTTAAACATGATTTGATATAGTTTTGAGCATGTTATCAATCTGTAACTTAGCCTTAAGCTTTTTCCAGCAGCTAATTTTGGACTGTTATAAGGTCAGAAATACCATATCAGCTCCCGGTTTTGAAATATTACCGTTTGAAGATGCAAAAACAAGTTTTTTTACTACTTGAGGTTATGCTTTTATGTGAAGACTTTTTTTTTAAATATTAACTATAACGGTTTCTTTAAAAACTATTTTCGTTCTTTCAAGATCTTTTAAAAGCTATTCGATATCTTTTTTATTGTTCGAGATATCGTCAGTTTTTTGTTTATAGTAATGATTCAAACAGATATCACGTTTTCATAAATAAATTTGATAAATTTCCAAACACACTCACTTCATTTTAAGATATCTCGGGCAGTAAAAAAAATATTGTAAAGATTTAAACAGGCATTGAAAGAAGGAAAATAGTTCTTATAGAAACCGTTATGATTTATATTTACAAAAATTTCTTCAAATTAAGGCATAACATCAAAAGTGTTATAAACATTTTTTTTTTGCATTTTCTAACGGTAACCAGGGTATATTCAGGATATGCATGTTTTTTTTTTTCTTTTTTGGTTTATCAAAGCAAGCATGCTTTATTAAAACAAGCATGAAATAGCATAAAAAATAAAATACAACCAACAAAAAAAAAACATGCGTTTGTTTTATTACATTGAAATAGTTTTTCCACTAAGGAACTTGATGTGCATTTTGTTTAAAGTGTTTTTTCATAAATGTTTATTGTTTTTGATTTTCAGGTCGAGTGCAAGAAGGCCCAGCCAAAAGAAGTCATGTTACCGGCAAATCTGGCAAAGACTCGCGCGGCAGGTCGAACAGCATACGGTGAGTTGGTAGTTTGGGGCAATAGCAGTAGTAGTGGTGGTGTTGTGGGAAGTACATTTGCGCATTCAACCGCACATCACCATCACCATATTCATCAATCAAGCTCTGTAAGCTCGGGTCCCGCTACAGCTTCAATTCGCTATACACCATATCCGATGCCGGCTAACATTGCTGCAGCTGCGGCAGCCGCAGCTGCAGCTGCTGCTGCTAACCAACAACACCTTCAACATCAACATCAACAACAGAATGCGGCAGCTATGGCAGCTGCAGCTGCGGCTGCTGCCCCAACGCATACTATAATACCTATTCCTCCTGCAACAAATGCAGGTGCAGGGCAGATTACCCACCATGGTCCAACGTTTTTACAATATGCTGCTGCTGCTAATAATCAGCAAACAGCTTCTCTGTATGATGCAGCAGCAATTGTTAGTTATAAACGCCTGTTAGCAGCAGCCGCTGCACAAATAAGACCTCAGGCGACTGCGCCTTCCTCCCAACAACCACAAATTCGTTCTTCGACAGCAGCAATCAGCTACCCCTTAAGTGATCTATTATCAATGCAGGGGCTTGATGTGCCCACTTTATATCAAATACCAGGAACAAATACACTTGGTCTATGACCACCAACAGCAGTAATAACTCAACTTCCCCGTCAGCAATAGTTAAGTAACATGCGTTTTATTTTTCTTCTGCAACTAAATGGGTCTTGGTTGTTATATTTCATATCAAAGGAATATCCCAATAAATTAATTGATATTTCCTATCAGAAATCTATACAGTTATATTAGTGTACAAAAAAAAAAAAAAAGTACTAGAAAACAAAACTTTTTCAGTCTGTTTCAGGATTTTTTTTTAAATGATTATATAAAACTATCATATTTCTTGGGATTTTGTTCAACCTTATAAATTCATTGTATTTTAATTGAGGCATCTTTTAATCTTGAAAATGTTAAGTTAATCATAACTACATCTTAAAGATGTATTAACTTCTATTTAATTAATTTGTACTACCTTAGTAAGTTTATTTGTTGTGAAGGTAAGTTTCTCTTTATATTTTAGCAGCTATTTAAAAAAAAAAACTATTTGATTTGACAAATATTTTAGGGGATCAATACATTTTTGCTTTATACGCTTGCAAACATTTTTTTGTTTGGGTCTATTGCACTGAGTCTGATGTAACCAAACTGTGTTAGAGGTAATCGAACTCTTTTTTCACGACAAGCTGTTCAAAAGTCGTATTGGTATCTAAAGAGCAAATGAACTTACAAATGTAATTTAATGTTTTTCTAAAGTAATTTTTTTAATAAAAACTTTATTAAACAGTAGCAAGCTAACAAATGTTTAATTTTTTCAACAAAAAAAAATTACATTTTTTTTCTTAAATAAGAAAAATAGGAGAAAACCATTTGTTCGTACAATTAAATTTTAATTCATAACGACCAAACTGTATTTTCATATTTTTCTTATTTAAGAAACTAAAATGTAATTTTTTTAATTAAACATTAGTTAGCTTGCTACTGTTTAAAAAAGTTTTTGTTAAAAATTTACTTAAAAATACATTAAATTTTATTTGTTTCTTCATTCGTTGGTCGCTCTTATGTGCAAGGGGCTTAAAACTTTCTTCTCAAAAACGATCTACCGAAGTCGTTTTTATGTTTTTATTATATGAGATCCGGAAATGAGTTGGTCTAATAAGGTGCCAAAAAAGCTCAAATTTTTAAGTGTACCTTTCCTTATACATACATAAATTATATAATTCGTGTTTTACATCTATTTAAATTGTTTAAGTTTAATAAGTTTAAGTTTCACATATATTTGCGCCCTTTCTATTATATAACTTGAAACTTATTTCCATTAATTTCATATTCTTGTAACTTTTGCTACAACAGCAATAGGACCGATTTGATAACACTAATAGAAAGATCACATTTTAGGCTAACTTATATTAATGTACTAGAGTGCACTGGTTTTCTTTGAAAATGGATTTGAGTTTTATAAATTCGTCTTTCATCTCTCTTTTATATTTTGGAAGTGCTTGTAGAACACAGTGTGATTGTCTACTATAATGGTATTAGTTGGGCAGCCAAGTTAAATGCTTTTGCAGATTCTTTTTTACTTGTTGAAGGTGTTGAGGTATTGTATGGAAGAAAGAAAGCATTACACTATTATTAAGCTTTCATTTGTTTCCAAATTGAAATTATTACTTCTTATTTGAAATTAGGTCTCAGAAAGTACTTTGAAAAGTAGGTACTTTTCTTCGAAAACTATTGATTGAAACAAAATGAATTGAGTTTTTTTTCTTTATTTGTACACATCTTTAATTTTAAAAATATTTGCATTCTTTTATCCACTTTTGCATCAAATAAAGTTTAATTGCATTAAATATTTACAGAAATTAAATAAAAATGTACTGAAATTTCAAAATATCTAAGAACATTCTTAGAAGATAACAACAAATTGTTTTTAAAGGTCGTACCCCGTGGCGTGATGTCAAGTTTAATGAACCATCACCATGGTTTTAGGTTCAAATCCAGCCATGCCACTTAGATTTTACCGAACTTAAAGTGAAGTTACTTTAGAATCCTTTATTTCAAATAAAATATTTACAAGTCTGTGATTCCATTTATCAATATTGATATTTTGCTACCGATGCCAGAGAGCTACTAGATAAAGCTGATATTATTAATAAAGTAATTAATAATAATATATTTTTATTTATAGGTAAAAAGAAAAGAAAAATAATAAAGGATTTGAATATTTAGGCTCAAAAAGTTTGAGAAGTTAGTTTCGATTTAATGATTTCAGATTGCTTAGGTATTAGCAGAAAACTTCTTCGGCTTTCACCTATGTTTTGCTACACATTCATTTGTTGTTAAAGTAATGTGTAAAGAAAATATTTTTTATCTTACACCAATCTAGCTTTATATTAGTAGTTTATTTTTTTGCAGGCAATTGAAACTATCAGCCATTTTTAAGTCGAACAGATTTACTTCGATAATTTTACAGACTTTCCTAATAGAAGCGGTGTTTTATTGGTAACTGTGTTCGTATGTTAGAAAATATTTTGTATTGTTAGCAACAACAAATTATTGCTTTTATTTATTGAAAGTAATCGTTTGTTGTTCAAGGGTCAACAAATAAGCACAAAATTAGTTTAGCAAAAAATTTTCTCCGTATAAACAACAACAAACAAATAGGTTTGTTTACCTGCAATCGTTTCTTGTTGTTTGTCGTGTAAAATTTTACTAACCTACGTATGTCGTATAAGGCTAATCTAATTGCTTGTTAATATTTTGTGGTTGTATTTCTTCCTTTATTATTCAAATAAAAACGCCATTTTTATTTTAAATTTGCCAATATATTTCGAGGTATGATCTTCAGGGCTAAAAATATTTATTTAATAAGCGTTTTTAATATATAATTATAAACATAATTTTATAATTATGATTGATTTTATTTTTAATTGCTTGTGTTTATGAGAACACTTTTTTAAGTTTACGAAAATAGTATGAAGATTACCATTTCTTAGAAAATAAATATATACATGTCTTCACTAATCCCCTAGCAAAGTGTCATTTTAGCGCCTTTTGTTTATAAACAGTGCAACAAGGAGTCATTAAAAATGATCAAACATAAATTTACCTTAGAATAGCTTTTGGGGTTGACCTATTACAATTATTTCAACTTTTAAAATTGAAAATCTTAAAATTTGCCTTTTCATAATTTATCAAAGGAGAATGGGCATTTTGGCCCATTGGTGTAACACATGGAGACATGCATCAAATGAAAGGTCTCGATGAGTGTATTATTTTTTTATACGGGCAAAAGTCTTTATCTCGTGCAGGGAAAGTGCAGTGATGCATTTTATGTTCAAAAATGTATGTAATAAAATTCAGAAAAGTATAAATTTTGACTTGATGCTCGATTAACTTGCTCAAAAACACTAATAACGGTGTTCTATTGGACTAATACATCAACGGCTTTCATTATCAAAAAAATGCTTTATCGGTTTTTATGGATTTATGAAATGCAATGACAAAAAATATTTCAAAAATACAACTCAAACTATCTATTAATATTTCATATATAAAACGTGTTTTCGCATTGCGGTTGTTATTATGAATTTAGACTTTTCTCCACCTTTTTTTGTTCTAAAAAACACAAAAATGTAAAATAACCTTGAATACATTTTTGAACATAAAATGCACCACTTCACCTTACACGAGATAGGTTTTGTGTCCATTCAACAAAATAATGCGCTCATTCTTCTTCTTCTTCTCCATTGTCGACGACAGTCATGATCTCGAATGGGATCACAGCTCTCCCACTTTACTGCTTCACACTACGGCCCCGCATGTGGGGTTCGCCGGGTTGACCTCAGGAAACGTCGACTGGCTTCTCGATTTTGAATTGTTCCATGTCTAAGGCCAACTGAATGCATTTGTCGTTGACTAGTACAAAATTTTTTTTGGATTGCATAGATAATTGTCCCTACTTTCATTGTCCACAAGTTATTTTCATCAAAATGTTTTGGTTTCCAAGATACAGAGTCTCAAGTGGGGGCTATTTCACAAGAAAAAAAAAAGATGTTTTTCTTAGCAATTTTCATACTTTTATACCTGGCTCATTTTTTAAGATATCTTCTTGAAGTAAATTTGTTTGATAAGATACTGATATCTTAATTTTATATTTAAAATAAAAATCTCAAAAAACACGTTCTTTTATAAACCTTTTTGAAATTTTCACTTAACTTTGAAAAAGCTTTTAAAAAAATTCTTACATATGCAAGCTTTCTAAGTAGTCTAGAATGAAAGCTTAATATTTTGTGTGTAATATTTTTGAGATTTTGGATTCTACCGAATTTGACCCCGTTTTCAAGAGCACCATCTTTGTAAATTTAACCCATAAGATAGTTTTTTTTTTCCAATCTGCAAGGGGGAGGCTTGGTGTTATTTGGCTAGCTAAAAGTGGCATGGGGTAGTTAAAACAAGAATATAAATACTGAATACATACCTAATGTAAAACAGATTGACCAAAAAATTAAAGAAAAAATGAGAACAATTAATTTTTAAGTTTATTTTAAGAGCAAACCACTGTCAGATCCGATCAACAAATGAACGAGCATATGAAATTGTATATACTTATGTATTTTTTAATATTTTTTAACAAAAACTGGAAGAAATCTACCTAACTAAAGTTTAAATTTTTCAAAAAAAAAAAATATACCTATTTCAATTTCTAAAGTATACCTGTTTAAATGTTCATACAAAATCAGCAAAAAGAAAAATTTTGTTATGCTTTTCGTTTCCAGCACACCAGTTTGGCAAACGACATTCTAACCTGTACTTGAATACTTGGAGAGTTTTTAATAATTTTCAATTTAATCACTAATATTTGTTCAGGTCAAATTTCTTTCTTCAAAATTAGAATGGGCATTTTGGACGTTTAGCGGCCATTAATGAAATTGGTATCAAATGAAAGAACAGTAACTTAGGAAAAACTTTTACTATGGAAGTTTGGCTGTATATTGCGTAAAGAATGCAAGATATTGCAATATTAGTATTGTTAATGCATCTTTCAATGTGTAAAGGACAAATCGAATTATATTTTGATTTTAAATACAAAAAATGATACTTTGTCATTTTCCCTAAGCCTGAAGACATTATTCTTGAAAATCCGGCCAATAGAACTCATAATATTAGATTTTTAAGCCAACGCCTTCTAGATTTTGTTCGAGAGTTTTCAAACGGTTAAAACAAACTGAAAATTGAACGATAACATTATCAAAAAAGGCTTGAAATTATTGTTTTAAAAACCTTATAGTTTGGATTCTAGTGGTTGGATATTCAAGATAAAGGTCTTCATACTCAGGTAAAATTACAGAGTATCATATTTTGCACTTAAAATACCCATTAAAGCTAGAACATTGAGACAATCTATAAAAAGTGTTAAATGCAAAAATGCATTTTAAACCTTTGTGAAGGATAAAACTTCTGCACACTATATGTACGACTTAGTTACATCAAAAAATAACAAATTCATTCCTGGCCGCGTAACGTCCACGTTCCATACAAACTTGCATATTCTCCTTTGTTTAGTTTTAATTTATTTAATTTTTACTTTCGCTTTTGACTTTGGAGACTAAGAAACATTTCCATTCCGCTTTAGCAGCGTACTAGGTAAGCATAAAATAAAAAAAAAATTGGTGGCTTCGAGTTAAAATTTGTCTTACAAAAAATTTGTTCTTTGAATTGTTTCTTGTTTTAAGTTAGATTACTACTAATCCAGTTTTTTGTTAAAAATTTGCTTTAAAAAATATATAAAATTTCATTTGTTCGTTTATTCGATCATTCGTTGATTGCTCTTTTGTAAACTGTTACCTTCATTTATATTTGCATTATTAGCTACCTACTAGTATTTTACATTAAACTGTAAAAAGCTTTATAAATTTGTGAAAAATACTTTTAGTGTAGGCATAGCTATATCATATTTTGTTTGTTTTTTTTTTTTTTTTTTTTAATAGAATCCAGAACTTTCATTCAATTAAATTTCATTTTTAAGTTGACAATAATATTAGTTCATATTTTTTATGTTTATGTTGATATTTTCATAATACCAATTTATTTTTAAATAAAACATAATATTTACATATGATAACCATTTTTATATATTTATATATATATGAGATAACAACGAAAAATAGTAATTTTTGGTGTAGTAAATTAAGAATTTGGTAATTTTTTTAATGTTAACTGATATTTTAAGTAAACAAAAAAATTAAAGAACTAAAAAGTTTTTGTAATTCTTTTACTGAATTCAATACTGTGAAGCAATATAGCGAAAACCGTTTTAAAATCCGTTCATTAGATCAGAAGTTACAGCCCCATGACCACTTTTTCATAGTTTCGATCCACTGTGCGTCGTTTGCGATCGCCTTTTGAACTGGGTTCTCAGGGTTTCTTCTTTGTACATGACAGTACCAGCTTAAACGGTCATACTGTATTGTATCCAAGACGGTATTTTTGACGTGAAGGCGCTCATTCATAAGTACATTTTATTGTATGTCTCAATGTGTTACATTTATTTTTGAGCACAAAATGCACAACTGCACTTTCCCTGCACAAAGAAATAGTACGCTCATTCAGATCTCAAGTGTTACACCCAGGGGCCACGTCCCATACAAAAGTGTTCTAAAATGCATTGCGTCATGTGTGAAAACTGGTGATGATCCAACACCGTTATTATGATGTTTTTGAATTAATTTAATCGAACATCTAGTCAAAATGCATATACTTTTCTGAATTTTATTA
Organism: Episyrphus balteatus; assembly: GCF_945859705.1. Taxonomy (NCBI): domain Eukaryota; kingdom Metazoa; phylum Arthropoda; class Insecta; order Diptera; family Syrphidae; genus Episyrphus; species Episyrphus balteatus. The sequence continues at coordinate 99,568 of NC_079135.1, forward strand.
CATAAATGTTTGCACATAAATTGCATCACTGCACTTTCCCTGCACGAGATAAAGACTTTTGCCCATATAACAAAATAGTACATTCATCGAGCCCTTTCATTTGATGTATGTCTCAATGTGTTACACCAATGGGCCACGTCCCATACAAAAGTGCCCAGTCTCCTTTCAATGTGAAATTTAAAAATTTGGATAAAATGCATATCTTTTGTATAATATGTCGAAAAAAATACTATCTCTTTTGAACATACTATTTTACCTTTCTCCTTTTAATTTCTTAGAATTTATAAATGGTTTCTATAATGTTATAAGAATATAAAACAAAAAATTTGGCTTAACTGAAACCGATTAACACAAGAACTTGTTCTTAACTGTTGATTTAGTGATTTAGTAAAGAAGAATAAACCTAATTTTTGAAATATTCTCTCAGGTTTTAACAACAAGCTCAATGTCCACTTTCTTCACAATGCAATTGATAAATTTAATTTTGACTTACTTAAAAGTAATCATAAAATAACCTTGTATCATACAAATTTAAGCAAACAACATCAATAATTTTTTGAAAAAGTTGTTATCAAGATTAAGAGGTGCCTAAATACAATCCTAATTCTACTTTTGGAGTTTTCATAAACATTTTATACATTTAGTTATATATATTTTTTATTTGTTTTATAGAAAATGTTTAAATTTATTAAACAAAATTAGGGCTTCCAAGCCATTGATAACTTAACAAAATTATTGTTAATAAATTTAAAAAAAATATAATACATATTACTAAAAATACATAGATACTAACACTTAATTTAGTTTCAACGTCTGTATTAAAATCTTAAAAAATATTAAATATTTATAGAATACAAATTATAATTATAATACACATTTTATCAATATTTATAATTGTATTATGGTTTTAATTGAATTAAACAAAAAAAAGTTAGAAGGTAATCTCTATATCATCAAATATTTTGGCATTAACAAGCCCATTGTTTTGTATTAGAAATGAAATGTTAAAACAAAATTAATTAGGATATAAACTCATAACCTAGTTTTAAAATTCTAACTGTAAGAATTTAATATCATTACGTGTGTAAGAAATTACTCGTATATAGATAAACTTAAAATAATAGATTTAGGACTGTAAACACAATGGACTGATCATTTGTGTTTATAAAATTTGTAACTTATAAAAAAAACTATAATTTCTGCATTATAAGAAAGCAGACTTTTACAATGAATAATGTCTTATTTGCTAAATAACCACAAAACATTTAATTACTTACATGCTACTTAGACATATTTAATACAACCTCATCCAGATGAAAATATCGCACCGATACAGTGAATATTTGGAATGTCGTACATTGGAAAACAGATTGTGCATTTAGTAAACAAAAAAAAACATACAATTATGTCCAATTGTGTCTTTTAAATTATATTTCATAGCTTTACTTTTTTTTTATTTGTTTCTTCCTTAAACAGATATTGTTTTATAGAGTGTGGTTATATCTAAATATTAATATATATAATATTCGCTTCATTTCAAACTAATCTTTTTTGTTTAGGCAAATTAACTGCTCTTTAGATTAAAGTAGTACTTGTGGTTAGTTCCACTGGTTTCACAATCTATAGAACATTGTGTGTGTGTCGTTTTATTTAAAATATGCAATAACAATAATTTTTTTTAATACTAATAATAAAATTAGCTTTTATTTTTAGATTTACCAGTGCTTCTGTGCATTGAAATACTTTAAGTGGTGATATATTAATATATAATATTAACATTGTAGAGATTTTAAGATAATTCATGTATTGCTCGTATCACTCGGTGAAACTTTAAACATTATGTACGCAAGGTCTACGCTGCAAACAAAAACTCCAAAATAATTAAAAGTCAACGATATGACCGGGTATTCGTAAATTAGACATCACTGATGCTTTTACCCATATGTCTAGTAGTGATAGGTTTAAGAGCCAGCTCATAAAGATCGAACAAAAAGCTAAACACATCAACACGGTAAATGTGGGTATTCATGAAAGACTATACTAAATAAAGTAACGAAAGAATAACCTGAAGAATTAATATGTTATTGTCAGATAAGACGAAAAATAGAGTATTTCACATAAATTTTACACAGGACTTTAAATTTTTAGAGATCTTCGCCTTTCGAAATTCTATATTCAGTTTAATGTGAAATTTCGAAAAGTGAACACCTGAAAATTTAAAATGTTCAGGAATGTTCAGAAGTACTGCAAAGTGCAAACTCAAACATTTTTGTTTAAGGTTATACAAACATTTGTATATTAGAATCAATTTTAATAATAACGATTTTTTTAACGTTATGGTTATTAAATATACAAATATGTACATTTACATATAAATACATAATGTATGTTTTTTTTTTAATGTTTTATATAAAATATATTCCATTGTTAAGCCATATTGTCTTGACTATTTAAAGTAGATCGTGCATTTTATTTAAGTTTCAATGACTTTTTGTAAATCAAAATAGATAAAAAGAATAGAAACGTTGAAGATGATACTTTTAAGCTTTATTTAGTATCAATTTAATACTTGGTGTGATGATTCATTAGAAAAATAAATTTACTGACTAATTAAAAAAAAATTGCATATTAGAAGAAACTGCATATCAAATTTGATAAATTAGATTTATACATCAATAAATAGTATAAGTAAAAAAGAAGACATATCATTTTGCGTGAAGTTCAAGTCGAACCTTAATCCTTCAATGCTTGTTTCAGGCAATTTTATATTTTTTCCAACTTTACTTTTGAACTCAAAGCAAACAAAACTTGTTTATTACAGCGAACGTAAGACCAACAGAACATTTCAACATTGTATCTTTCCAAACTATAAATTAACGATATGTTTAAAACACACTGTTTAATACTTAAAAAATACTGTCACGTTTTGTTGGGTTAGTCTTACTCATTACAAAATTCATTCCACCCCAAAAATCTGGCTTAAGGGGCAAAAATCCTTGTTTTTCGATCGTAGTCATTGCAAAAATTCACCGTCGTCGTATATTTATTACTCGTCGTAAATTTAACACTCGAAAAATACTCAGGGGCCCTATTTTGTTAAACAATTACTTATCGTTGAAGCTACTCCGTTCTCGTTCAAATGCGATTACGTATTACGATACATCGTTTTATTTCGCCGATACTCGTTTACCTTTCCGACCGCCATTTGCCTATCGTTTGACTTGTTGCTTCTGCTGTTAGAATGTATGTGAGAATCAAAAAAATATTTTTTTTGGCTTAGTTTGGATCTACTACACCTCTCTCGTTTTACACAATCCCTCTTTGTCGTGACTATCGTTGCTATCATTGCTATCCTTGCTATCGTGGCTATCGTTGAAAACATTATTTATGACATCGGGTGATACTTGCAAGTAGATTACGCAATAATTATTCATATTTGTAACTCAATGCCGTTTTTTCGATGTTATTACTAATATTAGAACAGTGTTTAAAATAATATAAGAAGCCTACTAGAAAGTCAATCATTTTGTAGTGGACATTAAAAAAATGACAAAATAACAATATAAAATAGATACTCTTATATACTTATATGTTTTGTTTTAGGAATTTTAGAAAACATAATAGAAATTAGAATTTTTTTAATTTATAATTTGTCATTATTATAAATTATTATATAAGAAAAAAATTTATAATCAAAGGAAAATAATTCAATGAATTCATGTTGTTGGAACAAAAATTACTAATTTTTTTTTTTTAATTTTCACAGACAATATTATGTGGGGACTTGGAACTCTTCCTGATGGTGAGTTGAATTTATTTTTCTTCATAAGATTTAAAATAATTCTTTTTTTTTACTTAGTTTTACATACTCCTATATTTAATTTTATTGTTTCTGCAGTTTATTTGTTTTTTTTTTTCGTACGCAAGTTCTATATAAATGAGATGTAATAAATATTTACCGAATTTCATTCTTCAAAAGTCAGTCTTTATATATTTTATTCTTTTTTATTTTTTGACACAAAATATAATCTTTAATTAATATATTATTTACATTGCTTAACATTAAATATTAACTTTAAATTACAGGCTTCCCAGCAGCTGCTTATGCCGCTTACGCTGCAGGCCGAGGATACTCTGGATACCCCAGCTTTGGACTACCTTACCCTACAGGTAAGAAATGTTGATATTTGTCTTGAAAAGAGTGATACAAAGTTTCATCTTTTCTTGGCTTTTTTAAATATAGTAGTTTTTTTATGTCACGTTCCCTCTTATGGTGAATCTATAAATCTGGGCTGAAAGTTATGTTTAAAAAAAGAATTCCAATATGAAGTTTTCCTTCAATATTTATTTTAAACCTCATTAAAATGAAATAATAAAAAAATATATATACATGTAATCGTCAAACTTTTGTGCATATACTAACCAATAAAAGATAGTTTATACTAAAGGGTACGTTGATAATCTAGGCAGCGATGAATAGTTACCGATTCTTGTAGAGGAGTCAAAAACAAGCACCATTATCTTGGAAATATGATATGTTGAGACTATCTATAATTACATAGTACATGTGTTTTTAATTTTTGGAGCAACGAAATTGTTTATCAAACCATAAGTGTGGACCAACAAAGTTACGAGAGATCGCGGGAAGTATGCAAAACTCTATTTTCCATAATATAAATGCTCTTAGATATGATAAATTAGTACATTTAAATTCGTTTATCGCACATCAGGAAATTTATTATTCTTTGAAATCTCAAGCAGCCTGCAGACACTTTGTGCCGATTGTGCCTATATTGTAAAAACCATACAAACGGTTGTTTTGTGTGGTTGTATCGCCTTAAAAAGATTTGACATTCTGTAGTTGCAAAAGTACACATTCCATGCACTGAACGTGTTGGCTACTCCATTGTGAACATTATACCTTTGAAAATGAAATGTTAATCTTCACAGTTTTAATTAAATATAAAACAAATAAATTATACTGTGTGTCAATTTGTGTAGCGGAGTATAACTTTGGTAAATGTTTGTATGTATAAAGTATGGTATATCTTTAGGTAAAGACAAAGAACTGGAACAAATGCATATATATGGATTGGACAGATATTTTGGCATACATATTTAAATTAATTAAAAACTAAAGCAAACGTTAGTATATTCGGTATATTTATCATTATTTTAAAACCAAATATTATAAACAAATTATTTACACATTTTTGTGTTAAAAACAGTTGTGTATTCGTTTTCATTTAATTCAATAAACAAAATACAAACAACTTTTCAATCGAAATAGTGTATTCTTTTATTAACATCTAGATTTAAATTTTTTTGGAATATTGATTATAAGAAAATATAAGATTTCGTCTGCATCTCATTTATCTAAAAAAGTGTATCTTTTTTAAATGTTAAACTATTTATTAAAAAAAAACATCACTTCCAATTGCTTTTTTTTAAGAAGCTCTAAAGCAATTAAACTTAAACATTCATACTTTTGGTGTGAGTTAGGCGATATTTGTATAGTGTTTCAGATTAAATCCTTAGTAATTTTTATATTGAAATTTTTAACTGAAAGATCAATTACTTACAAAAATGTTTTTATAAACCGTTAAGACTTTGCAATACAAAAATGTTCCACATACGCCACAGTGACCCGTTTAAATTTGAATTTTAAAATTGTTTATGTTTTTTATCGAAGAAACTGAAAAACGCATTAATTTACACATTCACAGTTTTGGAATGAGAAAAAATTTCAACTGATTCAATTTTGGTTTTGAATTTTTAAGGAAATTCTTTGACACAAAAATTTGCGTATTTTCCAAAATTGTATGCTATCAGTTTTAGTTCATATTTTTATTAACCGGTAATATTTTGCTATACAAAATTTTCAACATACACCAGAGACTTTAAAATCTAAGCTATGAAACTCAAAAAAGAACTAATTTCCAACATTTCGAGTACCTAATACTCGGTAACTTTAATAGTCAAGTCATCTAGTTTAGTGAATTGATCAACTACAAAAATTGTTTTTATAAACCGTTTAGATTTTGCAATGAAAAAATGTCCCACATACGCCGCAGTGTCCCGTATAAATTTGAATTTAAAAAATTTGAAAACAAAAAAACGATCAACTGTTCCAATCAATAATTTATATAAATATGTTTTTTAAATAGTAAGACCTTGAAATAAAACTTTAAATTTAGGGTATGAAAGGAGATGGCACATTTTTGGGCCCAGTGTGTTCACTTACGAAATGGGTATCAAATGAAAGGTGACGGTAAGCACATTACGTGGGTAAAATATTTTCAAATTCGTTAGTGGGGTTTTGGAGATATTTGAGTTTGAAGTTTCAGATTTCAAAATCAAGATTTCAGCTATTTTTGCGATCAATTAATCGTAGAATGCGTAGAAAGGGCTTTTTAGATTGGAAATTAGTTAATCTTTCTTTTTCTAGTACATCATTTTTCTCTAGGAGTTACTTTCAGAGTAACAGAACCGCAAAGTATCTCATTCTCAGTAATTCCGCACTTAACTCTAAGGGTTGTTTAAAATATTTAAAATATCAAAAAACACACAATTTTCGGTAGTGTAACTCTGAAATTATAACTCCTAGAGAAAAATGATGTACTAGAAAAAGAAAGATTAACTAATTTCCAATCTAAAAAGTCCTCTCTAGTTTTCTGTCCGACCAGTCGTTCTCGAGATATTGAGACAAATGCGTTTTTCAAAATGGCGGTTGCCCCACAAGACCAAACAATACGCAATCTGAGATTTGTACTTGGGATAAACACCTCTTCAATACTGCATTCAAACTTAGCTCAAGTCATAGCTTTTTCCAGATTTTTTCCCCATTGACTGAACTATAGTTTCTATTCTTATTATTTAATAGGCATATTTCAGCGCGTTTTTGTGTATTTTGCTTATTATAAGGTTTTTGTATGTTTTATAGAACTATTTTATATATAGAATTAAAGGTAACACATTAAGCTATCGAAAAATTACAAAAAAAAAGTGCATGTCACCACTGAATATTTTGATATTTCGATGTGCCAAATGCCTCGCTTAAAAAAATCACCTTTTGAGAAGTAAATACTAATAATAAAGAAAAAAACTTTTGATACAGATTTATAGACAAGAAAAATACCTTTTATTTTATACCAATATTATTTCTGTACACCCATTATTACGCATTCTACGATTAATTGTTCGAAAAATTAGCTGAAATCTTGATTGTGAAATCCGAAACTTCAAACTCAAATATCTCCAAAACCCCACTAACGAATTTGAAAATATTTTACCCACGTAATGTGCTTACCGTCACCTTTCATTTGATACCAATTTCGTTACTGAACACACTGGGCCCAAGCTCCATAGAAAAATGTGCCATCTTCTTTGAAAATGGTTTGGTTGAAAAACAATGATCAATTTTGTGATCATTATTTGCTTGATTTTTTTTGTTTTAATATTTTTGGTTTATAACAACTTCCAACATTAAAGTGCGGCACGAAATTCTCGATAAACACAAGCATTACATTATGCAATTTTTCAAAAACATTGAATGACAATGCTCCACCTTATTTTGTTAGTAATTACATTTATAATTATTTTGAATGTAAGGATAACACAAATTCCGAATATTTGGAACTTTAAACCAATGGGCTTGAGATTTATGTAGCCTTAAGATGCTTCTATGTGCTGTAAACAGGGAAACACAATTTTCTTCGTTTTAACTTATATAAAAAAAAAAAAAAACAATTTAGAAACAAAAAAAAAATAAAAAAATTGAAAAAAATTTATTTGTAGACTTAATTTTTGTTTAACACTCATTATGTTTTTGATTTCCTTTACAAACTCTTAGGTTTAACAATATGTGGAATTGGTAGAAGTTTTGCCACATGTAGTACATTAAACTCAGTCAGGCGTGGTGGCAATAGTAATACAAGTTCCACACAGTCTTCATCAGGATATCAACAGGCCTTAAACTTACCAATTGCAACTGCACTTACGCGTACAACGGCCATCAAGTCACAATTTCTGGGAAATGTAACTTTTTAAATGAAACTCACTACGTAATCAATATAAATAAAGATAATTTCTTAGGCTCAAAAGAAACAGATTTACCTTAATGAAACCAATTTAAAACATATTATCGATTGCTTAGTGTTTATTTTTTTTTAATTTTTGGTTTTAGTTACAAGTTAGTATCTTCCTTAACTCATATTCAAAGTAAATAAAAGTAGGTAGATATTTGAAATGAGTAAATATATTAACTAGAATTTCTTTATCTTTTGACTATGAGTATCAACATGCATGGTAACAAATCAGTTCTTATATGGGGAAAAGAAAGTGCATCAAATCATTATACGCAATGTTCTGTATTTCAATCGATATTGAAGAAACCGATCTTCAATTTCATTCGAAATGAAATTCCATGTTCTGCATTTCGTTCATGCTAGACGTTGGAAAAGTCGAGCTTGTCCGTAGGCTATGTGAAATTGCATTGCATTTTATTATGGCGGGCGCCGTGTAGAGGCAAAAGTCATGAACAATTTTTTGTATTATTGTAGTAACAGAATGAACTACTTGGCCAATACAAATTCAGTGTGAAAGTCGTCTCACTCCAAGCAAAAAACCTTTTTTTTTAAAGTGGGGATCCTCAGTGTCGTTTATTTACAAAGTTTCCTACAAAGAAAAAAAAAATTAATAACGGTATTAATTTTACAAGATAAAGATTGAGTATCTAATTTTCATTGTTTTTAAAGATGCAAAAAATAACTTAAAAATACAAATTGTTCTACTTTATGAGAAAATACTGTGAAAGAAGTATTAATTGTGTAATTTTGTAGTGTTTCCTAAGTTTACAACCCTTAAACTTGCTTTCGCATCAATTTCGGGAGATAAATTTAAAAGCTTTTCTGGAAAAATTATCCATACAAATTCTAACACTTCGATTCTGCAGAGATAAAATTATCTGCTAAACGAGTTTTATCCAGGTATTCCGCAGTTACAGGAATTCCTCTAAAAAAAAAAAATACTGCAATCACAAGTTTGTCTATACACAGAAAAAAAAATTAACCGAAATGCAGAACATTCAATTTCACTTTCGCCATTTGCAAAACATAAAATGCAGAACATGGGAGATAGTTTCTGGTTCTTAATTTTCAGTTATAATTTGTATTGAGTCGTAGTTATTCCGGAATATATTTCTATTCTTAAGTTGCCATTTGATCTTTTAATATATTATGTATGTACATCTTGTGTTAGTCAAAGAAAGATTCAAATTTTACCCTCTATAGTAAATTTAAAATCCATCGAAACCTCTATTTGAAAGTGGCTCTGAAAAATATCAATTGAGGGATTTCTATAGACTGTTGGTACGGTGGTAGAGGGTGAAAATATAAAAATTCGAGAACTTGTTTTCCTATCTTTCTTTGACTATGATTAAGAGTTGTTTAATAGAAGTTGCTTTAATTTTTAAACTTTTTTATAGGTCCCATTTCAAGTCATTGGCAATATACGTAGTTCGTCTAAACATTGGAAAAAGATCTTATTCACGAAACCAAAACATAATCTTCTATTTTTTCATATGTACAACGTGATGGCGGTCGGTGTGCCGTGCCACGCATACTCGACAAGGAAAATAAACTTTTATAGCAAATATATATTTGTATGCACTATTATGCTAAACAAATATTGAAACTAAATAGGGATTAGTTTAACGAACTACTTGCGGGATATTTGACAGCCATAATTGAATTTTACATTACATTACATTTGTTTTTTTTTTTTTTTTTTTTTTTTTTTTAAATATACTCCTTCAATTAGTTCGTAAATTTATTAACATGTATAGCATATAAATTATATTTATACTTAGAATCTTTTTTGTGAGGATATCTTATGCCGGTATGTATTTCCACATAAGGGTGCTAAAAACAGCTTTCCCATCTGATTCTACTGAAAGAATCTGCTTCAAGTATAACATTTAAACATTCAAAGAAAAACGAGGTAAAAAATATCTACTGCCGAGATATAGCGTGTTTAAAGTTGTTTTTGTAGAAACGAGTTGTTTTTTTTTTTTTTTCTTCTAGAGTTAAGTAATTAGGTGTAGCTAAATAATTAGTAATTGATATAATCATAATTAAACAAAAAATACTAATACAATTTTAATATTTTTGCTTTATTTAAAAATTTGGTTCATTTTTTATTTACTTAATATTGATGTGTAGTTTGCTTTATAATACAAGACAGCTGTATGTTTTTTTAATATTTGAATCCATTAGCTATTCTGGTTAATTGGTAGATATTTGTTTGCCAAATATGTTAAGTAAAATCGGTAATAATATATAGTTATTAAGCGTAGCGATTTCTCATAAGAAATGTATTTTAAAATGAAATGTCCATCCATTTTTGTGAAGAAAAACAAAATATTTAAGTATCAAGAATGCGAATAAGATTCTTTCCAATAATTTTATACATACAAAAAAAAAATATTTAAACGATTGCAATTTTCTTTTTAAATATAGGTACTAATTTTTTATTGAAATAAATTGCTTTTCTTTAATACTTTCACTTATCAAATGATCCTGATATACTATTTTATGATGCCAAAATAAATGCAAATGTGTAAATAACAATATTTTTACTGCTTCTTGCTTGCTAATGTTATGTAATCTGTGATTTAAGCACAAAATATTAATGCATAATAAAGTGTACTTTCGATACCGCAAAACCAAACTTTTTTGTTTTATATGAATGACAAATTTTGTACAAATTATATTGATTTATTCAGTTACCCAGTATTTAGTAAAATAAGGTTGTATCCAATCAAACTTGTTTTAAAAATAACAAAGGCTCTCTGATTGAGAAAATTACTACCTCATACGTAAAGGAATGCGCTGAATATATATGCTTCCAGAGGCAACATCATTAACACAAAAAGGTCAGAAACTAAGATTTGTTTTAAACTTGTGTGACTTTTATCTTAAGTAGTTTTCTTTTTAAGAGTTCTTGACCTAGATATTATGTACATGTATGTAGATTAAACCGTGTGTCTAAAGTCTTAGATTGTGCTTTATCATAGAATATAACTACTGCAATAGATTTAGAGCAATAATTATTTTATACTTAAAGGCTTAGAATTACATTTGAATAAACATAATTTAAGTCGTGTTGGACTCAATTGTTACCTATATGTTAAGAATTTTTGGCTAAAAACTCGAAGTTTTAAATTATATTATTGCTTTTAATTATACCTAGACATTATTTTGATTATGGTATTTTTCAAAAATATATTGTTGCGTGGCCAAATTGCAAAATTAATATAACTCCTAAATTTCAGAATTTTTATTATTGTAGATAGTAGCTATGCAACTTGAAGTTTTTAAAGAAATTTTCAAAAATTAAAAACCTAATTTGTCATATCTCAAGTAGTTGAACAAAAGTACCTATTACAGGGGCATTCCATGAAAAAATGGTAACTTTTTATAACTAGGAAAAAGTAATAGATGGGATTTATTGCGCAATGAAAAACTAAACTTCATTAGAGGCAGATAACTCTTTGTCAAGATTTAACAAGTATTGGCGAAATTAACTCCTAAATTTATATTCACCCAGCCAAACTTTTCATCAAGTTTTAAGTAAAAATAAACGCTTAAACTTATTTGATTTAATTTCGTTTAAGTTACGCAACATATGTATCTAGTTTATGGTAACAATATTCAAGGGCGGACTGGGAGTCAAAGGGCCTTCCGGGACTTTTAGGAAAAGGGCCACAAAATACTTACATAATTATTTACTTCCTCGAAATATTTAAAAATAAAAGTTGATATGCAGAAATTGTTTTTTTATATACAGTGGTCGAAAAATAATTAGAAACAAGCTCTTTTTTTTCAAAATGTATGTATGTTCTTAATATAAATAAAAAATATTAGAAATATTTTTTAACGTTTTATTAACGATCTCGTATTTATTGCACCTTCTTTTTCTAAAATATAAGGGGTTGGTCGGTCAGGAATAATTGTTAAGGATGTTTTATCTATTTTTTCGGAACATGTGGCATTTTACGAGGACTGCAACCACATTAACCGACTTATAGAAATTAGTCGGTGATAGTCCTTTTTTATTAATTGTACATACTTTTAATTAATTGACCAAGTTTGGAAAATGTAAATGCTAAAAATCATTTATTTTTTCAAATAAAAGCATTTATTTTTAAAAGTTTTCGTGAATTTATCCAGTGCTTTTGTTTGTCATGTTAAAGCTTCACAAGAAAAAGTTTTTTGAATAATGAACCCTTTAAAATTTCAAAACTTTTAATTACATGTTAAAAGTTAAATTAAAATTTAAGATTTCACAATTTCAAAATCTTTTAAAATAAAATGATAATGTTAAAAAACAACACTTCACGATTTTCACAAAAAAAAATAATATTTTTAACAGTTACCAACAGTACCTTTTACTGAACCGGTAAATTAGGTACTTCGATAAATTAATTAAATTTTATATCATTTTTTAAATTGATATTAAAATTCTTATAAAATTAAATTAAAAATATTTTTGTGAGTTATCAGGTACATAAAAAGCTTTGATATTTTCTTTATCTATGCATTCTATTACGATTTTATAATGTTTTTTGTTCCGGGTTTTGCTCCCAGAAATATGGTCACCGTAATTATACCACAACTCGTGTTTGCTAAAAATTTGTTAAATATTTTGTATACACAGGGTGTCCCAAAAGTAATGGATCAAACGAAATATGCTGATAGGCTAACTTAAGGACTCTCAGAATTTGGTAACTTGTTCATCTCAAATTCTTACGGTTTTCGATTTAATGCAGTTTTTGCGAAATTTCGAAAAGTCCCGACTTTGCAACTGTATTTTGCTCCCTCCGCTCATAATAGATTTTTGTTTTTTACAATTCTTTCACTAAAACATTTCTTAATAATAAGAAATAATTAATAAATCAAAATATTTTTTGCTGCAAAACAATTAAGAGTTCAATATTTTTTAAAAACTCAATTTGTTACTTTTATTTCATATTTTGTCACCTTAATCTCTAATTAGGGGAGATTAGGTACTGTTGAAGCAAAGGACGGTTGAAACAATACAAGTAGCTCGAGAATTGTTAGTGATACAGTACGACTTATAGGGAATCGAATGTATTTGAAATTTCAATTGTTTGTCAAAAGAGCTTTTTTTTCGGAAAATGACAGGAACTATGTGATCGAAGAGCTACCTTACGGAAAGGATATAAAATATTGTTTCAGTGTATTTGTTTTTTCACAAATCGAAACTTTGTGAAAATCGAAAACTTGGTCTTGTTCAAGCTTTTTGAACCGAATACTTTTTTTAAAATGAAAGAGAGATATACAAACAAGCTACTAGGGGGAAGAAGAAAAAACATCGTGTTTACTTTTTTGTACTTTTTTAACGTTGTGTTTTGATGTAGTTCAGGCTTAACACAACAAATAAAGTACCTTGGCACCACTGTTTTTATCGAGAGAAAGTAAAATCTGGATCTGGATTTTTCAAAAATCTATACAGATTAAGTTTTTGTTGTTTTTTGTTTTTTGCCTCGAAAGATTCATATAGGGCCCCAAAACAGAATTCGGTAGGCCTCCAAAGATCCATAGGAGGCCTTCATTGACTTAAAGGCCATAAAGATAATTCCGTGGGCCTCGAAAGATCCATATGGGGCCCACAAACAGAATTCGGTAGGCCCCTAAAGATCCATAGGAGGCCTTCATTGACTTAAACGCCATAAACATGATTCTGTGGGCCTCGAAAGATCCATATGGGGCCCCCTGAAAATCCATAGGGGGCCCACAAACAGAATTCGGTAGGCCTCTAAAGATCCATAGGAGGCCTTCATTGACTTAAACGCCATAAACATGATTCTGTGGGCCTCGAAAGATCCATATGGGGCCCCCTGAAAATCCATAGGGGACCCACAAACAGAATTCGGTAGGCCCCTAAAGATCCATAGGAGGCCTTCATTGACTTAAACGCCATAAACATGATTCTGTGGGCCTCGAAATATCCATATGGGGCCCTTTGAAAATCCATAGGGGACCCACAAACAGAATTCGGTAGGCCCATTATGATCCATAGGAGGCCTACGTTGACTTAAATGCCGCAAACATAATTCTGTGGGCCTCGAAACATACATAGGGGGCTCACAAACATAATTCTATAGTTCTCGAAAGATCCATAAGGGGCCCAATAGATTTATACTGACTAAAAAGGCCAGAAACCGATTTGAAGCATGACGTGAGTGAATTTAAAAATTGAACTTCAAGTGCTTTTAAGAAATGTTTTCTTGCCCGAGGGCCTACCGGGAAAAATCCAGAATGCCCGGTGGGCCAGTCCGCCCCTGACAATATTTGTTAAACTGAGACGCTTCATTACATAGAAGAGACGATCTTAAATTATTTCTAAATGTTCAAATCGATATAAATACTGTAACACATTTAAAATCTATTTCAAACACCAAAAAACATGCAAAAATTTCATCTAAGTTACAATGGAAAGCTCCTACAATAATGCCCATAATCTCGTAAAGGCCCTAACTAATATTTTCTTACTTCTAAGTTATAGAGGGAAACACTAAATCTAATATCGCAATTTGCATATAAAAATGAAAAACATCAAAAGTACATTTTGAAATAATTAATGAGAATAAATTAAAAAAAATAAAAAAAAAATTGAAAATTTTGTAGCTAGGGCCTTTACGAGATTATGGGCAGAATAGTCCTACATAAGTCTTATTCATTCTTCTAAATAAATGTTAATCAAAATGAGTCAATCTGAATCATTGCGTTAACACTATAACTTAAAGATTATGGAAGTTTGTGATAAAATATTGTTAGTTTTCAGGAGAATTTGTAGGAATATGAATATCAGCATAATACTTTGTACATTGTATATATATTTCTATAGTACTCTCATGAAGCAGAATTTTCTGTTTTGCGTCGCCACCGCTGGGATCGCTAGTTTATTTTATATTTGAACCTTATCCAGAAAATTGAAATGCAGATCTACCAAAAGATGTCGCTAAGGTATTTTAGTCGATTGATAGTACTATAGAAATATATATACAATGCTCTGTATGTTAAAACCCGTAATTAAATTATTAGTATTTTTCAAAACATTTCGAATTGCATAAAATGTCAAATATGAAGTAAACAACCAGTGTAACATATACAACCCGTATATAATGTTAACTGATAAAATCAAAACAACAAAATAGATATAATTTATTTTATTATACTAGTTTACAAAATTATACTTTTTTTTTATGCCGGATAAACTCAATCAGCTCCCGTTCTTGATATATTAAGGAAATATGTTTGTTCTTTTAAAAACGATTAAACGTCCCAGTTATACATTTTTTTTATTTTTTTTTTTAAGTGGAGCGAGTTATACACGAGTAAGGTTAAGATTTAATTACCAATTTTTAAATTTAAATTTGTATGGGTTTTTGTTGTCATTTTTCATTTGGTAATAAGCACTAGAGGTTTATTTTTTTTTTTTTTTTATTTCCTAGTATTAAATAAATTCTGTTTTTTTTAAGCGTTTACATAAGCTAATACCACATGTACATGACTACACACACAATGAACAATGCAAAGTATTCTCAGCATTGAGAGGGAATCCAGGGGCCTATTTCATAAAACTATTTACAAGCACAAATAATAAAGTATGGAGTTGTAGTTTTCTGTTTCATAAAAATTTTCATTTAGGGCCAATTTTTCAATACTCAGATAAACCTCAGTTAGAGCTTATTCCTAGGAATAAAAGTTTTTTTTATATTGACATTTGGTATTTTTTGTTCTTCTGATAGTCTAACTGAAGATTGAAAAATCAGGGCTTAGTCAAATTATTTTGCTTCTAAAAAACTACAAGTGTAACTATAGGAGTAACGAAAATAAACAAATAATTATTAACAAATATTCGAACTTTCTGTAGCAACAGCTAGACAGTGACATAATTTTCTTAAATATTTAATTTCTAACAATTTTTTATGATTTAAAAAAAAAATTATGTATTCAATACTCATACATATCTTGGCTTTTATAGCTAAATCAATGAGAAAAACTTAGTAGGTTTTCATTCTTTGTTTGTTTGTAACTCTTTCTCAAAATGCTAAATACTATTTCAACAATCTGACAATTGATTTAATATTAATTTCGCCAAAAAAAAAACCTTTCTACTTTTGCAATAGTACAAAATTTAAAAAATAAGAGATTATGTATTATTGTTTCTTGTTTTCAAACAATATTTTCAAATCTAATGCCTTGAATAAAATTCGCAATTTATTTTATCGGTTTATTCTTGATTTGGTAAATTTGTAAGGAATATTTGTAAGAAGATTTTTCGCCCACATAGGCGTATGGCGTACTCAAATAAAAGTTAAATATATAATCAAACTTGGGGATTAACGCAAGTGGATATGCTTTATAAACTATTCGGTGCAGCCATATATATATATATACATATACAAAAGTGTATTCCGTATTATTAATTAATAAAGTTTTTTTGAACTAGTCATTAATTAAAAGTGCTTAGATTGTAATCTACTTTTCATGTTTTCTTATAAAAATTAGATTCACCTAGTTTGAAAGATATATAATAATAGTTTTGTAGCAAAAATAAATACAAAGATATATTTGAATAATGAATCGATTTTTTTTTAACTTTCTCTTCCAGTTGATCTTTCTAACGGCCAATTAACACCAAATAATAATACACCATTGCTCACTCAGGCACTCTCAGGTATTAAATAATATTCTGTATTAAAATTATTTTTTTTAAACAAATTAAATTGGTTTCAACAACAAACACTAACCTAATTCTGATAGAACTACCCTCTTACCAAACATTTACAGTGATGAATAATTATCAGGCAGCGGCAGCTGCCCAAGGTTTTGGACCGTCGGCATCACCTCATACAACAACACCTAGGCAAGGGTTTCCATCAACAAACTCGCCCGGGCCGACAATTGATATGTACAGCTCCAGTGGTGCAGATAGCGTGGGTTATGTTCAAGCAGCCAGCCCGCAGCCATCAGGTTTTCCTATAGCTGTTAGCCGGGCTCCATTAAATTATAGTCCGGTGAGTACAAAGATGAAATGCAAGTGCCTTAAGTCGTTACTTATGTCAATCTTATGTTGAAGCGTTTAAGTGTATGTTTAAGTGTTATAATCATAGATGTTCACAATTATACCAATATAACTGTTATTAAACATTGAACTTTTTTAAATTTAAATATTTTGTTAATTTACGATCACTTCTTCAAGAGCAACTTAATGCCAAACCTAAACAGATAACCTATGAAATCAGTTTGATGTATTCATGAATTTACATATACCAATCGGGTAGGGGGAAAGACTTCACCCGAGGAAGGCATGCTAAAATCCACCCTCCGAATATCAAGAATGGCGTCCAAAAAATATTAATTGAGTAAAAGGTAATACAATATTCCAGGTTGCAATCCAGATTCCATCGAAAGTCGGCTCTACAGATTCTGGTGAGAGCCAATTATTCCAACACTTAATAAAAACAAAACACCATTTACATCGAGTGACTCCGGGCAAAAAGGTCTTTTATACCAAACGAAAGGAAAAGAAAGAAATCGATCTTCTTCCCCAAGAAAATGAAACGTTAAAAAAAACGCAAACCCATTTGCAAGTGAATATTTGCGAACATGAAATAAAAACACGAAAATGAATAAGAAGAGCTAGAAAGAGAAACGGAAAGATCCTCAAAAAAGACGAAGCAATAAATGTAAAGCTTACTTTTCATTTTCTTCAAAAAACGATGCAAGTATGAACCAAAAATACAAATAAGAAAAAAAAAAACAGTTAACCGATTAATGTTGTCATGGTTGCAGAGAGCAGTAAATTACAAAATATTTTAAGTTATCGCAAATCAATTGAAAAGTTTGTGTAAAAGACCCAGAAAATTATCGTCTTCTTTTGCGAATATTAAAGTAAAAGAAAGTATTTGACCCAAAAATGTGATCAAAATTATTTGTTCGTATTTTTTTCAAATGAAAAAGGTTCTTAAGAAGTGTAATTAATAAATACAAAAATTATTTACCATATTTTACAATTTTTGTAATTTGCATTAACCAATAAGATATTTCAGTATAAAAAAGTTACACATACGCCACAGTGACTCGCAGTTAAGATGCAAATAAAATTGTTTAAATCATTTATAGCTGACTAAACCATTAAATAGATGCCAAAATTTTGCATTTGGGATGCTAAGATTTCGAAGCCATTAAGATTTAAGATTTTTGTTTTGTCTTTAAACATAGAGGTATTAACTTTAATTCACAGCATATTTTTTTTTTCAACAAAGCAAGTTTCATTTTTTAATTTTGATAATTTAAGGTTAGAGTTCAAAGTATTTTTTAACGAATGCTGAAAAAGAAAAAAATTAACAAAAAAGTAATATAGTAGCCCTTGGTATCTAAAAACTTAGTACTACATAACTTTCGCAGAATTCTCCCCTATCAGGTTTGAAAATAAAAAGCTCCGCCACCTTCCACCATTTGTTTTTATGATTTTTTCTGCGATTTTCGCTTGCGATATTTAATGACCTCGAAATCTTAGCATCAGATTATGCAAAATGTTGAGATTTGTTTAATGCTCTATTACTAATGTAATTGTTTAGTCAGCTATAAATTGTTTTAACTTTTTTGTTTGTGTCTTAACTGCGAATCACTGTGGCGTATGTGTAACTTTTTTATACTGAAATATCTTATTGGTTAATACAAATTACAAAAATTGTAAAATATGGTAAATAATTTTTGTATTTATTAATTAAACTTCTTAAGAACCTTTTTCATTTGAAAATACATACGAACAAATAATTTTGATAACATTTTTTGGTCAAATGTACCTATGTACGTCGTACCGAGGGGCAAACACTCCTCATGTCAATATAACGATTCCATAAGTGATTTAGAGAAAAGAATTACAATATCTAAGATGTTGCGAACATTGTCTCATACTATTAATAATCAGGGAGTTCGGTAATACAAAAATCAAAATAATTATCAAAATTATCGTAGTTAATTGTACTGTATACAATTTGAGAACTGTACCTACTTGTTGAGAGGATAAGTTATTATTAGTATCCAAGAAATATTGATTATAGAAGAAGAAATAAAAAAGTTCCAATGTTCTTTTTCTTCTCCATTTTCGACGACAGTCATGATCTCGAATGGGATCACAGCTCTCCCACTTTACTACTTAACACCACGGATCCACATGTGGGGTTCGCCGAAATAAAAAAGTTCCAATACATCTCTTTAAATAAACCTAATTTAGGTTGATAAATATGTTAAATTAATCATAAAAAAATTCTGAAGTTTCTATGAAAATCCATAGGTATAAAAAAGAGTTTTTGCATCTGCACCTCCCGCCTTTTTTAGCACATATCCAAAAAAAAAAAAAATGCACAAATATTCAATTTGCATATAGCATTACCTACCATAATTTAAAATGAAAAAATGTCTGAACCCAATTTTTTCCAATATATCTGCTAATACATTTATGACTTTTTATAAAAGTATATTTGTTCATCTTTTCAGGGGCCACTTATTCCTGCAGCTTTTACAAATGGATACCACTAAGCAATTCATCTATTGTAAACTTTGTTTTTGTTTGGGCTACTGAAGCATCCACATCAGCTAAAGGCTGAACACCACTTCACACATTAAACAATAAACAATTAAAGATGTCACATCTACTATACAATTTGGCCAACTTGAAAAATGTGAGGTTCTATAAAGCACCCATTCTGATGTTTGGCTACAACAGTTAATACATATTTTAAAATATAAGATTTCTTTAACGGAAGCTATAAGAACAAAATATATAAAATGATTAACTGATTATTGGAATAAGTATCTCATAGTTAAATATAAATAAACCATATTGTACCAAATCTAGTGGTATGTATAAGTATATATACATTATATTGTGTAAGTTAATATTAATATGAAACGTAGATATAAAAACAGTTTATATTTTTAATTACAAACATTTGTATAAATATACTCAGTATAAGACTACAAAAGCCATGATACGATGAAATTTAACTAAACAAACTACTCAATAAATCATAAATTAACAAGAAAAAAAAAATAAAACAAAAACGAAAATTGAGATGCCCATGAAAGTAAGAGAGAATACAAAAATTTATGTAAGAGGTAAACGTTTTTTAACTACTTGTAAATATCTACAAGTGAAAAAAAAATCTTCCCTACTGTAATCAAAACAAGATTAACTTTTCATTTTATGTTTATTTTCTTTTGTTAAAAGTTGAAAATTAAAATTATTATCATTAGATAGAAAATGTTAAAAAAAAAGTAAGATCAAAAAATTTGTTTTATCTGTCAACTTTTTTGATTCCCCGTTTATGACAAAAAGTTGTTATTAGTTATTATGTAATTTAAATGGAAATTGTTTTCATTAGACTTGTTTAGAGAAAGTTGAAAATTGTTTGTTTTATATCTATTATTTGTTTT
The DNA here is from genome assembly GCF_945859705.1 of Episyrphus balteatus. Classification (NCBI taxonomy): domain Eukaryota; kingdom Metazoa; phylum Arthropoda; class Insecta; order Diptera; family Syrphidae; genus Episyrphus; species Episyrphus balteatus. The sequence continues at coordinate 120,102 of NC_079135.1, forward strand.
TCCTTTTTTCGTTCAGAAAAATCGCTTGTGCCACACTAAATGATATTACACAATGGCATCAGACCAAAAACAAAATTCCAAGCAAACAAAAACACCAATTTTTAAAATACTAAGATTTATCAATATTACATAAAAATTTTTTGTTCAGATATATACATCCACCATTTCGAACACGCAATAATTTCAATGTTATTTATTTACATAGATAGGCAACATAAGTAAGAAAGAATAGATAGTATAGGTTTTTCAAGTCTCTGAATATGGGCTTTGTTTAATAAAATAATTTTAAAAATATATATCATTTAATCGCCTCCGTATTTGTTTCTCTAAGTTCTTTTGTGCGTGGAGGTAAGAAACATACCTTTATCTCGTGTTAACTACTAAAAAACTTAAATTGTTTCGTTGAAAATTTCAATTTAACATCATTTTTACAACTATTCTTTCTAATGTACAATTTGAAAACATTTAAATTTTAAAAATTTTTGAAATAATTTTTCTATTGCCTTTTCCAATTTATCGAAATTTATTTATCGAAATTGATTTGCCTAGCAGAATTATTATAAAAAAAATTAAAAAAGTTAAAATCTATACTTTTCTACAATTATATGTAACAAAGCAAATGTAAAAAACTCTATTTAAAAATTGATAACATTTTACACAAAGAAAAATTAAAAAAAAAATATATTTACAAAACAGATGTAGATGCTATTATTAAGTAAGGTAGATAGTGATATACTGATTAACATAAACAAAAAATGGTAAACTAATGTAATGAATAACTTTTTGGATGCATTTTATTTCAAAACATGTATCGAAGTGACATAGAAGAATGTTTAAATGTACATCATTTCTTCTAAGAATTGTTTATTTGGTTGACTGACTAATTTTTCTTTTATAACGAAAGCAAACTAAAAGATAAAATATCTACAAGTATTTAGAGACATAATGATCTAGATAATGTAAGGACAAAAGTTAAATATATATATATATAAGAAAAGTTCTAAAAGCAATAAAACTATATACAATACAAGTTAAAATGAATTAACAAACAATGTGCAATTCTTTAATATAGTTTCAGAAATAGTGACAAAATATATTGAACATTTTAGACTATTTTGACACTTAAGTGTACATAAAATCATAACAAATATCAATTATTTTCTATTGTTACTTAATTTAATGAAAATGAATATTATGCAAGTATCTTTTCATTTTTATATGACTTTTAATTTTAAACCTTAAAAGAGTTACACTTCGAAAAAAAAAATCGCTAGGTGAAAATAATTTTTGTTTTATTTTTGTTTTCCAAACTTTTTTCACATCTCAACAGATTTTAAGCATAAATATTTATAAAAACTCAAGCAAAATTAAATTATTAAATTACACATTGTAGGAAATACATTATTAAATTTTGTATTTCATATTTATTTATTGATTACGGATTTTTCAAAGCAGTCAATTATTTCTGAGGATTTTTTCTATTGGTTGAATAATAATTAATTTAAAAAAATATACATAACATATTATTCGTGCATAAAAGTCAATAAGCAAACCTTAACCCATTTTCAAAATAAAAGTAAGAATAACACCCTATGAAGAGTCAATTTTACTTTGATATGAAATTTGAAATCTATAAATTTATAAATTTACTGATGTGTAAAACAAGGATCAATCTTAAAATCAAGAGATAAACTATATTTGATACAACATATTATACTTGTACATACGTACTTTCTTATTTTGGCAAAATCTTAATTTTTTTCAAACAAATAAACTGATTCTTTGAGGACATATCATACTTTTCACTTTTTTTTATAAAAACATTACAACATATTTGTTTTTTATATGAACTGTACATTTTTTGGGGCAGCTTTTGATTGGTAAAAGCCCGTTCGAATCAACTTAACAATTTTCAGCCTAAGGGAAATAAATTGCGTAACTAAATTGATTATCACTTAAAAGCAATTATTATAGCAGAATTGCTAGATTTTGGTATTTTCGACTGTGGATTTGTTTTGCGGAGAATTGTTGATTTTTTTATCAAAAATATTCCGCAAAATGGTTCATTATGTTTAATTGACAATATAATATAAATTTTACAAAACAACCATATTTATAAAATACTATGTATAATTATATTAAAGAATTTAAATCTTTATACACACACTGAAAAGTGTAACGGAACATTTGAAGAAATATTATGTGTATACCTATATGTATACATATCGAAATATATATAAAGATATGTATATATGTAGTTTTCTATATACAGTCTGTAAATTAGCATACAAAACTGTTTAGATAAATAAATAAGAAATGTTACATATTTCATGCTGCTTTATGTAATTCATAATTGCATAAAGTAAGTTAAATCTATAAAATAAATATTTTAATTATTTCATTCATTTTATAATGGGCCTTACCGACGTGAAAGTAAAAGAAACTATTTACCTTTATAATTTATTGTTTATCCCTAAAAAAAGAATTAAAAGCAATAACAGTTTGATTGATTTATTAATAAAGATACATTTTTACAAATTAAGAAATATATATATTAATCGAACATAAAGTAAACAATTTACAAAAAAAAAAAACATAAAATTATATTTAGATTTTAAGGAAAAAAAAAACAGAGTCTAAAAGTTTTACCCAACTTATATAAACTGTAATAGTTTTAAAAATGAAGATAATCGTTGCAAATCATTTGTTTGCAAGTAGATACATTTTGTAAGGCAATAATGCTTTTATTCTTAGCAAAAATAAATCAATTAATTAGAAAATAGTACATGAAAGTTATAGCTGATACCTTGAAGAAACTTTTCATGTCTAAAAAAACCTCCCCAGGCTTAAAACAACATTTGGCTTAGAGTAACTATACATTATAGTCTTTAGTGTGATCAATGTATTTTAAAAAAAATATCTAGCATTTGACAAGATAAATTAGTGTACATAAAAGAAAGTGAATCGACAGATTCATGTTGCCAATATTGATAGACAAGAAAAAAAAATATTATAAACTTTTAATTTTTGTAAAACAAAACGATTTGTATTTAAAACAACAAAAAGTAATGTCAAGCCATTTTATCTTAATGAACATGTTGAACATATTTACTGATGACTAAACTCAAACCATATACCATATACAAGGAATATATATATTTAAATCAAAAAAGAATTTAAATTGAACATTTTGTAAAAGACATATAGTGCAAAAATGTATAACTATTGTTAGTAAAGAACAGCATACACGAAAAAGATAAGAAAACTGTTTTGTGGTCTTTTAAGGCTCCTGAAGTTTTCGTTTTACTTTATCTTTATAATTACAAAATGTATAGAATTTTTATTAAATAATTAAAAAAATATAAACGAAGGCAAAGGCAAACGTTTAAATCGATATTTAAGAAAAAACATCATATTATATAAAGAGGGACAAATATAGAATAAACATACATTAAATTTAAATTTAAGTGTAGGGAAAATATGGTGGAAAATTCTTCACAACGTGCCGTGTGTATGTGAAAAGTATTATATTAAAATATTGATTACGATATACTGGAAAAAAATTAAACAAATAAAACAGATAATGTTAAAAACGGCAGGTATTTTTCTTTTGTTCTAAAAACTTTTCATTTTTCAGTGTAATGGTGAAAATGATAAAAATTTTCCAGCGATTCGGAATTCATAATAGGGCCCTCAATCTATACAAAATAAAATACATTCGTGGAAATACACAAAATAATATTTGAACGAAAAAATTGAAAATTCAACGAGTTATTCGAACTCTGTCAATATTTAAAAAGGACACCTTTTATTTACTATTCAATTCACGCTGCTTGAAATGCAAAAAAAAAAAATAACCCAGAAAGTAATGCCCGTACCATGACGACTCTTGATAAGAAAAAAAGGGTTGTAGCTCTAAAGCTACAAGTATTTGACATATTTAGGTACAAGTTTATTTGAACCTACATTATGTTATTTTTAAAGGTAAAGGCTGTCGAAATTATAAATAAATTCAAAGTTATCTGGATTAGAGAATTTCAAAAATGGGTAAGTCAATTTCAATTAGATTCGACGGAAAATGCATTATCGTAATGTACATTTGTATCGATAAGAACTTCATACAATTTTTTGGCATATGAAGAGACAATGGCCTTAAATTGTATGAATGGCGCATTCCATGAGAAAGTAAGCCGCGAAAAATTTTAATGAAACTCTTATAATAGATCATACCACAAGAGAATTAATTGTTTCAACTCATTGGTCTTGTTGAAACCCAAATACTTATGAAATTATTTCAATAATTTCAACCAATAAAATTTAATGTATTTATTAATTATTTCTTTATTTACATACATATATTAAAAGAAATCTTTTTATAATAGCACACGGAAATGCTTAAAACGTGATGTGCAGTGAAAACTTATTTATACGTTCTTATTTTTGGATATTTTTATTTAAGTTATTGCTAAAGGCAAGCTATTGGATATGCTTTAATTATTTGGAATTACATTTTTTATTTTTTTTTATTTAATTGTGAATTATGAATATTTTTTTGATACCATTGACTGTACCATTTACCACTTATTTCCAATGATTTATCGCCATCAATCAATGGTTCGTAATCGATGTGAATATCTGCTCGCAGTCGACTAAATAATAAAACGGATGCCGTAAATGAGGCTACTGCGCGTAAGGAATAATCTAGTTTAAAATTAAAAGCACTAGCGACCTTTTCAACCAGAAATGCAAGAAGATAAAAAATAAAATGCGGTATGGACCACACACTTGTTTTGAACTTTACAGCACCAGTAGCTCTTCCAACTTTTTGAACAAATCTCGCCATATCGTTTATTGGAGTATCATCTGTTATAAAAACTGGAAGACTTGCAATGGCTTTCGGTGAAGCTTTTAACGTCTTATAAGCACAGATATGCCCCCACGCGATGTTTCCTGAAAGTAATAATTTATATTTTAGGTATATAATAAATGGTATCCTTTTAAATAGGCAACCTGCGTATGCCAATTGTTGTTTTCCACCCGAACCAGCGATTCGTGGATAAATATTGCCTCTTTTTGATAAAAATCTAAATACTGCTGGCATAAAATGATTATCACCTTCTCCGTATGTAAGGGGTGGGCGCATCGCAACAGTTTGAAGACAACCTTAAACGATAAATAATTTAATGGAATGCATCATTTTCGGAAATGGTTAAATAAATAAACAATATCAATATTCATTTATGAATTTTGGGTTTAAATAATAATTTTGTTTGTGCATTTCGTTAAAATTCGGAATCGATTAAACGCTGATTAAAGTGGGCAATCTTGGTAATTTAAGTAGAATCTCGCAACCGAATCGACTTATATCCAAATTACCTTAACCATGTCTAGTTCATTTGTGCAAATCAACATATTCTGCACTTTAACGGTAATTTCGTAATTTTGTGGTTAGTAGGTATTTATATATATTTTTAACTTACCTGCTTGATTGCTGAGTGTGGCTCCTGATGAGTTTAACACAATTTTCTCAGCTCTAAGTTTTGAAGCTGAATATCCTGGTATTAAAAACCCTTTATCAAACTCAATTGGTGATTTATTTAAATCATGAACCGGTGTCAATGCTTTTGATTCTGTCTGGTTTATTATTATGGAAAATGTGCTATATCCTTTGAAAGGAATTAGGCAAACAGAAGCACAACTTGTGTAGACTAATCGGATTACATTATGCTTTATACACATGTCAATGACTGAGCGGGTCCCTGTTAAAAAAAAAAAAACAAATACATGAATTTTTATAAACTTATAAATTAAATTCACTAAGAGCCATTTGCTGATTCAAAACTGAAGTACACTCCTGCTCATAATTAATGCACACCTATTTAATTATTAATAAATGGCATTACAAATCTGGTCCTTATTTTCATGTGTTAGGTTATTTTATAGCAAGTAAAAAAAAAATATTTATCAATTCATGCTTGTTTCATGAGTGTTTTTCAGTTCATCTTAGTGTCTCAGCAAACACTCTAATAGTAAGAGCTGTCTTAGATTAGACACTGTTTTAAAAAATGACCATTGACAAACACATAATATGTTCACAAACAAATTCAATCACTTTTTCTGAATATTTACCGTTAACATTGACCCGTTCTAATTCTTGGTAATTTGGAGGGTATTGAATATTCACGTACGCTGCACAATGAAATACTGTTTCAACCCCAGAAAAAGCTGTTTCCATAGTTTCGGGCTCACATATATCACCAACAAATGTGACCAATTGGGAAGTATCGAAATTTCCTATTGATGTTAACTTTAGTGAGAATCTAAAAATGCATACGTTGTTCTTACCAATTGTGTTTTTGTATGGTTCCTTATCCAGAGACCGAATTTCTTTTATTTTTAATTCATCCTTGGATTGCAAAAGAAGTTTTATAATATGTTGTCCAATAAAGCCACTTCCTCCAATGACAAGGACGGTCTCATTTTCTGTCATATCTTTGGTTGTTTAAACAGCTACATTAAAGATTAAAATTTATTTATATTTATGTTGTATATACAAATAAAACCATAACCAATGTATTAAATTCCTCATACTTAGAGCTTTAAATATATGTATATTTTTTTAATACAAAAAATATATACATATTTATACATTATGTACATTGTACATTTCATATGTGCGCTTTTGAGAGAAATATTATAGATAATAATATGCAAACTTATTTTATCAGTATTATGAGTATTCATCCAATTAAACAAAAAATTCTTTAAGACCATCAGAATTGCAATAAGGATATGAGTAAAAAAAATTCGTTACCGGCCACTTCAAAATTAAAAAAATACCCCTTAAAAATAGTTGATTTTAGAAGTTTCATATTTCAAAATCAGGGTCTTAAAAGAATCCTAATTTTTTTTTTCATTATCTATCCATTGGTATAAATAAAATTTTCGTAAAAAAAAGTCCCCCTGCATAGTTTTTGAAAAACCGTTTATAACTTACCTACTGTTGATTTTTTTAGAATGTTTTCAATACTTCTGCCATTTCTCTAACAAATTGGTCTATTTATTAAAAAACTCAACTCTCTACGACTTACCGCTTTGAAAAAAAAAAATTTTTTTTACTACATATATGCCATCTTACTGCATGTTCACTTTCATAATTTAAACATTCAATTATAGTGGATTTTGTCTTAAGTTAGGCTTGGCGTCATAAGACTTGGGCTTTTTAAGATGAAATTCCTAAACTCTTCCCCACACTGCTTATGCTTATAGACTCAGGCGTAACGTGATGATGAGACATGCGTTTTCGTGTATGCAGCCAATGTTCATCGATTTATAAGAAATGTTTACCAACATCCGTTATTATTTTGCACCGCGTAAATAACACGGTGTTACAAAAATGAGGTTTTAAAATATACGCGGGCGGAGACCTATCAGGTTTTGTAGAGCTAGTCGCACTGAATACGAAACGGTATTTGAAAATCCCCTAACACCCCCAAAATCTGGAGTTACGGGCAAAAAACGGTTTTTTGGACCTTCACCCATTGAAAAAATTCTAGCTTCGACAATTTTTTACCCATTTTCGATTTTTTTACAGTTTCTGATAGAAGATAAATATACCTTTTTAACAATGTATAAAACATGTAACTCGGTTAAACCACTTAGAATTTATAAGATGTCAAAGTTCAAAAATTCAATTTTTTTTGTCATTTGCCCAACTTCGGCATCAATTTAAAGTATATGTTTTCAAAACAACATGCTATTTAAAAAATATATTCTAAAACTATATCTATTTCCCAATTGATCGAGGTATTTTTTATGAAAATCACTTCAAAATTGGCTTAGAAAAAAAAATTTTTCGATATCAACCCGAATACAGAAATTCGAACTTTTAGGTATAGAACAAAAATGTTGTTTCGGCACGTAGTAGGATAAGTTGGGCGCCAGGATTTGATGAAGGGTTTTTGTAGAGGAGCTCAATACAAAAATTTTTTTTCTTTGGGAGGGGGTCTATCTCCTCCCGTTTAGGTGGGAGGGGCATTTTTCTAAAAAAAAATTATCAAAATAAAAAAAAATTATTAAAAAACAACGGCAACACTTACAGTGATAAATGATACCATTTTCAAAAGGCAAAATTGTGCATATGATTCTAATTTTTAAATCAATATAATATTACCAATAGTTTTTGAAATAATCGATTTCAAAGTTAAAAATAGGGGAAACAAATTTTTTAAAACTCATTTTATACTATTTTTGTCCAGACTGTGAATTTTAGTAAAAAAAAATTACTCACACAGAAAACTGCCTCAATTGATTCCTTATCGAACCGTGAAAACTATATGTTTCTATATCTTCTAGTTTTTGGGAAAATTGAAAAATTATTTTATCAGATTTTTCTTTTTTCAAAATATTTTTTGTTTTTATTTGTTTTTATTTTTCAATTTTCTCAAAAACTAGAAGACATAGAAACATATAGTTTTCACTGTTCGATAAGGAATTAATTGAGGCAGTTTTCTGTCTAAGTAATTTATTTACTAAGATTCACAGTCTGAACAAAAATAGTATAAAATGAGTTTTAAAAAATTTTTTGTCCCCTATTTTTAACTTTGAAATCGATTATTTCAAAAACTATTGGTTATATTATATTGATTTAATTTAAACATTACGTGCCGAAACAACATTTTTGTTCTATACCTAAAAGTTCGAATTTCTGTATCTGGGTTGAAATCGAAAATTTTTTTTTTCTAAGCCAATTTTGAAGTGATTTTCATAAAAAATACCTCTATCAATTGGGAAATAGATATAGTTTTAGAATATATTTTTTTAATAGCATGTTGTTTTGAAAACATATACTTTAAATTGATGCCGAAGTTGGGCAAATGACAAAAAAAATTTAATTTTTGAACTTTGACATCTTATAAATTCTAAGTGGTTTAACCGAGTTACATGTTTTATACATTGTTAAAAAGGTATATTTATCTTCTATCAGAAACTGTAAAAAAATCGAAAATGGGTAAAAAATTGTCGAAGCTAGAATTTTTTCAATGGGTGAAGGTCCAAAAAACCGTTTTTTGCCCGTAACTCCAGATTTTGGGGGTGTTAGGGGATTTTCAAATACCGTTTCGTATTCAGTGCGACTAGCTCTACAAAACCTGATAGGTCTCCGCCCGCGTATATTTTGAGTGTTACACCGTGTAATCAGTCATACTCTTAACAAAATATTTCGTCTAAAATTTTAATAACGGGATTTTATGTGAAGTCATATTATGTTCTTGTGAGCATGTAGTAGTTATTTAAAATGCTCTTTGTGGCATTAATATTGCTATTTCACTTTATTGATATTTCAAACAAATTATGATTGTATTCAAGTGTTCGAAAAATCTTGATTTTTGATCTTTAGATATTGAAAAAAGTTACTCATACGCCACCGAACCCTAAAACAATATCTACTTAAACTGCAAAGTGATGCACCAAACAAATAAATAATTTTTTAGCATGATTTTTTATCTTTACATATTGAAAAAAAGTTACTCATACGCCACCGAAATATTTCGTCTAAAATTTTAATAACGGGATTTTATGTGAAGTCATATGTTCTTGTGAGCATGTAGTAGTTATTTAAAATGCTCTTTGTGGCATTAATATTGCTATTTCACTTTATTGATATTTCAAACAAATTATGATTGTATTCAAGTGTTCGAAAAATCTTGATTTTTGATCTTTAGATATTGAAAAAAGTTACTCATACGCCACCGAACCCTAAAACAATATCTACTTAAACTGCAAAGTGATGCACCAAACAAATAAATAATTTTTTAGCATGATTTTTTATCTTTACATATTGAAAAAAAGTTACTCATACGCCACCGAAAATATTTCGTCTAAAATTTTAATAACGGGATTTTATGTGAAGTCATATGTTCTTGTGAGCATGTAGTAGTTATTTAAAATGCTCTTTGTGGCATTAATATTGCTATTTCACTTTATTGATATTTCAAACAAATTATGATTGTATTCAAGTGTTCGAAAAATCTTATGATTTTTGCTCTTTAGATATTGAAAAAAAGTTACTCATACACCACCGAACCCTAAAACAATATCTACTTAAACTGCAAAGTGATGCACCAAACAAATAAATAATTTTTTAGCAGGATTTTTTATCTTTACATATTGAAAAAAAGTTACTCATACGCCACCGAACCCCTAAAAAATATCTACTTAAACTGCAAAGTGATGCACCAAACAAATAAATAATTTTTTAGCAAAAATTAAAGATGTCAACCCAACTTACACTTCCATATAAAGTAATTAATCCAGTTATGAGGAAGCTAAAGAGTAACAATTTTGTTAACCCCACAGTATAAATACCGTCAGATGGTGGGCCAGACACTTGCAAGTCTCTTTTTTTTATTTATCATGGGTGATGAACTCGTAGACGATGAACTGATTTTTACGAGAGAGAGAGTTTGATGATGAAAACCACAAAGAGACCTAAGACCTACAGAGGTTCATAATAAATTCTAATTATGCGAGGCCACAACGAAACCGGATGTAATTTAAGTTCTCAGATGTGGAGTATTATTAATTTGACAAAATCATGGTTCATACGAAGATTGGATGTTATAAAATTTATTAAATGTTGTTTGTTTGTTCTTCGCATGGTTTGGTTTTGTGGCATTAAAGGTCAAATTAACCAACAAATGATTTCGAAATGGCTATTTTGTAGGACAATAGTCATAAGCTTCTTAACGTTATAATTCAAAAAAATGTTTTAAAATAATAAAGTACATTTTTGATGAAAAAGGCAATACGCATAAAGTGCGTATATAAATGTTTAAACATCAAAATATATACCTAGAAGTATTTTTATTAAAATCTTCTTCATTAACTTAAAGTATGACATCTGATCTATACAAACTACATATAGTTATATTTGCGAAAAATCATTAAAAAAAAGAAACAAAATTTTTATAATCTCAGCCCTGGCATACATTTGAATTTGAAATCAGGAAATAAACATGTTTTTAGGTTGAAACAAATTAAACAAGTTTGAAACACTCGTCTTACGTCTAACATAGTTTGTTTAATTGCCAAAAAAAAACTTAATGAACTTCTGAATGTCACCATACATTTAACTATATCAAGACAAACAACCTTTAAAGCATTATATGGTTTTACCTTATAAAAGATTATAGTGCTATAAAAATAATTGTACACAGATGCAATTGCATGAAAAGCTAAACAAGTTGTTGTTACGAATTTCAAAGGTAAATAAATTGGGAAACTAATTTCATAACACATTGAAGACACATACAAAATGAAAAATACCAAAGATTAAATTATGTTGACGAAGATGAAGCTGTAACCTGTAACCATCTGCAATCTATTAAATCAAAGACTAATGAAATGGGAAACACTACAACGCATATGGTTTTCACTATTATTCGAAGAAGCGATAGGTTTATCCATGTTTGATCAATTTTGTTGTTTGAATTTTCTCACACTTTTCTTTTAGCTTTAACTTCGCTCTTGGTTTATTGTTATAATAATTACTAAGATTTGCCTAGGAAAATTCGAAGCCCCACACTTAAGTAACAAAAGAACTATCATTTAGTTTGTTTTTTGTTTTTTTTTTTTATTCAGCACTCACTTGTAGTAAAAATAAAAACGTAAAAAAGCTGATAGTTGTAGACGTTAACCGTACACACTATACAGTTCGACAATCAACACTGACCAACCAAACATCTTAGAAGTCGATAGATACCACTTCTCTGCCAGCCACTACTTCAAGATTTCTGTGTTAATATTTCATTGTTTCTTTCTACTGATGGTGGGAGAGGTCTTTTACTTGATTATATTTTAATCCAAGATTGGTAATATTTTTGTCAACAATAAAAATGAGCATTGTGAGCACAGCTATAACAATAAAGTATACATACATATTCAGAATTATGTATTATTGATTTAATGCAAGTAACAGATTTTATACTTTGGTTATCTTAATATATCCGTGTAAATACAAAATAAAGTTTACAGTATAGATTTCTTTGCGTTTTTGATTGAAAGCTAGATCTTTGACAACCTCTTATATTTTGTTAATGTTGGAAGGTGATATGGTGTAAGGTAGAAGTAGAAAAATCACTCTCAAAATTAGATCATTCAGCAAAGATTTCGTAGGAAAGTATTTGCAACTTTGATGCTATTGAAAAATTGTGTGCAGGAAGAAACTAAATTTTTTTATGAATAACATTTTTGGGACTCTTCAAATTTTCAACAGAGATTTCGTATAAAAAAAAAACAAAAGTTGTTTAAATTTATTTATTGCTTTTTATGTTTGCACTTTACATTCCTTATATTGTTTGCTTTTGAATATAAGAACAGTTTTTATTTTATCATAATTGAATTGTATACATACTTAGTTAACAATATCATAATAATTTTAACAATTGACTCAAACACAAAGTGATTAAATAGTTGCAAATTGTAAGTTTTTCAAATACCTATATAAATAAAATCAAGCATCAAGGATTATTATTATGTATGTATATGCGTTAAGGTTAATTTTATTCTTAACAATAAGGCCAGGCAAGTATTTGTTTTCAAAATGTAACTTATGTAACGCTTATGAGCTAAAGTTATATGAACGCAATCCTAATTTTTTTTATATTATATTTAATATTTGTTTTCTATTTATTATATCAGTAATCAGTTCAATATACGTACTTTAGCTTCAGAACTGATTTTGTAATATATTTATTTTTAAGCTATAAATGAGATTTCATCTCACGGCTTTTTTAAATAATAAAAATGAAATGAAAAAATTAAATGAAATTTGCTTCATTTTAATAGAATATTTAATTTGGTAGTTATTAAGGACCCTGTATGTCAAAAGGAGCTGGTCCATATTTTTAGCTTTAAAAAAATCGCAGTCATATTAATATTTTTTATTCACCTTAAACCGAGATTGAAGATGTGAAAATAGTCAATTGTTTTTATTTATCTTGTCATTTTATTTTGTGAAATAATTAATTTTGCAGAGTTTGTTTTTTTAGTTTAAAATGTGGACCTGCACCCCTTTTTATAAAAGGCCCTCATATCGTGGGCACAAAGCCAAAACCACGTATCTGCAAAGTTTGTAGTTTTTAGAAAAACGACTTATTCAAAGCGAAAAATAGATAATGGACATAGATAGTTCAATGACGCATATCAAAAATGCAGATTCGAGGTTTTGGCTTTGTGCCGACAATATTATTGATGGTGTTTTTTTTTTTTTTTTTTTGATATCCTAAGAACTCCAAAAATTTAAACCTTATGTAACCTTCGTTTATTGTTAGGCTAGTGAATTCGTATTATTGCATTACTCATCTTGTTTTAGTTCAAGTTCAAAAGAGTCTTACTTTAACTGATTACCGCAATATTTTATTAAAATCTGTGTCGGAATCATGAATATGAAGCTAAATAGAATTTTTCGATAATTTTTAATAAAATTAAACAAGTGTTAATATGAAATTGGGGTATTAAAATTGATCTGCAGTCTTTGTTTTTTGAGAAAAATAATTTTTGAGAAAAACCAATTGAACAAAATTCAGAACCTTCTGCAAATATTTTATAGAGATTTTGATTACCAACAAAAAAAAAAAACACCATATGTCAGTGAGCGAACAATTTTTTTGTAATGTTATGACTTAAAAAATTTAAATTAAACACGAACATACATGAAGAATAGTTTGTGTTCGAAATTATAATAAAAGAGCAATTTTGTATGCCAAGCTAAGCAACATCTACCTTAGTATAATACCAAGAATGTCTTTTAGTGAATACGAATTACTACGGTTTAAAATAGTTAAAGAAATATTTATGAGTAAAAATGGGTTAAATATTAAATAAAAATGGACGACCATAGAATATATAAAATTGTTTTTCTATCGATAAATCAGAAATTTTTCATTACTATTTATGGAACTTATAATTTTGTTACAATTAATTTGCAATGCAATTAAAAAAATATTACATGAACATTATTTCGGTAGTTTTTTTTTGCATGTTATTTTATTTAGTTTTTTTTCACTAGCCAGCACTTAATTTTATTGTCATTGAAATAGTGTTGCTATTTAACCAAATTTCTACGCAAACATTATAGTATAGCATTAAATATAATAGTGGGGCGGCTTTGCATCAAATTCGTGCACTTTGTGGTATCAGCATGAAATTAATACAGTTGGTAGTATTAAATGTAAGAGTTATTTTGGGCCACCTTGTATTCCATCCGGAAAAGTAAATACAAGCAGGGCCGTCTTTAACTATCCTGGGGCCCTTGGGCACACAAGAATTTGGGGCCCTTTTGGAAAGCAAAATAAGTACATTGGTTGGCTTAAAGGTAATGGTTATGGTTAAAAAGGGGTGCCAATATATCGTTCCATATTTTAATTTGTATGAAAACTCAATGAAAAATAAATACAAGCTCTTTAAATTTGTCATGAAAAATAAATATTCCATGGTAAATATGATTAAATCTCTTTTTATTTTTGGTTCTCATACTATGTATGACATCATTATGCAGTTCAAAAAAATGCATACATTTTCCATGTGGTGCAATGGTAACATTTCAAAAGTGTTCTTTCTCGCTAAAAAAAATACCTCGAAATCATGTATCGTATTAGTAAAAATGTTTCATTACCTATACTATAATATGGTGGCCCAAAATCTCAAAATAACTCTTACATTTAGTACTACCAACTGTATTAATTTCATGGTTTTATAACAAAGCGCACAATTGACCTCTTTTTTAATGTTCAGCCGCCCCACTATAAGTTTGAAGTTAATGAAACAAAATTTTTGTAAGGCTGTATGAAGTCATTAAAAATTACAAAGTTACCAATAGATGTACATATAATAAGGCTTATTTAATCAATCATACAGGGTGTTGGTTTAATATATAAATTTCACCCTTACTGAAAAAGGTCAATTCCTTGCGAAGTTTTAAGAATTTTGTTCTCAAATAAAAATGATATTAGTTCATTACTTTACTGCTGACATCATAGCAGTAAGTTTTAGATCTTAGATGAACTAGATAATAAATTGCTGGCTTCAGACACAAATAACTAACAACTACTAGTATTATTTTGTAGACAAAATAATTGAACAAGAATTTCTTTAAAAAAACAAACTGTAAGTAGGTACATACCACATCTTATAATATCTGTTTACATGAATTGAATTTTGTTAATACAAATTTTGACAGACAAGGCGTCTTCTTCTAACGAAATCAATTTGACTTGTTGAAAAGAATTCGAGTTAGCTGTAATAATTTCGCAAGGAATTATTCTCTTCTCATGGGGTATATTTTTTGAGTTATGGTTCCCCTTGAAAAAGAGTCACATTGTTTTGTCTTCTGTAGTTAATGGGTATTTGCTTAGATCATTACCTGAAAAAGAGAAATCGATTTTTAGAATATTTATTGGGAATTAAAGAAAACTTTGGATCATTTCCATTTTTTAAACTTAATATAGAAGATGAATATCATGAAAATAGTTTAAAAATATATTCTGTTTAATAAAAATGAAAAATGCATTTTTAGAATCGCTTTTTATTTTTTAATTTTATCAATATAAATTGGCTTTTCACCAAAAGTTCTTAAATGAAGATATTAAATATTAAAAAATAAATAAAGCTTTTTATATTTCGAACATTGGCCAACAAAGTTTTGTAACAGAAACCGTTAAACAATTAAAAAACTGAATATTTGATTTTTCAATTGATTGCTTAACTCAAAAACGTGATATGATCAAATTTCTGCCTTTGGATTCCAGCTCAGCACTTCAAAGTTCAAACCCCTTTAAAAATGTTGGTTTCTGAAACAAAAAAGTTTAATTTTGCTGACCAGTGCGCCATTGTGAGTTTCAAGTTCAAAATTTTACTTGAAATATTGTTCAACATTTCGTTATTATTAACTTGCAAAAAAGGCTTACGATCTTTTTAAACAACGATATTCGATGATTTGTACGACAGTTATTGTTTTTGGTTGGATGTCGTTTATTTCTTACTTTTTGTATTTGCTTTTAGTTTTTTTGTTTGAAGCCTAGTACGCAGCTGAAGCGAAACGAAAAATTTTTGAGTCTCCAAAGTCGACAGCGAACATGTTAACGAAAAAATACCATAGGGTATTATAGCAAAGTAAAAGTAATAAAAATACAAATAAAAAAATTCAAGAAAAAACATCAGAAAATAAGTTTTAAAGCAAAAACAAAACAAATTTAATTTCGTTCAAGATTTCGTTAATGAAATTTTTGTAAAAATACAAATAAAAAAATTCAAGAAAAAACATCAGAAAATAAGTTTTAAAGCAAAAACAAAACAAATTTAATTTCGGTCAAGATTTCGTTAACGAAATTTTTGTATGGAAAATTTCGTTCGCTTCAGCTGCGTACTAGGCTTGAAGGAGAAAAAAAGAAGTTAAAATACCTACAGTATTTATATGACATAATGTTCATGGATACATTCTCATTATTAATAAATCGGTTTATGTCGTGACTGTTGTTTTATGGTTTTTGGCTTCGTAATACGTAATAATAGATCCTGCATTTATACGAATTCGGTTTTTTATTCCAAGGGATAATTCTCATCTATGTAATTCGGGCAAAAATAATATATGTACCAGATCTTTTCCAGATGTTTCACTCATTCTCCGTAAGCTATTTATATCTTCACGTAACACAATATTTATGTTACCTCTGAAACACAAACATTAAAAAATATTCGAAGACCGATCTCAATTATATAGACCATAAAATGTCCCCATTTTGTTCCATAATAAGTCTAGTACGATGGTGATGCGAAACGAATTTTTCTGTGATTTGCAGCAGACAAAAATACTAAATGAAAGCAAATCGTCGGCCTCATAAGGAATCCTCGTAACTCCACCTTTTTGCGAAAATGACTTTTGAATGCCATTTTTTAGCAAATATGTCAGCGGAGCAACCCAGAAAATTTGAAGACATTCAGAAAACTCTAAATAGACTTAAATTCAAATTTTGCACAGCACTTTACTCCCAACTACTCTGTTGTTTCTCTACTTTTTTGTCTCTCCTGTAAAATTTTTTGATTTAATTCCAAACCTTACTGCTGATGAAAATAATTCGTCGAAGATGTCTTTGTCCTTTACGTAGTTTTGCATCCCTTGCAAATTAAAAAAAAATTAAAAAAAAAAGCATTGAACATACTGTTTACAAAAAATTTATCACAAAATAATGATTATTAATAAAAAGTATATAAATAAAACATGTATACAAACAAAATAAATGTTTAAATCCGCATCGTCAGTTATTTAGTATGATAAGATCTATTTCAACCACTTACAAAACACATCTAAATAAAAAAAAAAACAAATTATGATTATCTTCCTACAGTAATCTGATTTAAGTATCTAATCCTTTAAATTTAAAGAAATCAGAAATTTCTTTCATAAAAAAAACTATCGCAAAATGTATTAAAATTGAAAAATTTTTTGCAAACTAAGGTCATCCTCAACAGTAAAATCCTCAAAACTAATAAACCACAGCTAAAATAATTGTTTTACATCATTTTCTCAGGACATTAGCACCATATTTTACCCAATTGTTGATTTTGTCAAACGAATCAAATTTGCTAGATCAAACTTAAAAACTATTATTTTAGTTTGGTTTAAACGCACAATATATTATTTTTTCTTGAAAAATATAACTTAAAATATTAAATAATACAAAAATTATAATAATTTTAACATTTTTTATGGTAAAAAGAGTTGTTTGAGTTCGATAAAATTGATATATCGACAACTTTAGCTAGTACAGTAAATTAATTTTCTACTTTATATGACAAAAATAAATTTAAACTTAACTGATAATTTATTTTAATATGAAAGAGCAGACGGTGATCGGGACCCAACTGTAAAGTCTTTATACAGCGAAAACACGGAAATCTGCAATGCAAAAATAAACGAAAAACAAATTAAATGTTAAGGTGATGATAAAAATGGCATAATATTCAACACAAAATAAATTAAATTCTTTCGACATGAAAAATAATTCTACGATTACAAAAAATAAAACCCAAAAAATAATTCGTGTTGGAGAGTCTCCAAACTATCACAGAATCCATTCGTATTGATTGTTTTACTATTCTGGTTCTGTGATAATTGTTGTTCTCACTGTTTTTTTTATATTATAACAAGCGGAAAAACTAAAGAAATTTACATAAGACATCAAAGAATTATTCTAAGCAAAAACATACATTTCTTATGACGAAATTAGTAAATAAAAATGTTTATTAATTAAAAGCTATTGAGTGACAGTTGTTCATTAGTGGTGCCCGAATTGCGGTATTCAAAAAGTTGTTTAACTTGATTGGAGGTTATATCAATTTTAATTTGCAAATGTTTTGAATGATTGTTTATATTGATTAATAAATGATTAAATTATATATTAATTATAAAATGGCTGTTATAACTACAGAAAAGAGATTAAAGACAGAAATTTACGTAACGTAATTTTTTTTACCTAATTTCATAGTACGTTTTCTTTTATACAGAGCGACAAATCTGGATCTACTATGTGTAGACATAAATATGTTTACGACTTATACATATATTAAGTAAATAAAATTGCTTTTCAAAAGGTGTATGTAATTGGAAAAAAATTTCTACAGTCAATCAAATTCATATTCAAACTACAAAAGTTTTTTGCAGTTTCATTTAGTTTTTTTGAAAGGCCAATAGTTATTATAATAACTAAAATAAGAAGGAAAAAATAAGCAACGAAGAAATAAGAAGAACAAACATAGTTGACGTAATACAACGAACAAAACAATTAAAATACAGTTGGGCAGAACATAATATGTATATTATCAGGAACAGCAGACCAAAGGAGGACAAAAGTCACAACTAAATGGACTTTATTTGACTAGAGCATAGCAAGAGGGCGTGTGAAAAAGAGATGGGTTGACGATCTGAAACAATTCAACAATAATTGGAATAATTATTCAAAAAAAAAAAAACGGAAAAACAGCACATGTTCACTTTTTGTCAAAAATAAATTAATGATGAAGTCTTGTAGTATTTACTGAGCACTATCTGATGGCATTTAAATAAATTGTGTGCTTTTATTTGTATGCTTTAAGTTGTATGGAGAACAAAATTTTAAAATGCGATTTTCTCGAAATGAGTTGGAATGGACTTGTGCTGTTTTTCCTCTGGACCCTTCAGGTCTATATGGGAAGAGGCTTATACCGGATAAAATAAGAATTATTGCTAAAAAAAATGAAAAATAGAGGGAAAATCAACATTGTTTACTCAGCTAGATACTGTTTTAGCACACAAACACGGCTATTAAAATTCTCAAACTTCAAATTTTTTCCTTTGTATAAACTACCAGCTCTACCATTCTACCAAATTTAAAGATTC
This sequence comes from Episyrphus balteatus, assembly GCF_945859705.1. Lineage (NCBI taxonomy): Eukaryota > Metazoa > Arthropoda > Insecta > Diptera > Syrphidae > Episyrphus > Episyrphus balteatus. The sequence continues at coordinate 139,534 of NC_079135.1, forward strand.
TACGATAATCAGAAGTGCTCTATAATATTTTATAGAAAATTCAGCGGAAATGGGCGGTTGCCACGCCCCCTGGCTGAAATTCTCAAACTTTAAATTTTTTCCTTTGTATAAACTACTAGCTCTACCATTATACTAAATTTCAAGATTCTACGATAATCAGAAGTGCTCTATAATATTTGATGAAAATTCAGCGGAAATGGGCGGATGCCACGCCCCCTGAATTGAAAATCTCAAATTTTCGATTTTTTCCTTTGTATACACTACAAGTCCTATCACCGTGTAAAATTTCAAGTTTCTACAATATCGGGAAGTTCTCCATAATTTTGATGATCTGTCAGTGAGTCAGTGAATCAGTGAGTCAGTGAGTCAGTTACGGTTTTTGCGATTTTTGAAGCCCTTTATATCAGAAACTACTAATTGTAGGAGGCTGAAATTTTGTAAGGTGTTTGGTTTTGACTAGCTCAATAAATGTAGCGAGTTTGAAATTTCTAGCATCTTTGGTGTGGAAGTTAGAGGGGGGTCGAAAATGGCCTGAGTTGTTTCCTGTAAATAAGGGTGTAGTGCCAAAGTTGCTAGAGAACTTGGCTGGGCACTACCGTGTCCCTTGATAAAGCAATTATTAAAAAGAATGCACATCTTTTGTTCGGATACGAATTCGACTGACTGTACGTTAAAAAAAAAATTGTTTTCTTTAGATACTACAATCGATCATAGAACAAAGTGTGGGACCAAGGCTGCTAACTAAAGAATTGGAATTAATACATTTAAATACACAAACTATCTAGGTATTTGTTTTATAGTTTAACCATATCGTTAGAAGTTACAATCCTTTTTTTTTTTATTGGTAGGTAAATTGTAAGACGAAAACTTACCTTGTCTTTTAATTGCTGACAAAGCTGCAAGCCAACGGTAAATAATACCAGAACTTCATTTAGCCATGGAACTGAGAATTCAGCTTGACAAGAGTCAAATTTCATAGTTCCTTGAATATTTGTTAATTGATACACTGCTATAATTAGTTTGTGACTTTGCAGATAAAAGCTTATAGCTAGATCCTCAGGCAGATTTGGTGCTAGTGATTTCTATGAACAAATAATTAGGTAACTTTAAGAATATGAAGTAAATAACTTTTGTTTGCTGCTTACCATGTTCCTTCCCTTCATCAGCTCATCAATTGGTTTCTTCTTTGGTATAACCAGACTAGTGCGACCTCGTTGCAAGGCACCGAGAATATCACCAACTACATGGAGAACTTCGTCAGATGTTCTATAGCAACAATTCAATGTAATAAAAAGTTTAAAAATAGTATTTGTACATTATTATAATTTAAAATCAGAGATCAGAAATAAATATCAACCTATTGAAAGGTTCTTTAATAACTCTTATTTGTTGCCATTTTCAATAAAAGTCATAAAATAACCTTTATTTTAATAAGAAGAAAATTTTCGGTCAAACTCTGAGAGAAACCTTTATTTTGTATTTTTTTATGTTTCGGTCATATGTTATCGCTGAGAAAAAAAAAAATAAATCTCATCTGCAAATTTATCAATTAGAACACCGGTCTCCTGAAATATTCAAAATTTCCTTGGTTGTATTTTTCAGCGATTAAAATCACAGTGGAAAGGATATTTTCATCTTTGGATTTTATTTTAAGAGGCCTCCGGACAAAATTTTGAGAAAAACGAGAAATTTGCAAAATTTCTGCACATTTTGTGAGGTCCACAGAACACTTATTAAAAAAAAACTAATTTGCTAATGAAAGATTGGCATTTAATCTAAAATATGGTCTAGCCACATTTTTATTTTTTAAATTTTGTTTATACCTTTTTTTAATAGGTATTTCATTAACAGTTTTTGCAAAACAGTCCAAAACAACTTTTTTCTTGCATAGTTTATGAGAAACTGCAGTGGAAAACACATATGATATATATGTTTATTTAAAGGTAATGAATAAAATTAGATTATGGTCTGAGCAGATTTTTCATTTTTGACCCTATTTTTGAATAATTATTTCATGAAAAACATCAAAATTGCTCATTTTCTAATGCATTTTTAAATGTATAGCTATATGAAAAAAGCAATATAATTTTCCCCAAATGACAAAATACCTTCTTTAATTGTTCCAACAAAAAAACTGTCACTTTTCTGTGATTCTTATTGGTCAACTCTCTCCTAGGTCTGAGTTTTTTCTATTTCATTTTTATTCGAAGATACGAATCTTCGAATCTGAGTTCGAACTTTTGTCCGGAGGCCTCTTAAGTGAAAAGAAATATAATCTTGGTGGGTCAAAGAACTTAGAGTCTATTATTAGTTGAACTTAATACCTAAACTAAGAAAAAAACATCGTTTTCATAACTATTTATTTTTGCAAAATAAAGACTTTTTTGACGTATTCGAGATTTTCCTTTGAATTAACCATTTTTGATTTATTTTCAGCAAAAACGGTTAAAGGTTGACCTTTTTCATTGTAAAAATCTCAACCATTGAGATATTTAAAAAAAAAAAAAAAACTCAACCGATAACCTTTATTTTTCATTTTTTTTAAATAAATCTCAAACCTTAAGCCTGGTACGCTGCTCGCGCTAAATTTTAGCTCCCATACAAATTATCGAAAAATTTTAGCCAAGATTAAATGAGTCCCATACAAATTATCGATAACTTGTATGGGAGTTTTATCTTGGCTAAAATTTAGCGAGAGCAGCGTACCAGGCTTCAACCGAAACCTATTCAAAGTAATGTGGTAACTCTCAGAGAGAAACCAATTGAAAATAAAGGTTGGCTGTTATTTCTGGTCTCTCATTTAAATAATACTCACTTAAAATGATAACTTTCGTCAACATTGTCAATATGATTTATTGCTTGTTGTAAATGGTTAGCAGCGTCTTGAACTTGTTGCAACTTCCACGGTGAGTCTTGTGTTATTGAAGTTCTCTGTACCTGATTAGGTGCTTTTTGAAGTTTAAAGTTTATGTCCTGCAACAAGAAACTGAAAAATATAACAAACATTTAAATTATAAGAAATGTATTCTTTTCGGACCGCTTGGGTTATGCTGTCTCCCGTAAGGGTTACTGAACACTTTAATTGATCATGTGGTGCCATTAAAACAAATTTCTCCGTCTTTTTTCCTTCGTTTTCATACAATGGCACAGGGAAACGATGTGCACATTCCTGAGACAAAAACAAGTTAGATTTGGGGGATTAGCGAGATCTAAGAAGGACTTACTATAAGAATCATCCGGAGTTGCTTAAGTATTGGATGCACTTCATCACGAAGAACCCATTCGAATTCGACTTGCTGTAAAAATATTTAAGTTTTATAATATTTTGTAATCCTAGAGCACTATCAGCTGACAATCTTCAATTAATAACAAGATAAATGTCTTAGGTAATGAAAGATGTATAGTAAATAATTTAAGATTGACGGGTAGTATAATAATTTGTGGTATAATTTAAAAGTTAAATATTTTACTTTGATAGTAATTAATTAATTGCTTACAAGATTTTTTGCTTCGTCTTTTTCTGCGTCAGCCATTTTTGACATTTTAAAAGAAATTAGACGAACGAACTACGAAGTGATATTAAAATCAGAAAAGTAGTTTTGAGGTTTTTTTAGTGGCACTGACATAATGGCAACGTTCAACACGGAATGTGTATTCAGTCAGCAAATGGAAGATTTACACGATGGACGACAGACAGGTTGTAACATTTTAAATTCATTTTGTTATAACATGACAACGCCACATGCGATAAACTATAGAAACAACAAATTTCATTCATTAATGTTTTTAATCAACAGCAAAAATAAGAAATAAAATAACACACACAAATTAAATAGTCAAGTGATTAAGGTTTTTTTCAGATACACTATGGGTGAGTGTGTGGACTTATATTGTATTTTTGTCAAGGCATGCTCATGAACCAGACTGGTTCATGTCTGTTGTCAGTCGATCGATAATTTAACAATCATTGTGAACTATTTACAAAATTGTGATTGTGAATGAATAATCTGATTTGAAATTACAGTTTTTGGCAAAAAAAAAAAAAAAACAAATTCGTCTGGTTTTGTTTAACTTGGTTATATTTCATTATTTTTATTTACAATTGAGTGTTTATAATTGTTTTAATAGTTAAAAAACATTAAAATTAATTTAATTTTCTTCTTGGAGTACTTAATGCAAAAAGTAAGTGATTGAAATACAGTTTTTTTTTTACTGAAATCTATTACCAAACAAAAATATATGTATGTAAATTCAACTTCAAATTGAAACATCTTTATTTTTTGGCGGTGTTATGATTTCGATGTCTTGGAAATCATGGGTCCCACGTAAATGCTTCATACTAGTTTTTCAGTATGCAACGGCAAGCCTCCAAGCTTTCTTTCTTTTTAAAAGTGGCAATAACACCCACTTCGAAAAGACATTAAGCCACACGGTTGCTTTTGTCATTCTGAATGTGAATAATAAGCACTTTAACTTGTAACAAGGCATTTAAAATTTTGCAAGCCCCCTACTTGGGCCCACTATAGGATTTAGAGTGGGGACAAGGTTGGGTATGTACAAAGTTTCTTATGGATTCCAAGAAACTTTTGAAGAAAATTTGCCTACACCCAACCACACCCAATCATTTTCTAATGATTGAATATGTGCGACCCCTTTAATTTTTCCATGACTATATGATAATGTACTCTATAATGTAATGAGGAAATAATCTTCGCAATCTTTCACATATTATGACTTTATTATCGGCCCTAGCGAGGTAATCCGTCGGAGCGGATTTTGTCCGATTTCATCCGAATCGGACAGTTTTTACCTTTCAAAAGCACACCTCGAAGCAAGTTTCGTATGAAATTGGAGAATTTTCCGCTCCGACGGATACCTCGCTAGGGCCGTATAAGTTCTTATTAAATTTCCATTTCGAAGCAATTATTTTCCTTAGAAGTTTCAAAAATTAAAGAATGAATTTACAATCATTTTACTTTGGTATTTAAACTTTCCTCTCTTTCTTTCTTTCCTTTGCTTTCTTTGAAGTCTAAAAATGCTGCTCCAATATTAATATGTAAACATTTTCTATCCCACATATTTATTGCTTTAATAAATTATTGAATTGCTATTTAAACCTACTGCGCATGATTCAATTAATGATTCTAATAACAACTCTCTGTATTAGATATAGAGAAACATCAACTCCATCAAATGTTTGTACGTCCTTTGCCCTAAATATCAATTTAAAGTAATTTCATGTGTTCATGCAAGATTTCTCCAAACGTTCATTTAACGAGTGCGACGAAGTAGAAAAACAAAAGAAACGTATTTGCGTTAATTTTGTTAACTTTGATTTTCCAGTCAAAATTTCGGTATCCTTGGTCTAAATATAATGTAGGGAATGGTTGTTTTGGTTCTAATTTTAAAAATTCAGCAAAATGCTTCATGTTGCTGAAGGCCGGATGGATAGCTATTATTTATAAGCTTTCTTTCTTTTTAAAAGTGGCAATAACACCCACTTCGAAAAGACATTAAGCCACACGGTTGCTTTTGTCATTCTGAATGTGAATAATAAGCACTTTAACTTGTAACAAGGCATTTAAAATTTTGCAAGCCCCCTACTTGGGCCCACTATAGGATTTGGAGTGGGGACAAGGTTGGGTATGTACAAAGTTTCTTATGGATTCCAAGAAACATTTGAAGAAAATTTGCCTACACCCAACCACGGACCCACCCCAAATCTTATAGCTATAGTCATAGCAGGGGTGTTGCAGGGAGGTAGCATGCTCCCACCATACTTCCTGAAAGTGCCTTATAAAGTGGGTCAGTTAAAACTGGAAAAAAATAAGAAAAGTCTATAACACCCACGGATGTAATTGCCAAAGGAAATAAAGCCTGCAGGGGATATTTCCTTTTCGTTTGGGTAATGACAACTGCAGGGGTTATTGCCGCGGGTGTTATTGCACTGCATCGTTCTTGCATTTTTGTGTACCAAATTAAAACATCAAATACATACCTACCTTTTCTTAAATATCTACCAACTGATAATAAGTAGTTGTCCTATTTATATGAGGGATACACAGAAGATATCTGGGGTATCTACGATTTATATGTAAAATCTTCAGTTTTCCTGATATATCAGAGAATCTCTCCACGTATCAGGTGCCAAGAAAACAGATGCAAAACTGCTCCGATTTTTGGATCGCTTTTCGAGTGACAAACATTTATGGCCAAAGCGATAGTTACAGAGGGTGGAATCGACTTATTTATTTATTTATTTTATTTAAAAAAAAGTTGCGTTTACAACGAAACAGACCCACCCCACCTGAGGTTATGTAGGTATCTCTTTGCATTGAATCCGAAATCCATTTGACCCGTGCAGGTCTAGCTTTTGAGTAAAATGCAAAATGCCACTAAAAGAAACATTTTCGCACTTCACTGAAAAACAGGTACCTTTGCGTGCCAAACGTACATCGTATACCTACATAGGTTGTGTATAAACTATAGGTTAATTATATTCTTTCCCCATATTTAACAAAACACGCGGTAAAAACGCAATTTTAATTTTTTCGCGTACATATAAGTTTGCTTAAGCATACCCTAACTCAATTGCATTTTTATATAGTAACGAAAATAATCATCTTTTATTTATAACAATAACCTTTACAAATAAAAATTTTACACAAAAGGTATAAAGTAGCCTTATTAATTATACTGCATCAAACTTACATACCTACCCAATTAATTTTTTTTTTCTAATGATTGAATATGTGCGACCCCTTTAATTTTTCCATGACTATATGATAATGTACTCTATAATGTAATGAGGAAATAATCTTCGCAATCTTTCACATATTATGACTTTATTATCGGCCCTAGCGAGGTAATCCGTCGGAGCGGATTTTGTCCGATTTCATCCGAATCGGACAGTTTTTACCTTTCAAAAGCACACCTCGAAGCAAGTTTCGTATGAAATTGGAGAATTTTCCGCTCCGACGGATACCTCGCTAGGGCCGTATAAGTTCTTATTAAATTTCCATTTCGAAGCAATTATTTTCCTTAGAAGTTTCAAAAATTAAAGAATGAATTTACAATCATTTTACTTTGGTATTTAAACTTTCCTCTCTTTCTTTCTTTCCTTTGCTTTCTTTGAAGTCTAAAAATGCTGCTCCAATATTAATATGTAAACATTTTCTATCCCACATATTTATTGCTTTAATAAATTATTGAATTGCTATTTAAACCTACTGCGCATGATTCAATTAATGATTCTAATAACAACTCTCTGTATTAGATATAGAGAAACATCAACTCCATCAAATGTTTGTACGTCCTTTGCCCTAAATATCAATTTAAAGTAATTTCATGTGTTCATGCAAGATTTCTCCAAACGTTCATTTAACGAGTGCGACGAAGTAGAAAAACAAAAGAAACGTATTTGCGTTAATTTTGTTAACTTTGATTTTCCAGTCAAAATTTCGGTATCCTTGGTCTAAATATAATGTAGGGAATGGTTGTTTTGGTTCTAATTTTAAAAATTCAGCAAAATGCTTCATGTTGCTGAAGGCCGGATGGATAGCTATTATTTATACGTGAACAAAAACACTTTGAGAAGTCTTAAAAATACTCCTTTCATCTGAAATATGTTATCAACATCAACCTTTACATAGAATATAAGGTTGTATTTTTGTATTAGAGTTAATAAAAAAGGTTTATGTAAATATACATGTAATTTATCGTTTACTTTAAACTCAAAACTGAAAATGTATTCCCATTTTATAGTCAATAAAAAGCTTCACTTTCAGAATGTAATTGCTGTTACTATTAAAATTAAGTAAACAAATATATTTTAAAAAAACTTAGAATTAATGTAAAATATTTTTGTTAACAAAAGTGTCTCACTACACAAGTGAAAAAGAGTAAGGATCGAAATAAGTACAGGTGGTGTTTTCATCTTCTCCAGTTTATTCCCCGGTCATCATTTCCATAAATTCTGTAAACAAAAACGAAACAATTTTCATTTATTGCACTACACCAATATACTTAAAGGCGATATATGTACATTCAAAAATAGATTTTTAATGAATACACGAAAAAAAAATCGTTGAATACAAATACAATCCAAAAATAAACGAAAAATGGTTTCAGTTTCATGGAAATAACAAAATAGCAATTTGGCTCTATTTTTTTTTCATCGAACAAAATAATATTATTTATTTTTAGAATGTCAATGATTTGGAATTATCAAATTATTTTAATTATATTATTTGAGATGTATTTTTACCGTGGGAGTGGTCGGTGGTAGTGAAAATATGTTTGTACGTTATAATTATTTGTTTTGGGATAAATTCTGTTTATCAAAATGTAAATAACGTTTATGCTCTTAAATTGATAAAATTAAACTTTTTGGAAATTATTCAAGCGTTTTTTTTTTAATTCATTCTTCATTATTCACAAATCACAAGTGTTTGTGTGTTAGTACACTATTCGACTTAATGATATTATTTTTTGATAATGCAAAATTACTTACCATCGAAATCAACTGTTCCTGAACCATCAGAATCGATTTCTTCGATCATGATGTCTAACTCAGCTTCTGTCAGTTGGTCATCCAATTCCTTCAAAATTTCTTTAAGGCAGGATGTTGGGATGAAACCATTGCCCTGTTTATCGTAGAGACGGAAAGCTTCACGTAATTCCTTTTGCATCGCTTCGGCATCTTCTTCAACGATAAACTTGGCGGCAAGCTGAACGAATTCTTCGAACTCCAGACGTCCAGACTCTATAATAAAAATTATATATATCTTAGTAAAGTTGTTAAGGTTAGTAAAAATATGAATACTTACTATCCTCGTCAACTTCTTCGATAAGTTCATCTAAGATTTTCTTATCAAAAGGCTGACCCATCAAACGGAGAATATCGGCTACCATTTCAGTTGGAATACTTCCATTTTTTTGGCTGTCAAAACTGTTGAATGCCTTTTGGAGAACTTTAAATATAAAAAAATGCGTTAATTTCATTTTTAATTTAAATCCTTATTCCTCTAGAAATCCCACCTATATAATAAAATAATGAAAATTGATATTCCGATCAAGTTTTTAAAAGTTAAAGATCATATGAATATAATTTCTATCCGTACACAATACACACCCATATTTGATTTTTATTTGAATCATTTTGAAAGAACTTAATTTTTTTACTACAAAGGTGGGATATACTTGAAGATATAAATGTACGCGTTTGTACTCAGACAAAAAAAATACCAATCAGATACACTAAGGTAGATTATTAACTTACCGGCAATCTGTTCTGGAGTAAGATCTTCATCCTTAAATAAATAATGGAACAATTTATAAATTTAGTCTTCATCTTTGTAATTAACAAAAAAAAGTGCACTTACAACAAAAGGAGTACTCATTGTAAATTATTTATTTTTTTTTTAAATTTTTTCGATAAGAAAAAGTATTCTGAACTGAAAAATCACCAGATTCCTCGAAGATCAATCCTTAACTAAAAGCAAAACGTAATATGTAGCTTCATCGAAATTTGCGTTTCAACATCATTTTAAGCGTGACACCATTGTATGCGTGAACCAAAAATATACCCGTTAAATGTTTTGCTTTCGAAAATACTTAAGCTCCATGAAAAAACTCATTGTTTCAATATACTCGTGTTGTATAGGTGATCGACGGAAAATGGAATTCTGGGAGAGTATGTGTGTATAATTTTGTTTCATTTTTTATTTTTTGAGATTTCACGCCTAACATTAAATTATTTATTTTGAGTTTTTGAGACTGATGTTAGGTAAAACAAAAAATTAGCTTTAAGAAAAGGGTGGGTGCAGTGTTCGTCACTGAAATGTATAAACATTTTGTTTGCTGGGTACAGCTGAGAATTTGATTTTTCTCATTTTTTACCAGCATAATAATACGTATACATAAATTGCTTAGTGAATTGTTGTTATTGTAGAATGAAAAACTATGAGAAACTTTTTATTTTCAAATAATTTTGATTTGTTTTTGTTAAATTATTAATATTAATTATAAATATATATAGTTTTTCTGTATAGGTATATCATCGATTTCTGTTTGTTGATTTAGTTTATGATAAAACAACCACAAAACTTATCTATAAGAATATTTTACTTGTTTAGTGACTTTTTTGTAATAGGAAAAAAAAAATTAGTACAGAAACAGAAAAAATTAGTTAATTAATTAAATGTTTGAAGTAGTATGATTATAAAAAAAAATGCACCTAGTCAGTACTCAACTTGCATTTTAGGTTGGCAATATTTTAGGTTCATTCAAGATTTTACTCACCTGTGGCCTACCTTATAGCGGTTCTAATTTATAAGAAGTAACAAAGAAACTTGATTATTTAAGCTAAGATAAAGTTAAGAATTATAATGGAAATTCTAAATAAGATCATGAATACTGAATCGGGAGTTATTACGTATTTGTTTAATATTTTTATCCTATCCTGAATTGCTATCGTATCGCATTTTTTGTTTTTTTTTGGAACTCCAAAATTGCATGAAATGTACACTAGGGTGTGTCACTTTTGTATGGCGAAAAAAAAAGTAATCTAATTTTGCAATGTAATAGTGGTCAAAAGTTGTATAAGGGTCTAAGGTCTAAGCTTTAAAGATTCTCAAATTGTAAAACGATTATCGTTTTGAAAATAACGGAATGACCCCCCTGTAAAAATCCAAATCTCTTCGATTTCTTCCTATATTTTGAGCGAGCCAAAGATATTAATCAAAATGAAAATTATGAACTCAGAATTTAATTTTGATACGCAATGCAACTTTTAAAAGCTATTACATTTGAAAATTCCATAGTTGAAAATTTTGACACACCCTAATGTACATCCAAGTTTGGCATCTGGGTCGGAAGTGTATAGAAATCACTGTTTCAATTTGATGGAAATAAAATGTCCTGTTGTACATTTCGTTCAGTTTTGAAAACTTCCAGATTGTTTCGAATTGTTAAAACTCAAGGTAATCTTTTTGTTTATATTCTGTGAAGTGAAATTATTTCTTACGGCGTGTGAAACTACTTCAAAATTTCAAGGAAAATATTAATAAAACTGCCATTCTAATACGTTTCAGATTCACAAAAATGTATTATCCTTATATGCTGTATGTTTGTATTTATATGTTTTTTGTAATAAATTGACTACAAAAAAATATTATAGAACATTCAAAATAAGTGCGGACAATGGTTTGGCAAATTATTCACATTAACTGAAAAAGGTACCAATTTCAGATAGTAGAAATAATGTGAATTGAATTCGGTTTAAAAATGTAAGTCAATAAAATGCACATGACCTAATTTTGTTGTAAGAAAATGAATCCGCAAAAATTGAAATACAGAACTTGGTTTTAAATATTTATACAAAATTTCCTTTCCGTGATAGCTTTTTAAGGAATCGTAACAAATCCATGATATATACCATTAGAATAAAACAACACTTAAATGAGCTTTAACTTTTATTAAATACTTTTCAAATCTGTTAGCAGTAAATGCGGACTTAATTCTTATTGTATATGTTGATGTCTTAATAATAGTTCAATTGGCAAGCTTTTTTTTAGGTTGTTTTACACTTTTGCTAAAGCATTTCTGTATCAAACATTCTTGTGATTTGGAATTTTAAGAATGCGGCATAATTTATATTACAATCTAAATGGACGTCAAACTTTCCTGTATAATTGAAACATCCTATTTAAAATTTTAAAAATACCAGCGCGTATCTTATTTTTGTTTAACTATGTGAAATGATTTATTAGACAGGTGTTTGGTTTCCAGAATTTTCGCAACTAATTTTATCCACAGTCGCTGGGGAGTCATTGGCATTAATATGGTCTTGTGAAGATGTACTAGTTGAAAGCATCAAAGTTGAATAAAAGGTATGAGAATTATTAGATTCCACATTTAATTTCTTGAGGTCGTGCTGTAATTGAAGTAGTAACGGATTTTCTCGAACAATATTCTCGAGTTTGTTGAGAACATTTAACGTGTTATTTATAATTTCACATTGACGTCGAATCTCCAGTATTGGTTTTTCATTTGAAATATTTTCTATCTTCGTTTCAAACAAGTTTAATGATTCGTCAGGTTGTGTAATATTCTGAAATATTTATTCTTAGTGAAGTTCAACAAAATATTATTAATACTACTATACTATACATACCTCAATGCAGACACTTGCTAAATAACCTTTAACATCAGCTTCTGCAAAATGCCCATTCTTATTCCATAATTGTAACATTCTCAAAATACCTTCCGAGGTTTCCTCTTGTTCCAATGAATTGCACTGTGAATTGTTTTGACTACATAAGGTGCTTAGCTGGCAAATGTCTTCATTAAGTCTCTATTCGAATTTATATGAAAAAAATATATTTATAATATACATATCTTACAAACAAAATTTTTCAAATTTGTTTGATATGGAGGCGATTGTGCGGTTTTATGACATGATGCAATCGAAAAATCAAAAATAAAAACATAAGGGAACTTAAAAAACGTTATGTTTTTGAATCACATATAGAAGGAAATTTAAAACAAGATAATATAATGTGCCCATAGGTGAAAAATCAAATAAAAGTAAGCTTCAATATATTTTTAAGAGTTCTGGAATGTTAATTGCAGACTGTGTCTATAAATATGCTAATTTATAACAGTCATTAGAAAAGTTTATAGTCATCAAAATCATCATGCGTGTGTAGCTCACCCAGAGAAGACCTTAATCCTTCGTAGACGATGTACTTAAATGTATGGGATTAAGTGATCCTCAAAAAATTACCTCAGATATTATTGGTATCCAGGAAAACAAAATTTTCTTGCTGATTCACGATAATTTCCATGATGTTCATAGCTGCATGTACTCTCCAAGGAGATAAGTTGTTTTGGGGCATACAACAGCAGCAAGAAGGCATGTGCCTATAAATACCCGAGCGTTAATACATCAAGTGCAGTTTAATAAAAATCGAATGTGGGGATTTCGAGAGAGTATTATAAATGCACTATTTATAAGAAGTAGAAAACGAACTCCGATGCATATTTTTAGGACCAAATTTAAATTAACTTTTAGTCCCATTGCTGTACGTATTTAGTCCGAGTTTCATGTTAATTAAATTTTTAATTAAATTTCGATAATTTTTCTGATGAATGATTTACTTGTAAGAAATGGTTAAAATTGTTCGCACTAACAGATAATAAATATCGAAGCTTTTCACTTCGCTTATATTTGGACAAAGTTGTATACAATTGATTTTTATATTAATTAATAAAAATTCAATACTTCATGATAATTTTATCATAAAAATGTGTTATCAACGAACGTTTAGTGGGTGTTGGTTTGTCTTCTTTTTTTTTTTTGAGTAAATACGTATCGTTTCCGTCTTCAATAAAGGACATATTCTTATTTTTTACTGTCTTAGCAATACAAAATGCAGATCATTGAGGGTGCGGATGTCCTGCAGCACACAAAATATTTAATATGAGCCAGGGAATGCAAAATGCTACTTGTTTTGCGTTATGTTGTTTATCATTTTCGATAATAGTTTCTTAAATAGTTTTTAGAAAAACATTCCATTCATATGAAACAATTAATTGTGTATGCTGAAAAATATCCGCACCTCTGAAGTGAAAAAATTGGTATTCCAACATTATGATTGAATCTCAATATTTTATAAAAATAGAGAAAAACAATTGGACATTTAGGCCAATTTTTTTTTTCAGTTTGGCATTTTTCATTAAACAATTGCATCCATATAGCATTTTTATTCGTAATAAAATGTGTGTACTTACTTGTTTTGAATTGTTTTTTTATATTTATATTTTCCATAATTCCTTATTATTTACTGAGCTTGCGAAAAAATACTGAAACATCGCCATTGGACTTTATCATCCGTTTGTTTTCGATTCCTGTCGCAAGTTTTTTATTGCACACCTTTTGCCTAGATTCAATTCGTTTCTATAACACAATAAAATAATGGAACTTCAAATTTAATAGCAAGGCATATTCTCATTTAGTCATTTATGAACAAATTTTGAAAAAAGAAACGACTATTTAAATTTTTATCTCAAGGCATGAGGTACTGAATATTCGTATTGCAAATTGCAATCACAAAATTGAGTAGGAAAATAACTGCCTGGGAATTTTGAGTTAACTGAACCTATTTCACTTTAATTTTATCGAATATGCAATTTTTGTCCAAAGCAATGCCCAAAATGTTGAACATAATTATAAATTGCATATAAAATTCAAAAGTAAGTAACCGTCGATTTGATATGCATAAATTTGGTAGTCACACTTCTCCAGGAAAATAAATACTTGTTTTAAATAATAGATCAAAAACGCATAATGAAAATTATATCTTAGCCAAAATAAAATACTGATTTGTATTCTAATTACATTAGGTATAACATATTTTATAACTTAAACAATTTAAAGTTTACAAAATCAAATACGTATGGCAAAACAACTATCGGCATGGAAAAAATATTCAATTTTTAAAGTATGTATGTGTTTTGAAAGTCAAATTGTCTGATCAAACAATCGACATGTACAATATTTTTTTTGGCAAATTAAAAAAAAAAGACATAAGCAATATACAAAAATATAATATTGGTTGAAATTATAATAAAGAACAAAAAAACAGTGAATAAATTGTGATGTATGTTTTTTGAATTAATGATAAGGTTTTTAAATTGAAGATTCTTTGAAAATTAATTAAAGTTTCTTTTAAAATGATAGTGGTTCTGCTGGGGTGTAATTAAAATCTTACATCTATTTCGTTTCTATGTCTCTGAATATCAGCTTTAGAAGTAGTAAGATCGTTGGTTTTCACCATTAGCTCTTGTGTAGCATCCATCAGTTCATCTTGTAATTTGTTGTTCATATCTTGTAGGTCTTTGAATTTTTCCAACATATCTTCTTTGTTTTGTTGAAGTTTGTTTCTAAAAATAAGCGTTTGATTAGTTTATTGTTTGAAATAATTATTTATAAGAATTTTGACTTACTTATCGACAATAAGTTGCTGAATGCAAAGATCATTATCCATTTGAATCAGTCTTAAAACTTTAAGTAATTTTGTGATGAGATTATCGACTTCGATCACTTGATCAACAAGTGCTTGCGTCGAGCAATAGTCAACAATAGACGGCATTTCAGCGACAGATTCATGATAGCTTGTTTCGTCTCCCAAACTATTTTCACAATTTTTACTAAAAATACATAAAATTACGAAATTTTAGTAGGGAATAATAATGGAGTATTTGAAGTTCTTTTTATATAATAAATTCTACTAAACAACTACTTTTGAATGTTAATAATTTTAAAATTATCTCTCTATCTAACTTGATTAACTTTAGTTTAGTATAAGTTTGAAAAAAAAGGTTTCGCTGTAAAAATCAATCGAATACTTTTTTTTTCCTCAGCAATCATTTGTTGTTTTTGCCGTGCAAAAGTGTTTTTACTTTAATCAAAAATGAAGCTGCAAGACGGTTTTGGCAATTGTATGCCTGATTTCACGAAGGACTTGTTAACATTCAAAAGGATTTTAAATTTGGGTTTCATCAAGGGTTTTTCTAGTTGAAATTGTTTTTAACCCATTTAAACTAAAAGCTTATTTTCCCTCAATCGATTTTAAAAACCGCCATATGACCTCGGGTAGTTAGTGAATTGCCGACTGTTAATGTTATCCTAAATTAATATACGAGAACGCTTCAAAGCCTTAAATGAATATTGTTTTATATTTACCCAAACTGACAAACTACGTTTAATGCTGTTGAAGTTATTTGCAATTCAGCTTGTTGTCGATTTGTAATTGCCTGCGACAGGTTTTGAAGTGAATCGTCACCCGCATTAACTAAGTCAGTAGGCAGTTCTATTTGAGAAATTGCAATTCCAGTTGAGGAGACCATATTATGAGAATGGGAATCAGGCATTGTTACATCCTCTAAAACATTATCCATCATTAGACACGGTTCTGTTTCAGAATCCAGCATTTCTGTAGAATCAGATTCATCTATTTATGAGAAATAAAAGTATTCTTTTATATTGTTTAAAATGATTAAATAATATATAATATGTTACCTCCGTTACCGGGATCGGTTGGTTTACCACTAAAAGACCGTAGTTTTCTTCCAGTTGGAGCCGTAGCATTTCGAATAGCACTAATAACTGCTGCAATAAAAGATTGATTTCTTTGAGGAGACAGTGAACCGTCAGTTTGATCTATTTGCCCTATATCGGTATTGTTTTCGTATTCAGGAGTAACGTTACAGCTACTGACGCTATTTGGATAAGCTTCGTTGTGATAGGCAAAATCCTATTCAATAAATATGTATGTTTTATTTATCTCAAAAACAAAACAAATGTACATACCTCTAAATCATGTTCGGCAATATTATATGAAGATATAAGTTGCTCTACCAAACTATCCAATCTAGTATGAAGCCCAGAGAGCGCCATTGAAGCCCCATTAACTGCCGTACTTTGATGTACTTTAAGATCTTTGATTTTTGATTCAAGGTGTGAGTATTTGGATTGCATAAGCTTGTTTTCTTGCCTTTTAAGAAAGAAAAGTTAAGTTATGTTTGAAATACGCATATTGTACAGATTATTACCTCCGTTGTTCATTTAATCTGACTAAATGTCGACACTCGTCACGTAAAACTTTCACCTCTTCTTCCTTTTCCGACAGCATTTTTTTACAATTCTGATATTCAAGTTCACTTTCTGTTAGCGCATCACACATGGCTGTTTTTTCGTGCTGAAGGAAATCTTGCAGCTCAACTGCTTCCCGCTCCATACATATTTTTTCCTGCATCAGACATTCTTGTGCGACCAAGACACGTTCCATTTCTGATTGTAAAGTGCGACATAGTTTTCGTAGCTTTATAATTTCATGCTGCTTTTCAACTAATTCATGACCAGACATCTGTATTTGAGATTCTAGCATCATAAGACTGTCGCAACTACCTTCTTCTGACTGCGATTGGCGTGTATATTCCAGCATGCCTATTACGCGTTCAGTGTTTTGATTTAATTCTCTTTGAGCCGAAATCTTATCTTCTCTTTCTTTAATTATTTGTTGTTCCATGCTTTGAACTTTTTGTGTCTTTTCTTCTAACTTATTCCCTAATTCATTTTGTTTAGTTAAAAGTTTTTGTATTTCATCGCGTAGATGTTCTATTTCAATGTCTCTGATGTCGGATTGTGTTTGCTTTTCTGCAAACTCTGCTGAATCTATCTGCACACAACGACATGTTTTTCCATTGAATGCTCTTTGAACATCTTGTCCACCCATAACCGTTTGAATTCCCATTTCGTGGTAGATCCTTGTTTTGGATGTTGTTTTTCTGTAACTTACTTTGTTTGGTGGAGTATAAGTTTTAGAAGGTGTAAAAAAAGTTGAGACCATATTATTTCTTGTTGTTACAGTAATCGATGAAACCATCCCATTATCTCTTGAATTTGAGCTGCTGCGTGAAGCTCTACCTCTCAAATCTTCGACGGATTTTTGTTTTCTTCTACGAGGTAATGTATTAGATGAATTTCCACTAGACATCAAGCACTTCGAATCAAAAGACATTATTTGCCCTCGGATTTTAAGTGACCCTAATTCTGGTGTTACAGAGGTTCCACGTTTAGGGCCTATACCAATCCCTGTCCCTCGGCCTCCAATCGAAGGCCACCGGCCATCATCAGAGGGAGTCCCTGGTGTACGTGCTCTTGTCATTGATGGAGTCCTTTGAGGTCCACGCTGTAAGCATACTGTAGAATTCAAAGCACTTGGCAAGGAGTCGGGCTTTGGTGTTCGTCTTACTGGAGTTGTACGAAAGGGAGGAGTGCCATTTTTGCTTGAGGAATTGGACAGTGGTTTTTCGGCTTTCTCTCGAGATCTTGCACGCTCACGTGTTTGTAAAGTAAAGCTTTCTGTTTTTGTATGCGACGTATTATTCATACGAGATCTCATTTTATTAAGTGGAGTGCTTTGTTGATTACAATCGTTCATTTTCCAAACCGGTTTTATAGAAGTCGGTTCAAACATACCGACCTTTTTCTTTACATTGTTTGTTTTACGGATTTTACATCCGACAGCAACTGAAGAGCTTTCACTTCCATTCTCGCTACAGCACTCATAGTTTAATTTTTTATGGGGAACTGTAGTACATAACTTATTTTCTCCACCCAAATCGGACGTACAACTTATCATACTAGATCCACATGACACATTATCGTTGATATTTGATTCAACATCTATTCCACCGCTACTGCTAGCGTAATCACCACTGTTACTACTTAGTGCACGTTGTAAACGTAAGTTTACAGTTGTAGCTATATCCAAACCACTATCGCTGCCGTCATAGTGTAGATGACTTTTGGAAGCTTCATCGGTTACTTCGTTTAGTTCTATAGCTATCATTTTGTTTTCCAAAACATTTTCGCAAATATCTTCTGTTTCTTGAACTGGGACGTCTATGATTGGAAGAGAATTATCCATTTCGCTTTTAGGACTTTCTGAATTAACTATGTGCAGCATGATTAAGAGTGTTTATAATTGCGGACGATTTTCTAAATATAAAGGGAAAGATGAAGATGAAATTGTATCCAATGAAAATAAAGTGTGTATTATTAAATTTACAAGCAAAGTAATTTAAAGTTTAAGAGATATTTTATTTTCAAGTGCATTATATGTATATGGGAACCTTTAAATTTACTTAACAGTCATCATTCATAAATAAAACCTATAAGAATCAAACATTGTGGGTTAAGGTGCTTCACACAGTGTCTTCTGCCAACACAAACAGCTAATATAAAATGCTTAACACTTGAAAAAGTGCCAAAGAGGCAAATCAACCTAATTATATTGTTTAATTTGGGTGAAATTATTTCATACATGGTACATTTATTGCCCTCTGAATATGTTTTGTGTATTTAATCTAATAAAATGACAGGGCAAACGACAAGGAAAGCCATGTGTTTTGAAATTAATTTGAAACACATGAATTTTTCTTTTAGCGTTCTATTTTGTGCACCCTTTTCCTTTCTTGTAACTTCAAATCATTTTGATTTTTTTTTTGTATTGTTTTGTTGTTTTTAAAGAATATTAAAACAGAATTCTTTTCCTTAAACACATTGTATGGTCTACACTCCTATGTTTGGTTCAAATAATTTAAAAGTAAGAGTGAAAATGTCGGCATTCATTTTCTTTCAATGACTGGAATTTGCTTTGTTTTCAGTAATAGGGCTACAGTTTGTTTTTAACCTTATTTTTTAACAAATTTTTCAGAAACATATTTCTGTTATTAGTTTATAAATAATATTAAGTATATATGTATTAGGGTGGGTCAAAAAAATCGAAATTTTTTTTTTTGATTTGGTACTCCAAAAAATCGATTGCTAGACCCCTCTAGGATATACACACCAAATATGAGCTCTTTATATTAATGGGAAGGTCCTCCGCTTTGCAATTTTCCATTTTTACATCAAGCTTCTACTAAAAAAAAATAATTTTTTTATTAATTGACTTTTTAGCAAATTTCTTTTCATATTCTTGTAGGAAATTGAACGCTCTACAAAAAAGGCCTTAAACACTTTTTTCGTTTATCTAACCGTTGAATAGATATTTGAGGTAAAAAAATCGAGAAAATCTTTAAAAATTCGTTTTTTGGTCTTAATTTTGTAACAAACTGAAAAATTATAATAATCAAACGCGCAAGACAAATTCTTTTTGCAAATTGATTGCTCCACAAAAAAGGTCTTAATAACTTTTATCATTAATCTAACCATTCTAAAGATATTCGAGGTCAAAGTTAAAAAAAAATATAAAAACATTTTATATTTTTAAAAAATTTCCAATTCACTGAAAATTCATTATTTTCAAATTAGCAAGATATATGTTTGTAGGGGCTTAAACGTTCTACAAAAAATTCTTTGGAATCAAATTGATTGCTTTAACCGTTTAGAAGATATTCGTATCCAAACCAATGCTCACTGATTTCAATAGTTATCTTATGACCCCTATGCAGTGCGATTTGGATACGAATATCTTCTAAACGGTTAAAGCAATCAATTTGATTCCAAGGAATTTTTTGTAGAACGTTTAAGCCCCTACAAGCATATATCTTGCTAATTTGAAAATAATGAAGTTTCAGTGAATTGGAAATTTTTTAAAAATATAAAATGTTTTTATATTTTTTTTTAACTTTGACCTCGAATATCTTTAGAATGGTTAGATTAATGAAAAAAGTTATTAAGACCTTTTTTGTGGAGCAATCAATTTGCAAAAAGAATTTGTCTTGCGCGTTTGATTATTATAATTTTTCAATTTGTTACAAAATTAAGAACAAAAAACGAATTTTTAAAGATTTTCTCTATTTTTGGACCTCAAATATCTATTCAACGGTTAGATAAACGAAAAAAGTGTTTAAGGCCTTTTTTGTAGAGCGTTCAATTTCCTACAAGAATATGAAAACAAATTTGCTAAAAAGTCAATTAATAAAAAAATTATTTTTTTTTTAGTAGAAGCTTGATGTAAAAATGGAAAATTGCAAAGCGGAGGACCTTCCCATTAATATAAAGAGCTCATATTTGGTGTGTATATCCTAGAGGGGTCTAGCAATCGATTTTTTGGAGTACCAAATCAAAAAAAAAGAATTTCGATGTTTTGACCCACCCTAATATGTATGTATAAAAACATAAACTATTAACAATAATAAAGTTATCGGCTAAACAGTTGAGCCACAAGTAGCTTGTTATCTTACATTTAATCTTAGAAAGTTGTGGTGCATTGAATTTCGGGAATAACAACATCACGTATATAATGTACTCACATAGATGAAAAGTACATCGGTTCAAGTAAGAATAACAAACAATTACGACGCGATCTTCATAGCTTACAACGTCCAAGGCTAAACAAGTAATATGAGATTTTAGCTCCCATTCATACTAGGCGGGTATTTCCATATTATATTCTCAGGTTGCTAATTTCTGTTTACAAACTTTTCCAGTACAGTAACTCCTTAAAGTATTAGAATAATAATTGTTATTAACCCTTTTTGTAGTCTCTCTTTGTGTTCTACTTATTTTCAACACATGGGTAGTTTTATTATTAAATATGAGTGGATTATATAAGTAACAGGAAACTATTATTCTAGCTACAGTGATGTTTTAAGTTCTAATATGGTGCAAATTGCGAAATTGTATGGACCGTATGCAAGCACATACTTACTCGTTTGTTAGCATTTTATGAGTTAAGGGCTTACATTGAGTATTATTAACTTCTTTAATAGTATTCTCGTTTGGTAATCCGAAAAAAAGCTCTCGGATTCAGAAGTCTAAACGAACAAGTTGTAAAACTTTTTTTCGGCTTAAGTTAGGTCACTTTGTTTTTCATAGAACATAAGATTTGGGCTATTATTTGAGTTGCTATATTTGAAATTTGTATAATTCAGCTTGTGCAAAAACAGTTTGATGCCACGAGTCAAGCATAATTACCAAAAAAAAACTCAACCTTAGAATACTGACATTCAAGTTATTTGTGCCTTTTGGTGATTCTGGTTCTGATTCAGTACTCAAATCCAGAATCTACTATATATTCCTTTTAGAAGAAACACACTTTGAAGTATTTGTAATGCTTCTGGATTACCAACCGAAATGTTATAAGTTCTTTTTTGAACACAACACGAAGAGTTTCCGACACATTTGGGTGGAGGCAAAATAGGG
Source organism: Episyrphus balteatus (assembly GCF_945859705.1). Lineage (NCBI taxonomy): Eukaryota > Metazoa > Arthropoda > Insecta > Diptera > Syrphidae > Episyrphus > Episyrphus balteatus. The sequence goes on from NC_079135.1 coordinate 161,255, forward strand.
GAGATACCTACATCATCGGTTCTCAACCTGAGGTCCGCGTAAACCTGGGAGTCCGCAAAAAATTTCAGGGGGTCCGCGTCAGCTTTTCCATAAAACATCAGAAAAACGTATTTAGCATTATTTTAATGTGATGCTCAACAAACATTTGTTCTTAAATCTTTAATAGATTTAAGATCAATAATAGATACATGAATATAATTTTAATTACTAAAGGATCACGAAGTGCTTTTCTACATGTATAATGACATGGGCTTGCTGCCTACTGCCGGAGTGAAAGCTAATTTTCTGCAAATTCAAAATTCGACCCCCTGCTAAATTCAATGATTTTTTCAAATATATTTTCCCACCGATAGAGGTCCCGCATTGCAATGCAAAAATATATGTTTTCTTGCATTGTATTTAAAAAAAAAAATGTTTCACTTCAGAGTTGGAAGGTACTAAAACGAATTAAAAATATATTAAGGAAGTAAACTAAAGTCTTAAACTGAAAAATAATAATTAAAAAATATTTTTACTCCGTAAGCCCTGACCTATCGTTTGTTTTTAGGCTCATTTTTCAGGTTTCAATTCTAATAAGAAATAACTAATGGAGGCTTTTTAGAGAAGAATAAATGCATTAATTAATAAAAAAAAAAAAAAAAAACAAAATGCAAAAGTCATTAAATAAAAAAAAAAAAAAACAAAATGCTAGTATGTGTTTTATAACCCAATTTGTTTTTTGTTTTTTTTTTTTCAATTTTCAAAGCGAATGCGTGACCGCTACCCTTTTTTGGATCCAATGCAACTTTTGCGGGGAGTATGTTTTTTTTTATAGTTTTCAATTTAATTTTTTCACCATTCAGCAACAGTGTATAATTGTTAATTTAATGATTCTTACACTCTTACACATAATAATAAATTAAATTTATTCTTGAAAGGGGTCCGCCAACTGACAATTTTTTTGTTAGGGGTCCGCATACTCTGAAAGGTTGAGAACCGTTGACCTACATTATTATGAGTATTATGAGTTTGTTTTGACCAATTATAATTGCGTAATTCGAATTTTAAGATATCTCCTTGTCGAAAAAAGAAATCTTAAAATTCGAAAAATCCATTATTCAATTAAATAAAACATTTGATTTGAAATTTAAAAAAAAATATTTATTACAAAAAAAAATTCCATTAAAAAAAAAATTATTTATTGCAACCAAAAATATTTTGCATTATTAAAAAAAGTTACTGCAAATAAAAAAATTTCTACATTGCAAAAAAAGGAGTGCATAATGTGTGCATTAAATATTGTTTTTTTTATAATTTTCGTCGAATTTCTTACAATTTTGGCTATGTGACCATACATTAGCTAGGTATTTCATTTATAATATTATTGAACCTAATGTAAGGCCAAATAATCAATTAATAATTGTAAGAAATTCGCCTAATATTAAAAGAAAATATTTAATGCACATTTTTGCATTGAATTTTTTTTTTTCAATGCATAGGTACAATTTTGTATTTGCATGCAATACATTTTTTTTAATACAAAATATTTTTTTTTTTATTCATTTTTTAATTAAAAAAAGTAGTTTTTGCAATTTGTAAATAAAAGCAACCCTGTCTGATTCGAATTTTGTTTTGAAGTTTAATATGGGTTTTTTCGACTAAACTTTTAATCGTGTAGGGAGCAGGGTAACTTTTAAAATTAAGGCCGTGTGGTAAACTGGATTAAATATAAATATTTGGCCGAAGTGAGATTTTTAACACTATTGAAATGAAGACACTTTCAGCAAAAAAGTATCCTACTGTGGAATTAATTTCATCAAATTTTTAAATACTACAGGTCCGGCGCCATTCATTAGTAGTACTTTAAGATAGGTGTAGATGAACTTTGACACTGTAGATTTAAATTTGAAAAAGAGATTTTTGTATGAAATCCATTGATCCCTTGTAGCAAATGTGCATACAAACGTAATCAATGTCTAGGTACATGTAAAGAAATTGAACAAGAATAAGAACAAGACCATTTTTACTTTTAAGATGGTTTCATGTCCCCCTCATTTCCCTACTCACCACTTAAGGAAATTTCATTCCATTATTATTTGGTGATTAAATTTTGTACTTTAAAATACATAATAGATATCTCGAAAACCTACTTGTGTTTTTAATTCAAACCTTTTAACTAAGAATTATATCATTTCAACAACTATTAAATTCTTGAAAACAATTTGAAAATAATTACAATGTACTCGCCACTGTCAACTTGGATTGCCTTAGAACCCAAGGTCATCCATATTGCTTATAATTGAGTATAAGGCGTTTCAGAAATCTCTGTAATCTGAATAGGAATAGAAAAATAAATTTTGTTTCGTTTCTACTTTTGATGTAGAAAATTCTCTGAGATCTAAAAATTTTAATTATTACTTCCTTTCCTATCATAAACCAGTAATGTGCAAAGAATGTAGATAATATTTAATAAACCTCATTTAGTGTACATAAATGTTGCAATTAAAAGAAAATGGTTCATTAAAATCTACTCAAAAGTGCTTTTTATGACAAAATGAAAAAGAAAAAAAAAAAAAATTTGGGTATGTATAGATAAAAAGGGCAGAGGTTATTACCACATTCAACCTTTACTTTTCCTTAAATATCATTTGGCATTTTCTTAAAGCTGAACGTGTTTTTTGATCCATCATTGCACACATTTTTAGCCACAGTGCACTTTGTTTAAGTTATAAAATAAAATATTGTTTCTTTTTTACATTTTTTTATTGAAGTCAAACCCTTTTTGCACAAATAACTTCTGGTTTAGAAGAAAAAACAAATGTTTGCACTTTAAAATCATAACAATTACAAAAATGTGTATCTAAATTTAAACAGGGATATTTTTACAATAAAATTTAATGCAAATTCAACGAATTAATAGGAAAACATAAAATATAGGAATTGAAACACACAATTAACTTCTGCACAAGCAATTAACTGCATCTGATTCTGAACCGACGACGCTGTATTCGAAGTCATTAGTTTCGATTTTTTCTTTCCATCGAATGCCTCTGAATTTTATTTGTTGTATTTAGGTAGGTATAAACAATAAAATGTTTTTATATTTCTTTTCATAAAGGATTAGAAATTTATGTGAAGTAAGCTAATATTCTAATTGATAACAATAACACTGTTTCTTTTTTATTAAATAACTTTCCAATTTTGCAACATAAAATAGCAAAAAATCAATTGTGATAGCAAGCTGTGACGGTTTGATGTTTTTTTTTTTACTCTATTTTCAAAATGATGGATAATGGGTAGCAAATTCACAATTGTTATTTCGAAATTTTTATAACATCTGTTAAAATCCAAACACTAAAATGAACGCGTTCACTAGATGATGCGCATGATAATGTTACGTTTCCTCAATTACGTTACGTTTATAATAGCTTCAGGTTTAGTATTGTTTTTAGTTTTATACTATGTTTCCACCTACTCTAAATCCGAGATTTAGCTAAGTAGACTTAGTATAAATCTTGAGATTTATTCTAAATCTCGGATTAAAAGTATATAAAAACCTTGGATTTAAGGTAGGTGAACCTAAATCCGAAGTTCAGCGAAGTGGATTTAGAATAAATCTCGAGATTTAGTTTGCACTTAGCTAAATCTCGGATTTAGGGTAGGTGGAAACGTAGTATTAAACCGACGATAAACTCAAATTGAGACACCTTGATAAAAGAAAAGAAAACAGAGTAATCCCACCTATTCGCTAAACTCTTCTTCTGCATTATCGACGATAGTCATGATCTCGCCAAATTATCGTTTTTATTATCATCTGAGTAATTTGCTACCTCCATTCTATTCTCCACTAAATCTACAGGCTTTAATTTGCCAAGACACAACACATTATTTAGTTTTGTATAACAGTTTAGGCACACTTAGGGCCGGTTTGTTGACAATCGATTATCTTTAATCAAGGATTATTCCAGTTGATAATCGTAGAATTCGTTTGTTCACAAAAATTGTAATCAAGGAATCCATGATTAGAGCAGTTAATTTGAGATTTTCTTAATCATCCAATTTTGCTCGATTAGGACCATTTAACCAAGGATATACTGGAATTCAGTTTATTCATACTTGATTTTCGCACTGGCAAGATATAGATTATTTACATTGGTGAAAGGTTAAATAAATATTTTGTTTATCCCTCAATACAGTAAAAAAAAATATGCGTTGTTGTTGTTTTGAGCAAAAACTGCCCAAAATGTTATTGTGGCAACGGCAGTTCTTCATAATATAGGTAGTCGATTTTAATGAAAAGATTCCGCCAATGAGAAGCCAGGATAGCACCATATAAAAACGACAACATTCGTACAGAGTTATTTACCGGTTATTTTCTGGCACTTCTTAAAGCACATCATTGAATATATCTTAAAAGCAAAAAGCCAAAACAAAAGAAAATTACTGACCACAAAACTTTGATATATTTTAATGAAATCTATTATTTATTTTAAATTCAAATTAACACATCAACACAATGCACATGATATCGCTAAGCTTATTGAGGAGCGGGCTTTGCTCCTTTTGTGTTGGAAATCTGTAAAGAATATTTCTTTTCTCGTTCTTTTTGTTGGACTTGATTGCGTCTTTTTTTTTTATTTTCTTAAATGTTTTTTTCTTTTTTCTGTAAGCCAAAAAGATAAAGTTAATGTTTGTAAATAAGTATTTATTTTTACCTTCCTTACTTTTAGCGCTTTAAAATAATTCAAATTCACGAAATATCACAAACGTCAACTAAATGACAAAAAAAACTTAATTCTTGATTAAGTTTCGACAAACAAATTGACAGATAGATTGGAAATTGGAAAGATTTTTGGAAAAACTATGATTTGCTAATCAAGGTGAAAAAAATTTGAACAAACGCTCTTTGATTATCAGAGATTCTTAATTCTCAATTAAGGGGAATCCGTAATAAACAAATTGGAGATTTAACCCACTTTCAACAAACTGGCCCTTAATAGGTTGTTTAATTAGACCAAGACCATAACCATAAAAACGGAAAATTTGACAAAGAAATGGGTAATTTGTACTATTTTCGATAGGCTCTTTGATTAGATTATCGTTTGGGTTAAAAATGTAATTATAATGTAGATTATGTCGAGATCTCCCGATAATTCAGCCAAGATACATTTAAAACATTTTGTACTGTTTGGTATGATAGTTTTCACTTTTTTGCTGTTTGGTATAACAGTTTCAATGTTATTTGTTGTTTAATATAACAGTTTACACTATGTTTTATTGTTTTGTATAACAGTTTAAAATCATCTAATGTCTGTGTCACAATGCTAGTAAAGATACCATAGCAAAACAATTATACTATGTATGTGTCAGGGAATATCTACATATGTACCATGCTAATACCAGCAGAGAAGTAGGGTATACATGTATACTAGGGTTTTTAAGTGGTGTAACCGAATAGGCTTTTTATTATAAATATTTAATTACAAAACAGGTATGGTGGGAATCGACAGAATATCTCTCGCGTCATTAACAACTAAATGAATTGAGGCTACGAGAACAATAGTGGCGTAAGCCTTAAATTCAGTCTTGAGCTACGAGAGATTTAAGATACAAGGTTTTTTAAAACAACACTTTTTTGAGTGCCATCCTTTTTTGAGTGTATCTAACTGCATTAATCTGTTTTTGTATTGAAATAGATATAGTTAAGTTTTTATGAAAAACTCATTTTTGAAAAAAAAGTGTGTACCCTGTTGTTATAGCAAAACGATGTTTATTGTTTGATAGTTCGAAATCGAGTGAGTACAATTTTATTTAAATATAAACAAATTGAAATTATTATCAAAGATAAAATTAAAATAAAATTAAACATTACAGTATTAAAAAGCAAAGTGAATTAAATAAATTAGTATTCTAACATACCCCACTATTGTTCTCATAGCTTCATAGCACAGATAATATAATCATACAGATATCTTGTCTGCTCAGAAAAATATGAATCATTTTTTTTCCTTACCAGACAAGCCTTACCAGACAAGGAGCAAATAAAGCTGAAAAAGATCTTTTTCAATTGGACATTTTTTTCTCACTCACTCTCATAGGAAAGAAGAGGTTTTTTTTTTAAGAAAGAAGATGAGCGAGATGATTTTGTGTATATTTACTGAATATTTTAAAGCTTTTGGAAAAGCTCTTTTTTGGTCAATTTCAGTTTCATATATCATTTCTCTCCATATGAATAAGACATCTGTATAATTTATTATCTGTGCTCATAGGTAAGAGAGCCCACAGCTGCGCTAGCGATGGAAGATTTTTGTGCCAGGGGAACCTCAAAGAAAACTTACTTGTTATAATATTAACTCGTTACAGTAGTATGAGAAATAAAGAAATTGTTTTCACGTAGTGAAAGGGCTTCCCGTAAAAAAAAAGTTATTTGTGCCACGATATGACTGCATTCTCCATGAAGAGACAATGCCTAGTGATCAACCCATCATCGTGTGAGTATAATTATTTAACAAGAATGGAAGGGACCTACAATTTTATAACGAATCCATCGCACTTACCGTTGCGCTTCGCTTATCAGTTATCACCTGCTCATATCGATATAAAAGTTACATCACTTGGGTATTTATAATTGTATGTACCTACTACTAATGAAATAAATTACGACAGTAGTCTAATATAAACTTTACCATTTTTTGAAATGGGAAAAGTACAGTGATATTCAAAGAAAACAATTACCAACTTATCCATGCTAGATTTTTTTTCAACCCCAGTTTTGGTTATTCTATGGCATCAAAAATATTTCTGGTGCAAACGTGATGCTTCGTAGTTAGACTAATGTTTTCTTTCTTGCCTTCTCTTGAACATCCGTTCGCCTGATGTATTTTTAATACATGGCGCAAACCCACGTTACTATGACCAAAAAAAGTACAATTTCGTTATTTTGTTTGAATACTAATTGTTTTTATTTCTAGATGCATTTTAATAAAAGCATTTTTCTGAAAATAATATAAATTCTTTAATTCCTAGAATTTATTCCTGGAAAGATTATTTTTTTATATCTAATACAAATAAAATTTTATTTTTTTTTTCTAAATGTCTAGAATATTAAACAACCTAGAGAAATTATGTAAGATATAAGCGATGATAATCATTGGCTCCAAAAGCACAGTTGCACTTCGGACACTTGCGTTGACGCGTATCATAACGTGTTCTTAAACAGTCGTAACAAAATACATGGAAGCATTTGGAAAGAACAGCATCTTTCCTCTTAACCTTGCACGAAGGACAAGTGAGAGTCTCTTTATATTCTCTTATTTCTTCTAACATAACTTCGTCTATTGTTGTTCCTGCCATTTCAATTTTTTTCATACGTTCCGCTTTGCGCTTGAACTGTGCCAATTCTTCTTGCAAGCGTTTAGTCTTGTAGGCTTCTGCTTCAAGTGAACTTGTCTTCTCAGCAACCACTTGTTGGGCTTCTTTCATCTGGGAGTGATACTTCTCTAAGTGAAGTTTTAGATCAGCCGCAGATTGGGCAGACTCAATAGCCTTGCGTTTGTGCATTTCCATTGCTTGTTGACGTAAAACCAACTCTTTTTCTATGGTAGCAACTGTATTTTGCAAGTTTCGTTCTTTTTCTTCTAATTTTCTTAAAACTATATGCATAGCTTCAATTTGTGTATCTCTTGTGGCCATGCGATCGTCCAATATTTGTTTTTCCTCTCTTAATAGCTTATGCATCTGATTTGCTTTAATACGTTCGGACATCAGTTTGAAGTTGGCATCATCCTTTTCACGAAGTTGCTGTATGAGTCGGGAGTTTTGTTCTTGCATATCTTCAAACGCCTGACCAGTAACCTCCATTTCGTTAAGCAAAGCTTCTTCTTCATGGGAACCAACAAATGGCCTTACATATCCTGGTGCTGCACCCCATGTGTTTTCAACTGGCTTTTGACTTGCAACTTGTTTTTGTAATTCATATTTTTGTTCTTCGAGTTGCTTAATTTTTCGTATTGCTTCCTCATCGGCCAACTTTTTACGCTCTTCCCGCTTACTTTCTTGAATTTTTTTAATTTGTTGTCTTAACTCCTCAATCTCTGAACGAAGTTTTTTCTCGGTTGCCATCAACTGTACCTTATCGCGCTGGTCCTTTGGAACTCCTTTATACATATCTAGCAATAGTTTCATCTCCTTTTGATCGTTAATAGCTTTTCTACAATATATTTTACTCATATTAAAGTACAATAAATAGATAAATTCTTGCATACTCACTTTAATTGTGCTTTTAAATCTCTTACAAGCTCCGACTCGGTTGTTTTGTTTTCTTTAATTTTTTGAACATCTTTTGTGTCTCTTTCTACCTTGACATTGGAACCACCACCGGTACAAGCTTGAACTTCCTTTTTATCAACCGGAGAAGAAGAAAGATTTTTTTCCTGTTTAACACCTCCCTCTTTTGGTTCCCTGGAATCATCATCTGCATCATCGCCTTCAACTAAGAATTGGAAAATTTGTTATTTATTGTCATCTGAATGATTTTTCATTAGTTAGCGGCGAAATCCAAAAGTATGATATGATTTTGGTCTAAAAAGTTGTAAACACTAGTTTTAGAAGTAAGCTTGTTAGTATTTAATAAAAGTCAGAGTCGGCCTTACCACGAATGCTTTTCTTTTCTTAAATTTTCGACGCATCCCGAAAAAATAATCTCAAAATTCAAGGGATTCTGATATTGTTTTTTCGCGATTCGTGGATTTCATAAGATTAAGGAGAAGCGTTTTTCTTGATGTCATAAATAGATACTCTTATTATACTTCTACTAACTTAGTGTTTTAAATTGAATTTTTTTTACGTTAATAACGAAGTCGAGAGAAGATAAAGGGGTCTTTTGACGACATTCAATACAATATGCTAATAAAAGATTAACCAAAATGAATTTTTAAGGCGGGTCCGCAAATATAGATAAGCAAAGAGAAAAGAGAACATTGTTTAAAAATAATAATCGCTCAATATTCGTTATTTAAGGCATTGTAAAAGAATGTTGACAAAACTTAGGGAACACTCCGACTCAATGTATAATTTGAAGAGCATAGTAAGAGGCTAGGCTTATACACTATAATGTCAATGTCAAAATTCCTTACCAGCGATTGCAATTTAGACGAGGTATATTCTGCCCATAATCTCGTAAAGGCCCTTACTACATTTTTCATGCTTCTGAGTTATAGAGGGAAACACTAAGTCCATTACAGCAATTTGCATATAAAAATGAAAAAAAGTATTTGGAATTTTCGGACTTATTTGAAGACAAAGGCTAAAAAAATAAATTTGGTAGTAAGGGCCTTTACGAGATTATGGGCAGTATTGAAGAAACAACTATAATGTCCCCAGTGTTAAGTTGTAAGGATGCATTTACTTGTATGAAGTTAGAAATTATAACAAAAGTACAAACACATCGTTTGAGGGACAAAAGCTTTACCTTTTGCTTTTAAAGTTACATGCTTAATACAGTTTTATCACTGATTCAAATATGATTCGGTTTTTGTTCTTAGAACCAAACTTTATTCTTTCACTAGCGTAACTAGTCAACTTTTGCAACATGTGCTTGCCAATATTTCTTAATTTATGTGAATTTCAGCACATTGTGAGATAGTGTGGAGACAATATAATTGAGAAGTATTAGTTAGTAAAAGTACTAAGGACTAGCTGCTTCGGTTGTATTTTTTTGCGTATTTATTTTTTCGAAGACGATAGTGGTCATTGGTAGTGTAATTTTCCAACTCAGACAAACGAAAACCTGAACATGCGGATTATTATAAGGTCGAAAAAAGTTTATTCTAATATTAGCTGTGTTTTATTTTCCCTGTGATTCAGATCAGATCATTGTATTTACTTTCGTTACAATAACAAAACAAAATCCTACTTTTGTTGCAAAGCAAATAAAAACAATGATCTGATCTGGAAATCACGAGGAAAATAAAACCCGGCTATTATGAACTAATTAATTTTTTAGTGCATTGTTGCAGTTAATTAACTGAAAAAAAAAACAAGCATACCTTTAACATGTGCTTCAGCATTCTCTTCTTTAACAGACACCAATGGATCAACGCCAATCTCTTCCTTAATCGATCCTTCTTGTTTAAATTCATCATTTGATGATGATTGGTTCTTAGTTCCTTCTAACTTAATAACCATATCTTCAAGTTCCTTTCTCAACTGCAAAAACAAAATACATGCAAGTTTTTTTGTTAATAACAATTAACTAACCTTAACATTATCGGCAGATGTGTCTTTGTATTTCCGTTTGTAACGTTGCACTTCGCCCTTCAGCTGACCATTGTGATTCTGCAAAGAAGTTATTAAATGACGCATCTCCCGATTTATCGGAGCTGTTTGCTCATTAGCAGCCATATTCTGTTCAAATTCAATTCTAAATGTTTCATATTCCTTGCGAATCTGTGCCAATACATCTTCCATTTGGATCATTTCGCTGCGAACCTTTTTCTGGGCAATAAGTTCTTCACTTTCCATAACTTCAATTTGCCTAAGATGCTGATTCTTACTAGTTTGCAATTGATTTCTAGTTTCATCTAGCATAGTCTTAATTTGCATAGATTCGTTATATAAAACTGAAAATTGAGATTGCAAGCATTTATATTCTGTGGTTTCAACTATAACCGATTCGGGCAATTGACGAATCTGCAAGAAAAAAAGTTAAGAATAAAGCTATTGCCAACACAAACAAACACTTACATCCATTTTAAGTTTTTCAACTTCCTTAAGCGTCTCGCGATGAGTTGCATGAAGTTTATCCAACTCTTGGAGTCGATTATTGGACAACTCACGATGTTCTTCAAGTTCCTTCTGAAGATCTTCAAAGTGCTGACTGTTTACATTAGTCGGAGTCGTTCCTTTGACAGCAGAAGATGTTGATTTACTTGGATCACCATGCATTTGATGATAAGCCTTCAACTTCTCAATGGCTTCAGCCAAATGATTCTCCAACTTGTCATTGCGACAATGGATCTTCTCCAAGTCATATTGGAGCTCATCAATTTGATTCTTGAGCTCTGCGTTTTCTGTTTCCTTAGCCGTGAGAGCATCTTGGTATTCTTTCATTTTCAGTGACATGGTATGGAATTTCTCATGCAGAGATGTATTTAGGTTCTGTAAGTTCCTATTTTCCGTCATTATTTCAATATGCGATTGCTTAAGAGTCTCTTCAATGGGTGGCATTTTGTCGCCATCCTCGACAGTGTCACTTTTAAGTGCGACTGTTATCTTTTCATTTCTTTGCATTAGTCTGTCTATGACTTGGACAATTTTTGCAACAGCTCTCTTGGAAACTTGAACCCGATTTGCAAGCTTATCATCGAGTTCTTCTTTATCCCAAGTAGATAATTGGGTTAAGAACGATGTTGTTACTTCGTTTTCATTTTTGTTCTCTGACTCGTCAGCAGTTTCGGCATCGAAACGCTGCAAGAGTACACGAATGTCTTCATTGAGTTGATTCCAATATCTGTTGACGACATTGAGGACAGCATCGTCTTGTGTCTGTCGTTTTTCAAGTTGCTCTATTCTGTGGCGGAGCTCGGCCTCTGTTCGCATTCGTTGTTCAATGCGTTGGGCGAGTTTCTTGTTTTGGAATTCTAAGACTTTGATATCCATTTCTTCTAAAGTGGAAACCGGTCCAATTAAATGAGGTTCGAAATGAACTTTTTTTATTGGAGGTTGGCCAATGGTGGAACCACTGGCATTGCTTGCCTCGTCTGCTAATCTCTTGGACATGGTTACTATGATTTATAGTTTGTTATGGATAAAAATTAAAGCTGAAAATGGTAAGAGATGATTTATTTTATTTAAATGAATTGCAATTGTTTTTGGAAAATTGTTTCTGAATAAATTATTGATTGAATTGCAATTTTTTTTACTGACGCAAGCCAAGTTTTTTTTCCAATTGAATACACACAATTTTTATATGAAACTTACAAAGGTAAATGCTGGAAATTATAATTATTTATTTTAGATTTCTCTTTTGACTATCTCATAAGCAAAATTATTTATATTTTCATACCCAATTTGATTAAAAAAAAAAAGTTATTGCAAACGCAAAATCATTTTATGTCCGTCCATTCCGCACAAATACAAGGGAAAGTGGAGCCAACCTGCAAACATATACATATTTTACTGTCAGTTAGCTGAATGTTGAAAGCTTTTGTATTTAGAAACTAGGTGTCACTAGTAGAATGTTAGAAAAGATGCATTAGGAGGGAAACAAATTTAGAAAGCGTGCAACACATGCTAACATACTACGTTTATATGGTGAATCAAGAGATGGAGTTAAAAGCCGTTTTTTATTATCACTTGATCCATTTAGATCATTAATCAAAATGTATTACAACCACTACATGAGATCTTGCAAGATCACGATTCATGATCTTGATGAAAAGCAAGATCACGATTCGTGATCCTGATGAAAAGCAAGATCTCATGTAGTTGTTGTAATACATTTTAATTAATGATCTATATGGATCAAGTGATAATAAAAAACGGCTAAAATTAAGTAGGCAGGAAGAGCAAGATTTTAATTTGACTCCAAAGAACCTAATGGGAATGGCGTTTTGCTTTGCATGTGTTTGTTGTACTAAATAAAATAATATGGAGTCGGAGTTTTTGTATGTATCTCTATTAACCTGTTTTCCAAATGAGATAATTTCGCAAATGAGGTCTGTTCAGATTTCAAATTCAATATTTTTTCTATCGAATTTGACATTCGAAATGATATAATTTGCTTAATTATCTTATTTGGGCTCTAGTGAAATCAGGCTATTACTTGCCACCAAATGAAAATGTAATGCACCAGCAGCTCATCGAAATTAGCGAAACTAGCGCCCCTTTAAAAGCTTTGCGTTTGGCATTGCACAAGCTCTCCATATTATATACTTTAAGGCCCAGTTGTAAAAATATTTAATCCGTGGTCCAACAACTTGTTTCTTATGAAATCGGTTGTAAAATTGAGGTTTAGCACTGGTTAAAACACAAATTTATGCTTGCACCGTTGAGTTTGAGCCTTTGTTCAAATTCACCGATTTCAGAAGATACAAATTGCTGAACCATAAATGTGATAATAGGTCTGTTTAATGAAAGACAACAGATCAGAGCAGCACAAGTTTGTAAATACTGTCAGAACAAGAAAGAACAGAAAAGTTCAACTTCGTATTTTTCATGAAACACAAAAACTTGTACTTTTCGAATCTTTTCTGTGCGGATCAGATTCATTAAACAGACCTAATTTGTGTGTTTGTCAGCTATTACATGAAGCCTCAAGAGGCGCGCCTCTTTTCAAACGTAATGAGTGCAAAAGAGAAAAAAGATGAAACAAAAAATTATCCGACCAGAGAGTCGTGGGTCGGAATTCTGAGACTCTTTTTTGACGTTTCTTTTTCCACTTTTCCTTTTTTCAACATTCTCTTTCATTTCTTTTTGCTTCTTGGTGCAATACAACAACAAATTTTAAATCAAAAGAGAAATGTCAAATTTGAGTCCTGGACTCAAGAGGCATCGTGTAATAGTACGCGCCTCACAGAATGATTATCAAAAGAAAATTAGAAAAAAGAGTCAAGCCTCTTGAGGCTTCATGTAATAGCTGACTTTCAAAGTACACAAACAAACCTTTTTTTCGAAAGACATTTTGACGTCTGTCAAACCTCATACAAACCATCAACTTCACAATAAAAAAATATGTTAAGTTGATATTTCAAAAAACTAAAAATTTTTTAAAATGGAATTTTCAGGATTAGATGATCAAGAATCTGTTAATTTTGGCTACAACTCATCACCAGGAATAGACTTTCAATTAGTATGTATTTGTTTTATGAACACATGAATTATAATAAATTTATTTTCTTATAGAAAAACAAAGATCAATGGCGAAAGATCTTGGGAACATTTGATCTCATCAAAGACAAAACTCCAGAAAACAAAACAAATCTTCGAAGAAAACCTTCGATTCGAAAGAAACAAATCATAAAGCGAAATATATCAAGAAATACACCAAGTAGATCTATACTATCATCTAACTTTGCAAACACAGAAAACGAACCAAATTCTACTCAACCAAATTTGGATGAATCTGAGATTGTTTGGTCTTCATCAAACGAAGAATCGGATAATTCTTCAGACACCGCAAATATAAACATGAAATCAAAAGTTTCAAATCGTAAAAATCATTTGAAACTTAGTCATTACGAAACGGAGATCAATTGGTCATCCTCCGATTCCGAAAATGATGAAAACTCCACTCAAAAGAGTCGCCTCTGCTCTGTTTCCTCACAAATTGATTCCGAATCCGACCTGAACTTATTTCTTAGAGAAATAGAAAAGGATCTTCGTCGAACAAAGAAGATTAATCAAAGACTAACAACAAAAAAAGGAGGATATGGAGATCGTTTTCGAAGAGCCGTTAACAAAGCAAAGTCAGACACATGCTTCCTAGACTATGAACACAAAGCAGAAATAATATTTGGTACCAGAGGAGTTATAAGAGAAAAGAAGGTGTCTTACGGATCATGTTTTTCAAATGTTCAACTGGAAACAGGATCAAAAGAATGCATGTTCTTGGGGAAAAACCTGCAAGCAAATGATGTTGGGAGTTCTGTAGTTTGCTTTCTTGATGATTCTCAATTTTATACCGTAAATGGTAGCAATGTGTACATACAACCCAATAAAGTGATTAGATCTTAAAAAAATATGTTTTGTTTTTTTAATTTTTGCGTTTATGAAATTAATTTTGTAAACAAATTTACAATTAAATTGAAAAATTATAATACCTAATGTCAAATTGTATAGGAAATTATTTAATTTCAAATTCGAACTGGACTTATTTGCGAAATTATTTAAGCCGTGTTTTTTTTTTTTAATACAGTACAGTACAGTACGGGAAATAACAACAAATGATTGCTAAGGATAAACAAGAGTTTTTTGTTTGTTGCTTTACAGAGGACATTTTTTTTTCTAAAATTATGCATTTTTAACCATTCATAAAAGATTATTAATAATAAATAAAAGTAATCGCTTGTTGTTGTTTAGAGCATAAAATGTTTAGTCAGTAAAATACTGAGTACCAATAAAAAACGGCCATAATTTGTAGTTAAAACAGGTTATAGGTAAGTCTTATCATATCCAAAAAAGTGTTGTTTCAGTTTCAAAACTCTGATTAGATTTTACTTAGGATTCAAATACATTATACATACTTTCAAATGCATTTTCACGCAACATTACTCATTGCATTTTTGTAGAGTCTAGATTTTAAAATGTATAGATTTTTGTTTTTGTTGTAATTTTGACTAATTATTTTTTTCTTTGAAGTTCTATTTTTGATAAGTTCAGCAAAATAGAGCAAAATATTTTCCTTTTATAAATGCCCCAGATGGATGCCTTAAGAATAGTTGAATCTTTCAAATTTCAAAGACATGGGAGGGATTAAAAAACAAGTACATATCGTTGGAGTCTCGGGTAATAATAGAGCGACTCACAGTTGCGAAGAAGCAGACTAGAGTCTGGAGGAATATTATATTACTTTTTCGAAATGCGTTAGTGTATAGGACAAAAAAAAAGGATAACAGTATACATACAATCTCTAGAAGTTGGAAATGCCTGAGTATAAACAAAATTACATATTTTCTGACGTGAACAAAAAGTAAAAACAAAAAGCACATGCTCTTATGGAAAAAGTTGGTTAGAATGTTTAAGTTTTGTATAACATTCAAAAAAGAATAATTTTATCATTAACTTTATTAGAAATGAAAAAAAAGTATTAAAAGTTGTTTTTAAAATTACGAAATCTTCTTTTTCAAAGGTTTCAAGTTTCAACCGCCAAACGAAACATGCTATTTGATTTCTTAAGTAATAAAAATAATATTTGATTTTTTTTTTTGAAAATTATTGGTACCGTTAAAAAAAAGCAATAGTTTGCATACACAAATTATTGAAACAAAAATTTGGAAATCCGTTCTGACGATTTGTTAAATTAAATTAGAACTAAATTTTAAGAACATTCATTGATCCATTTTTAAAAATTTGATAAAAAAAAAGAAACTCAAATCCAAAAGCAACATTACTAATCTAATTTATCGAAAACTAAGATTTTAGGCTTAGAATCTTTTTTTAGCAGAGTTTCTATATCAATCTTGTTATATGCGTTTTTAAAATAGCTTCTATTACTATCTACTTGTGTAATCAGCACTTTATCTACATCTTAGGTTTTCGAACTATAAAAAAGTAACCGTTTTGCAATAATTTGTTTAGAAACTTTAAAAAGCTCTCCTGAAATCGTCGAATTTCGACTTATGCCGCTTTTTACGACGACATTTGCAGAAAATGTGAACTTTTTAGTTCAAACCCTTTCTCACACAATAGTACGAGGATGTGATTTCATTCAACTACTTGTAAGTCCTCTAGAAAACACAGATTAACACTTTACACTGAAGTGTAAATTCCTTTGTCATATTTTAACTTTAAGTCTAACTTAAACTGGAGTGTAAAGTAATTACACAGGTTAGACACAATATTTTCAGAGAAAATTGAGAAGCTGATTTCCAAAACCAGCTATCGACGACGTAAAGGGAGTTTTGAGTAAAATGCCATTTTATAAAAGATATTTTTTGTTTAATAGACGCAGTTTTTGAAATACATATGTTTCTGTCCAGTTAAGAATTTATTTTTGACTGAATCAGATGCGTGTTAAAAAGACCTGAAAAATGGCATCCATATCTAATTTTCCTTTTTTTTCAGACAAACCAAAGAGTTTTGTTTAGAAACGACAAATCCACAAATTGTGAAGAAACTATGAATGGTCAATTGCTTTCATGTCAGTTTTTATTTAGAATTTAAAACATGCACCACCCTTTGATCAACGCATTCACCTTTTATCAATTTATTGATAAAACTTAATAAATTGTAAACTGGGTGTATTTGTGTTCAAACTGATAACGCGAATTCCTCGTTCATAACTATGTAATTTTCATTTATTTTAGTTATCATTAAAAAAAAAAACGTTGAAGGTTGCTAATGTTTTGGTTTTATTTTTTTAAAGAATGTTGCGTATATTCATATACTTATCATGATATAAACCTGAAAAAATTCTCATTCATCAAAAAATGAAAGTTGATGTTTTTGAGTTTGTTTTGGGTTGTATGGGGTTTGTATCGAAAAAAACTAGCAGTTGCGCGTAGTGAGTTTTGTTTTCTAAATGTCATTTCCGCATGTGTTCGTTAGTGTTCTGAGCTTTATTTATTCCAGAAAAGCTTTAACTGGAAAGAGGAAAAAATAAGGACGGAGGTGGTAATCGATAAGAGAAAAATTGTCAGTTTTTTCAATGCTTCAAGTTTCTTACTAAAACTGTGTTTAATGTGAAAAAGAAAACTATAACAGAGTAGTAATAATTAAAAATACATAATAAATTAAAAAGAGTTTTGTAGCTGAAAGGAATGGCCAAGAAAACTGTTAGAACAAACGAAGTTTATATATAAAATAAGAGCAAAAAAAACTTTTTTCATTGCGCCTATATATCTTGTAAAATTACTGAAAAACGATTTCATTCTAATGAAAAGATTAATTTTATTTTCTAGTTAATTGCTGTTTCTATGAATCTTTGCTTCGACAATCAAAATTTATATCTACCTACTTACTAAACGCATTTTTTTCTATTGAAAATCCATTTTAATCCATCACACCCACATAATAAATCACTTAAAAATTTGAATTAAATGTATTTAATTTGTAATTTTTTATACTTATCAAAGCTTGTTTTTTATAATTCCAAAATTATTATATAACAAAATAATTATTTGTTTTAATTTTATCTGTGATATTAAGAGAAAAACCTAAAATTCATTTTTACTAAATTTGTATCATTAACATTTTGCTTGGGCGTTTCAAAAAGTCATAGTCGAATCAACACCGCTCCAGTTCGTAATTCCGAAATAAGCCTGAAAATCATTAAAAGCTAAAACATGCAGCCTCCACCGCGAAAGGTAAAGCAGAGCATTCGTTTCAATTGAATTTTGTATTAGATGTTTTATTGCACTTCTGTGACATAGAAGTTTTGTAGTTAATTTATCGATTTGGCATCATATACTACAATTTTATTCGCTAAATCGATACGTAAAAGAAAAAAATAACGGAATGCATACATTTATACACAAAGAACACTCTTTAATATTATTTATTTAATTCTTTTCTTATCAACTTTATAAGAATGTCTATTTCTTAAGATTGCAGCTTGAGTAGAGACTTCTTTAACTTCCTCAGATAACATTTATATCTGTGTTTATAAAATGATGTTTTAAATTTCAGGGAAATTATGTCAAGTTTTTGAAAAATCTACATACCGAACAAGTTTCTAAGTTGCAACTTAAAAATCAACATGAGTGTGATTTGTTGGAGGATATTCGACAATTTACCATCAAACGATCAAGTATCGAAAAATCCTATAGTGAAGCATTGCTGAAGATTTCTTCGGCATACTTGAATAAAAAGATACCAAATATTCCTGATATAAAAATGGAAGGAATGGAGGAGAGATGGTAAGTAATTTTTTAACTATTTTAATTGATGTGCATATAGCACTTATTGTTTAAAGGATGTTAAAGATTATAATCGGCTGGCATTGAGTTGACCTTGAGTAGAGATTCGAAGGTCTTGAGCTCTGAATAATATATTGTTTGTAACTGGAACACTTAAACGATTACAAGGAAATAAAAAAAAAAAAAAATGACATAAATGTTCGATATCTCAAATACATAAGTGGCAGAGGTTTTATGTTTAAGATTTTAATAAGGTCAGCTAAAAGTAATATGCTCGCATGTTAATGTTTTATCTTTATGCGTATGTATAGCATACAAAATTTTGGTAACGAGAATCATTTTTAGAAAATGTTGTAAAAAAAGTCAATTTTCGGGTTTTGTTAATGCATACAGGGGCCCAATTCCGCAAGAGAGAATTCCTCTGTGTACACAAAAAAACATGTAAATTGCCTTAGGCAGAGGAAAACTCACACAAAAAAACTCACTCTTGCGGAATAGGGCCCCAGTTAAGGAAATTTTATTAAAAAATTGGCTGGAAAGAACGAGTAAATCAAGAAAATCTTTCTTAAAATTAAAGTGTTTCTGCTTACTACACCAAGAAGTAATTAGGTTAGGTTAACACCCCTATTCTTAATGCTTAAAATTCAAAACCATTTAGGTATTAAAAAAATTCGTAAATGTGCCTAGTTATTAATATAATAATAACCTATAAATCACACTTGATCTCTTAATGCCTTAAACAAGATTTGATTTTTATAAAAAAACCGTCAACATATTCGTTCAGCTGTTAAAGAGAAGGTAAAAAATAAAAATAAAAAAAACCTTAAAATTTCAACAGAATTAAGAAAAACTAAACCCAAAAAATTGTTGATACAAAGTATGAAGCTATCAGTTTCGCCTGATCTGATAGCAACGTAATTTTTTGTTTAATTGTTATTTTTCCAATACATTTTTTTTTACAAGTGCATAACTTATTTTTATTTTAAGGAATATGTGGAGCGTTTGGCGAACAGTCTTAGAAGAAAATGAGAAGTTGGCTCGAGCTCGTCTTGCAGCAATTGAAGTTTTTCAACAGCAAATTGCTGACGAAGCAAAAGTCTTGCGTGATTATAAGCTAGCGATTGCGAAGAAATGTTTAAATCAAGTCGTTAATGTCCAAAAGGAGCTTCATCTTACTGTAGGCGATGTAGATAAAACAAAAAAGCAATACTTTGACGAGGAACACTGCGCACATGATGTTCGCGATAAGGCTCGCGACATTGAAGAAAAGCTTAAAAAGAAAAAAGGATCATTCTTTCAATCCATCACTTCGTTGCAAAAAAATAGTGCTCGTGTTACTTCACGTAAAGAATTACTTGAGGAAAAATCTACAGGAGCTCGAAATGATTATATTCTTAGTTTAGCAGCAGCTAATGCACATCAAAATCGTTATTTTACCGTCGATTTACAAACAACTATGACAACAATGGAGAATTACGTATTCGAGCGAGTTGCTGAATACTTGACATTAATGGGGCGTACAGAGCTGCTAACATGCTCTGCAACTCAAAATTCTTTTGGAAAAATCCGAGACCAAGCCCAGCAACTGACACGAGACTATAATTTGCAATGTTGCTATCTTTTTTATCCTGTACTTAAGCAACACATTCAATATGATTTCGAACCATGCGACAATGATCCAGTGCGCAAGGTTACTGCTGAACATGAGTCAGCAACCGAAACACTTACTAAGGAGGCCAAAAATCTAGCAGGTCGTGTAGTTAAAGAAAATAGTAGTGTTCGGGAGAATGCAAAGAAATTAGCTCTTTGTGTTGCACTTCGAGATTCAGGCCAAAGAACTGACCCGAATGATCCCAATGGACCCGATTTGGATACTAAAATAGAAGAATTCCGTGAGTCTATTCGACGATCGGAAACAGAGAAAGCTAAAGCTGAGGCTTGTCTAGAGTGTTTGAGAAATGGGGGAATAAACGTAGACGAATGGGTACAAGAAGCTGAAATAATGGGGGTTCAGGAACTAACAAGGTCTGCTAGTTCATTATCGATGAGAACAGACGCTTCAGGACAAGGAGTAAGTCTTAAACTATGCATATCATTTAAAAAATGTATTTTTCTTCTTTAAAATGTGTCCATACAATATTCCAAATGAAAAACTTTAATAGTTTAATATTAACATGCTTCATTGATATTATATACGATGCTCACCTGGAGCGTTTTTCTGAAGCCCTAAAGTGTCAATTTCCGCTTATAGAGCTAACCGTCTAAAAATAAACGATTTTGATAATAAAGTGAATATTTTGAGTATATGTACCCTACTAACAATTTTGCTTCTATAATGCTTTACAGAAGCAACAATTGCATCTGTAAAGCTTTATAGAACCAAAATTGTTTGTCGGGTAGTTTGTTTTGCTTTTGCAATATAAGTGCTCAGCAAAAAAAAGAGTAAATTTTAATATGTCACTTTGTTTTAGTTTTTAACGACTTCCAAAAAGGAGGAGGTTATCAATTCGTCTTTTTTTTTTTCTTGTAACTTTAAAGTGAGTGATCCAATTTTGATAGTTCTTTTTGTATTCTAAAGCTGCTTGCAGTTTGGACCCATTTTAATTTTAGCCAGTTTTGTTTTTTGTTTTTTTTATAAAAATGAATATTAGTTTCTATAATTTATTGAATACCAAAATGCTCCATTTAACGTCCCATATCAATTTATAATTTAAGGAAAATCCCAGCTCAGATTCCTTCTATGATAGTGACAAAGAAGAAGCAGTTGAAGCTGTTGCTCACGTTAAAACCCCCTTGGAAGATAAGGAATTGGCAAGAGCAAGAACATTTAGCGATAGCGATGAAGGCAAGTCAACTTATAAATTGTTGATATGAATATTATTTTTTAAATATCTCTTTACAATACAGAACAAGAGGAAGAAGTACGTGCAGTTGAAGCTATTGCTCCCACTATAGGAGCTTGGGAAGATCCAACTGAAGTTAATTGGGGTGCTGAGGATCGAGATGAAGAGCTTACAATTCCTGAGCCTAAAGAACCTATTTTCAAGTGCACCGCCTTATATAGTTACACGGTAAATAATTACACTATTAATCTTCTTGTTTCACTATATATGTATTATATTTACTATAAATTAAGGCTCAAAATCCAGATGAGTTAACCATTGTTGAGAACGAACAACTTGAAGTTATTGGAGAAGGAGATGGTGATGGTTGGTTACGCGCTCGAAACTATCGTGGCGAAGAGGGTTATGTTCCTCATAATTATTTGGACATCGAACAAGAAGCTGTAAACAGCACATCGAACACTAATCAACTCCGGTCTCAAATATCATTTTCTTCTGTTGATTACACGGTGGATAACGAGGATCCTACTGTAGATTCCATTCAATCACCTGACCAGGTATCGGTTATAATGGCACCGCACAAGAAAAAGCCAGAACAAGAGTTTTGTATCGCTTTGTACGATTATGATGCTACTGCAGAAGATGAATTGACATTTGAAGAAGGACAAATTATAAAAATTGTCACAAAAAGCGCACATGGTGTTGACGACGGCTGGTGGGAAGGCGAACTCGATGGGAAATTTGGTAATTTCCCATCTTTGGTTGTAGAAGAATGCGACGAAAACGGAGAACCTCTAACTGATGGTGGAGATGAATCACCCCCACCAACAGCACCACCCAGTATAGCGCTTCCAATGGCACCACCACTACCACAGGAGTATGCTGATGAATTAAATGAGGATATGTTCCAATCAACAGATATTCCAGGTATTATTTTTTGCAGAAAAAAAATATTATTTAAAGACAATAAAAGTTAAAAACAAACAAAAATGTTACGCATACGCCACAGTGACCGTTTAGTTTAAAACCTTATTATTTATGTTTCTGTGATATGATACGACTAAAAAGGTCACTTCTTTTGGTTTGATGCGACTTTCAAATCTCTGACCTCTGTCGTGTCGTCTTTGTTCATTAAATAATTGTAAATGATGTTCAATTTGATTTTGATATCACATACATTTTATTGATAGGGATTTCCTTACACTCTACTGTATGCTGTATGTTAACTATGGAGCCCACTCCCTGTTTTTGAGTGTTTTGAACAGGAAAGTAAAACTTTTTGTTGCTAAAGGATATATCTGTTCCTAACAGAATTCATTGATGTTCAGACCTTTTGTTTTCGAATCAGAAAAAAATTCGCGGATACTGTAAAATGTGACTATTGTTACTTTTTAAGTAAAATTCTACTAACATTTCTTATGTACATAACTGTTGTGCTCTACAAGTTTTCTCGTTCTAATCCTAATAAACTAAAAAAAAATTTGTTTTTGTTTAGCCCAAATCATTATTTTTAATTTGTTTTAAAGAAAATAAAAAAATTTACTCAACCACAACATATTTTCAGATGATGATTCAAATTATGTATCCAATGGAATTCCAAGTTTTCCTCCTCCAGGTAAAAAAGTTTTAAATACGCATTCTTAAAATTACTTAAATTACTAGCTTTTACTGTACTTTTTACTCTTTAGAGGTAATTTTAAATATTTTAATCAACATTTTGCTATATTTATTGCTACAAGATAAAGGCAATTTCAGAAGTATTTGTATAGCACGTATTAAAACATTTTATATATTACTAATAACTGGTTACATCTGTACAAAATTTCACTAAAAATTTCTTAACTATTTTTTGTTTCTTAAATAAATAAAATCTACCGCTATGTCGCAATTTTCAACAATACTTAAATTATGAGTGTTATAGGGCTTACACTTTTCGGAGCTTTGAGTTTTTTTTTTTTTTTTTTTTTTTAATTCCTAAATTAATATGAATTTGAAAACCTGCCAAATAAATAAGATGAAATATTTGTTAATTTATATTGAATTATTAAAAAAAAAAAAAAAACTGCGAAAAGTGCATTCCCACCTGCATAAAATATAATTTAATTAAAATCTTACATGTGATTAAATAGTAAATGTTTTTTCCTTGATAGTTATCATTCAAGAACCGGATAGTCAGGTAATTAAAAAAATCTCAATGTTGTAATAACTGATGGAACAAAAAGTACAAAATATAGCGAAAATAATTTGAAAATCAGTCGTCTCTTTGTTCCATCTTCAATTTTTTGTAGAGATATTAGAAGTTTTTTTTTATAATTAGACTTTTTGTAGGTATGATATTATTTATTATCAGTTATCACAACGAATTGAGTTTTTATTTATTTATTTAGGTATTTACTAAAAAAGGTAGTCGTTATTACTCTATATTTTGTTTGTGCTCTTATTTTAGTTAGTTTTTTTTTTGTCAATTTTTAGAGCCTAAGACATTTATTGAATACATATGCATTCCATAGTGTACTCTTTATTTTAATAATCTAAGGAAATTTGGTAAAAAGCAGACTCTTAGAAATGTTTTAAATCAACTTAAACAATTCTGCAAATATGCGGATTGCTCTATCCAACTATTGCTCTATTCTGAATGATCAAACTTTTGAGATATCTACGTTAACTGAGGTCAACCCGGTGAACCTCACATGCGTAGCCATTATAAGAAGCAGTAGAGTGGGAGAGTTGTGGTCCCATCTGAGATTATGACTGCCCGATTTTCTTGCAATTTGGAAAATGTTTTATATCACTTTAGACTCGTAAGCGTAAGCAAAGTCTGCCAAATTTTCACATTTTAAGTTTTGAATTATAAAATGAAACCCCCTACTGTACATCTATCTACAAGAGAAAATTTTTTTCATAAACATAAACTAATTTTAAAATCCACTTAAAAAACGAATTTCATTTTTCGCTACAAAATTCGACGACGAGTTCTCAAGATGATGCGAAGTTAAATAAAGTCGAAATTTCTTTTTTTATAAAAATGCAAAACCGTTAGTTGATTTATTCGTTTGAATTATTTTAATTCAGTTTTATTGCATGTATGATTTTTGCTTATATTTTGTAGATGTTGAGTTAAACGAAATTGTTTTTTCTTTATGTTCTGTATGAAAAAAAACGTAACTTTATTATAGGACGACGAAACTGAGACCAATATGAAAGCCGTTTCACAAAAACTAAAGTCATCAGCTCTAGCCGCAGAAGCAATGGGCAAAAAGGATGCTGATACATTAGACTTAGGTATGGCACAAATAATTGTTACAGCTGCAACCCCTATGGTTGAAGATGGAACAGATAAATCTTTCCCCCCTGTAGGAGAAAGGGGTGGTGGATCACGAGCAACCGATGAACCAAATCGTTCTGTTGCCGATGATGGAGGCGCTGAAAAGATGTGCGATGAAAATGAAAATGTCGAAGATGATTCTGAGCCGCTTTTTGAAGATGACGAGAAGCCCCAATCTGACACTGAAACTGTCGAACCATTTAAATCAGAACCAAAAGATCCTTTCAACGAAAAAAGTACTGAAGCTGAATCAACTGATAATGCTTTCGAAGCTAATTTCGAAGCAAATTTTGATGATGCATTTGCATCAGCCGAAGCTGAACGTGAAACACCCAAACAAGTTATCGGTGGCAGGGCCAGTATACCAGAAGAATTAGCTCCTCATCAATTAGCTCGCTTACAAAACCTTAAAGAATCTAATGCATAGTTAAATATAAGTTTGATGTTAAAATAGGTGCATTAAGTAAATAACTTTATATAAAAATAAAAATATGTATTACATGACTATAATGGTCACAACAAATTATGCACATTTATCACACCTACATAATATTATGTACTAATCAAATCAGCAAAAAAAAAAAAAAACATTAAAGGCATAAATTCATCGTTTATCTAGTTAAATGTATATACTAATAGAAGTTATTGATTTAAATACTGTTGCAAAGTATATTTATAGGCTTAAATACGCAATTCACATAATATTATCAGTACTGAAATTTTCATTAATGCATAATAATATACTAAATAAATTGTTAGACTTCGAATTACATATTATGCAAAAGGAAAACTTATATTGTAACGCTTTGTTAGCATTTGGTTCTATAATAAAAAAAAAAAACACAACAAGTGAATTGATTTGTCAAAAACCATAGCTCAATTCTAAAATGAATGTAATAAGTGTAGAAAAAACAACGTAGAAATTTCGTTACGCATGTATTATACACGTAATAGATTCTTTTTTAGAATGTTTCTTAAACAATTTAATGTCTTAGAACCCACTCATTAAAAAGTTAATTTCATTTTTACCTACCATAATAAAATAATTATTTAGTCCATCCTTATAGAAAGGCACCAATGCCTTCAACAAGTTAGGGGATACCAGTGCTAGTGGTGGAAAACATTTGAACAATAAATGCACTGATTTTTTTTTAATGGTATGGCTGAATATTATTTTAGTTTGAATTTTGTTTTGATTTCGCTTGCCAAAATAAAAATTTGCTTTTGAGCCTGGAGCATTTATATCGGGCTAGGAAAAATGTAAAAAAAAACTCTAAAATTTCCGATTTGCATGAAAAAAAAAAATAATAAAGATGTTGTAATGAATGAAGTGACCCCTTGGTGGATAACAACCTATTTAAATATATCTGAACGACAGTTTTTATAGAATCATGAAACATTTTCACAGTTTCTCCTCTTTTTTACTGTTTGCATTCATTTAACAGATTTTCAAATACAGCCCGAATTAATTTTTGAGTAAATTTAATTTGAATTGAAAATGTTAAGCATAATATAATAGTAAGTGTTATAGAATAATTCTATAACAATAGTTATTATTTTTAATTAGGAAATTATTGCATTTAATCGGTTTTGTTTAAAATATGCAAGTTAGAAATAGAAAATGTAATTCACTAAGTATTTTAGCAGGTATGTTAAATGCATGATGCCTATATCTCGAAATGACCTACTTTATATTTAATTAATGTATACTATTGCAACTGTTTAATGTATAGTTAAATATTTTAATCAGATACAAAAATTCGAAGTAAAATAATTAACAGAAAAGAGTCTTAATTTTACGATTCATCAATATTGATTTTATGTACCTGTTATTATGTAATTGTAACTAATAAATTAATTTATCTGCCTTTTTCTCTTTCTATCAGTGCCTATTTTTTCAACAATGTTTTTCAGTAAAAATTAATTTTCTAAAAAATGGTTCAGATCATTTTTAATTTTTTTTTTTCTAATAAAATGCATATCTCAACTTTAAGTCTTTATTTATTGCTGCTTTACTCGAGTGTTAAGTTTAGCGTGTTTTATTAATTTATTAAATATACCTACACATTTGATGCACATTTAAACCGAAAATAAATGTTACCTAACCAAATTATCTTCTTGAATATAAACCTCATTTATAAATACTCAAATAAATATAGATACGTATAGTATAATAAAATTTAATTTAATTTAAAATTAAATCCACCAAGATATTGTTTTTATTTTTATTGGAATTTTTTTTATTTAAAAATATAAAAATAAAGAACAAAAAAAACACCGCTGTGTGAAATAAAATAAATACTTCTTGGTTTAAGTGTATTTTGTTGACAATTTCTACAGCACCATAAAGCAGTATTGATTGTGAAACATAAGAAACAATATTTCCCTATTAATATAAAAAAAATAATAAACGCTCAATAAGGGAAACAAATAAATTGGTTGAGTTAGATTTTCCTATAAATATTCTTGAGGAAATAAATTTGTAAGCATTAATTAAAAAAAAAAAAAAATGAATAAAGATAATACCAATATATAACACCATTTTTACTAATTTATTTACTTAAATATTTAGTTATTTGTATGAGTAAAATGTATATAAATATATCTGTAAAAGAGTTTGGTTCCAAAAGCTTTTGTTTCAAACATTTTTAAGTTATTTTTTCTAATTAATGAAATTCTTTTGAGATTAAGCTTGGAAAATTAATAATATAAAAGCCGAATGTACTTGTGTTAAACAAAAAAAAAAACTTATGTAAAAATTATGTTTGAAGTCGAATGAACTCAAAATAATTATACATATAAACAAAAAAAAAACTGTATGTTGAAGTACCTAACAATAATGTTTATTACCTTCAGTTACATCAGAATTTGTTAAATAGAATTTATGTCGAAAATGTGTAAGAAAAAACAAAAAAAAAAACAGACAAAAATAAAATATAAATTCAATCGTAAATGTTGTAGTTTTTACTCTATTGAAATTTAACCTTGGAAAGTTAAATGTTGTATCATTTGTTCGTGCCAATGAAAAAATTACCGACACATCTCAACATTTAATATGCAACGTCGAATAGGGTTTCTTCCTTTTGATTTTAATATAGGTAATATAATAATATTTATCAGTCCTATTGTAAGTTTCATATGAAAAACTTTTCAATTTTAACATTTTTGCTTTCATACTCCCTGCAGCAATTATATTATAGCAATTATATTGCTACTTACGTACATATCTTTGCAAAAAAATTTGTTGGTGAATGGGTTTGATATAAATTTGAACTTATCACGTTTGACAGCTTAACACATTTCATTTGACCCCAAATCGATTTGGCAAACGTGGGTTACATTTTCCCTGTCCTTGAAATATGACTTTCTTTTGATTTTCGAATGTAACGAAGTTTCCTCTATTGAGTATTTAAATCTTTTTGTTTTGGTGACACCATTTCTTTTTTAATAAATGAAAAATCAAGACAAGATTTATTCGTTCCATGACTATCTATACGTAATACAAATTTTATATAGTTCAATAGACAATATCACACAGAAGTAATTACAAATGCAACCTTCAATTTGAGATAGTTGCATTGAAGTGCAATATAAATGACGTCATAATTTTTAAAATGTATTGCCTTTAACTATTGACATATGAACAAAGAAATATTTTGCATAGTTTTTTATTTACATATTAGATAGAGAAATATCGGAAATAATGCCTGAAAAGAATTCGTAGTTCAATTAAGAAAAAAAATCACTCCACGATTGCATTGACATTATTTGTGATCATAAAAAAATCTTTTAAAGCTTTTCAATTTAGTTTTGGATGACCAAAAATTTAATGTTGTCAGCTATTAAGACTACTCTGCTAGTCAAAGTAGCATCAATTTTAAACCAAAAATTAATAAACTAAATCAATACGAAATTCTTGTCACGGATTTCCAATCATATACTTACATCATATTTAAAAAAAAAATGAATTTAACATCAATTCTAGCTATATCACTTTTTTATTTTTGACTGAAAAATTTCCAAAAGGTTCCCGTTAATTAACTTATTTTATGCTTCTATTATTTATATTGAATTAATTTGGATCACCATAAAGTAAGCAACTCTAATATCTACCAAAATTAAGTTTTCTTATACCCTTTAGCCATATCTCATATGTATAGTCTAGAACAGGCTTGTCAAACTCAATGGCATTCACGGGCCAAAATAGCAGGATCTAAATTTCTATGGGCCGCAAAAAAAGAAATCATTAGAATTTGTATTAAACAGATTTATTTTTATAATAGAACAAGAACAATATGTAGTAATATTAATGTTTTCTGTCTGATACTTGGCATCTCTTTTCTGTACCATCCTCTCTACTTTTGATGAAAATTTTTTAGAAGTTATTACTTTTAAAACAGACCCAAGGTGTAGATCTGTTATTCTGGATTGAACAGGTGACTCATTTCGATTCATAAGTGAAAACTGCTGCTCGCATCGATAAGTGCTTCCAAACATACAAATGATTTCATATGCCAATTTTCGAGTGTTCTCAAATCTGCTTGGTAGATACTTGTAAAATTCAGGCATCCCAGCTTCATCGAATTTGGATCTTTAAACGGAGCCACACTGGATTTCGATTAGCTCCATTTGCAAATGATTATGTACTGATTCTATATTTATAAACCCGTCTCAAAAAGAGATTAAAAAAGGATGGATTTTTCGGGAAAAAGTAGCGAATTTTTTTCATTGGTGTTCATTTAAGAAAAAAGTAGCGACTGCAAGTCGACTTTAAATCGAATTTTTGGTTTGGTTGGAAGTCGACTTAAATTTTGTGTACAAATAAACAAATTCAGAGCTTATTCCCGAAAATTCACTTAGGATGAAACAAATCGTATGGAACTTTTTTACTGCTTTCCCATTGGTCAAACTGCACTCCAATACTTAATACAGCAAAAAAAAGCTTGTTTTCAATACAAAAAATGTTTGTTTACCTTTTCACCCATTAAGAACTCATATAAGCTGGAAATTCTCCATTGCGACATAAATCGCAAAAAGTTAAAATCTCTGCAGTGAACATCGTGTTGAAATGGAGAAATGTTCGTGTTCATAAGAGACATTTAAATTTTATTTTTTAAACAAAAATTGAATGCAAAAATTGAAAATGCAAGTTGTACTTAAATTAAGCTTCGGCCGCACAAATATACGATGTGGGTCGCATGCGGCCCGCGGGCCGCAAGTTTGACATGTCTGGTCTAAAAGATGCCTGTGAACCTGTAAGTCTTACTGGAAATATATTTGTCAAATACCTAATTCTACGACAATTAACCACAAAAATTAAATTTAATTCATATACTCACCTTGACTATAATACATTGCATATGTACATTAGGGTGGTCCTTATTTGAGACATGCAGTTGGATAGCCGCCATCCGGTTAGAAATACTGAGAAAAATTTTCCCTAATTTTTTTAGAATTTTATATGACTCCCTTCCTCTCCCGGATTCAAGTGAAATTTTCATGTAAAACGTCATTTCCTTTGTTTTTTTTGGGTAATTTTCTAATTTTATATGGGGGTTTCCAGATTGTATTATTTTTTTTTTTTTCGAATTGATGTCCATCTACCGTGGAATTTCGGCAAAAAGCAATATATGGACCGCCTTAAAGTACCTAAATAGGTACATGTTTTAAACTTCAAGTTATTCCAAACTAAAATCAGTATATACCGTGTAAATTGAGGAGCGTTTTTTTCAAAACTCAACAAATGCATTTTTTGCGAAAATGAGTTATTGGTATCGAAATTTTTGGCATGACCAGGCGCACAAGATGACAATATAAAAATGTTAAAAGAGTGAACAGTTTTAATTTCAAAAAATATTTAAAATCGAGCGTTTTTTTCAAAACTCAACAAAATGGCTCGTTTTTGCAAAACTCCACAAAGTTTGCCTGTGGTTGGAAAGCAATTATTATTATATGGGTTGCTTGGTTTAAATTGTTTATTGGTATATTTATGTACATAATGTTGTAAAAAGTGTACAGCTATTACATGAATAAGTTTTTTCTCAGAACACATTAAATGTTTGTAATTGGGACGAATCTTACCAAATATTGAAATAGCAATCAAGCCTGTCGATTAGCTGGTCAAGAAAGAACAACTCCTCATTTCTACTTTTTTAAAAATTCGGCTTTGTATTCAAATGGGAAAGAAAAACCCTTCTCCTGAAAAATTTGAAAAATGCACTTGTTGAGTTTTGAAAAAACGCTCCTCTTCACAAACGCATCACTGCATAGATGATTTCCGATTATTTCTGTAGCACGTTCATAAACGCAAATAATAGCAACACATACAATTTCAACTGTTCATTATTGCAAAATTGGATAAACCGATGCGCAAATATCAAACAAAAAAGCATCAAGAATTTTCTTGATAAGTTGTTGATGAAAAGGAAAATGAAAAGTATTTAATCAAATTCTAAGTTGTTTATAAATTGATTAATTTGATGAAATTCAGAGAATATTTTACCAGCGCACAAATTCAAATACTAAAATAAACCAGATTAAAATATGAAGGTGAATTTATTGCAGGCAGAAAATCGAAGTCAGTATGGTGGAGGAAAGTTCTGGAGGAGATAAAATGTGTGGCTCCAGATTTTAATTACAAAAAAGAGTTTTTATTAGTATCACGTCTATCATTAAGCAAAAATTGTTTTTAAACGTAAAACTTTTTGTCAATCAGCATCGCATCGTAATCAGCTGAGCAGCGCACATAGGGGTATTTACCAATTTTACGCGGACAAAATTATTTTTCCGGTTTATCTTCATCAACAAGGTAAAAGCTTGTATTGAGTTCTGGAATAAAGTGTTTAAAGTGTTGATTTCGATGAAAACATTTTTCTTCCTAAACCACTTTTTGATCAAACAAAAAAGTGTCAAGAATCGATCCCTATGGTTTGTTAAAACGCTTATAAATGCAGTTCTATTAATGGTATCGCCAAGATAAAGGTCTTAAAATTTAGGAAAAATCATAAGGATTCAGGTTCTGTAATTCAAGAAGTTGAATCTTTAAAAAAAACTTAAAATATGGATGCTGAATGCAAGGTAACCATTTTTCAAAACCTAAAACCTTTAAGAAGGGCAAATGGGTCGAAGTTGCACTTAGTTGCACTTATTTTTTCTAGATTCAATTAGATAAGAGTTTAACCTTTAGAAAACATTAAATTTTATCACACAATAATGTGAAATTGTATAACTTATCTCCTTACCAACACAGAAATTTACTTTTTTTACGATTAATTTATATTAAGATTTAACATATCACTTTTTTATTTATTAAGTAATACAACATTTAGATACAACATCTAGTAGACAGTTTCGTATCTCCTTATCAATATTCCATAAAAACTTCTTTCTAAATCCACTTAAAAAAAAGTACTTACTTAAGCACAGTCGCTAAATTACAAAAAAAAAAATAATTTTATCTTTGGGCTGAAAACTTTGAACTTTTGACCGCTGCTGTTAGTCACCTGAATCAATAATCAATTTTTAAACTATAAGAAAACGCTAAGCAAGTTATCTTCTTTTAGTAGGATGTTGATTTTGTACGTTTGGATCAGTTTAAAATTTCGTGTTTTGTCCGCCTAAATTGACTAAATACCCCTATGTGCAGCGATCAGCATCGCAAAAAAGCAGTGATGCTTAGTCACTACCAAAAACTTTGACGTATAATGTTTAACATTGTACAAACCTCTTGTTGTTTTCTGATTGTTTGGTTAAAAACTAATTAAAACAAAAGATCAATTTCAAATTAGTTTATTTTACTTTTTTTATATTTTTATTTTTTTTTTCACTTTCGTATTTTTTTTTGTATTAAACTTAATTTTATAGTTATTTTTTTCTTAAATTTCTCTTTTTCTAGTTATAATATATTGTAAGTTTTACAATGAAATTAACACAGTCAAAAATTGTGATCATTGATCAATCATTTTACATACGTACTTCTTTTTATATAGTTGTTATACATATTTATATGTATATATATTCTTATTTTTTTTAATTCTCTTTAATAAGAGTTCTTGTTATCGCATGGACCGATAAATATATAGCTAGTTCTTACGAATTTAATTGTTGCATTGTGGTAAAAAAAATCACTGTTTGAAATATTTGTGGGTACCTCTTAAATATAAAATAAAACATTACAAATAAAAAAAAAACTTCATACAATTAAATAAGCATTATAAATATTATAAATCTAAATCCTAATAAACAAAAAGGTATAAGTATTTCATTAAAAAGACATTTCATTGAATGTAGGGCGAGAACGCAAATAAAGTTCTGAATTGAATATTTGATTTTAATTTATAATTCAGTGAGCAGCATATTTTTTGTAAAATTTAAAAAAAAAATAGAATTGAAAAGAGAGAATATGTATTTTTGGAAAATTTATTAAAAATTCATAATTAATGAAACATTTTAATGCAGTTAAAGTTATAGGAACTTTTGCGATATTAATTTCATGGACGGATAAATAATATATTAAAAAGATTTTAGAACTAATTGTATGCATAAAATTTTTTGATATAAATGCACGAGTAGGAAGTGCAGTTAAATAGGGCCAATTGATACACAAAAACTAAAGATTTAAACTGTATTGCAAACAATAAATTCATGTTTAACTTATTAATTTAAGTTTTCGGTTGGATTCTTTGAAAAGAAATAATTAAATATCTGCTCACTTAAGTTTTATTCATACATACATAACAATTTTTGTTTTGTTCTTCTATTCGACAATGTCGCATGATCTTGGCTTAGGTCAGCAGGATCACAACCATAATTGTAATTAAATTACAAAATTAAGCAAACAAAAAAAATTAATGAAGTTCATGTTCCAATTCCAAAAGATTTATCAAATTACATATCAATTAATACTATTTTAATAAAAAGCAAGTTCTTATTCGGATGGCGAAATATAAGTTAAGTAATTAAATTTAAAAAATTGAAAACCGATTGTCAAATATTGAATAATAACGGAATTTCTACTTCTGTTAACGGCCATGCGTGATTAGTTTTTTGTTCTTTTTTTTTATTTTACTGTATGCATTCAAAGTACAGAACGGTTTTAAGGTTTATATTTTTTTATAATATCAGAATTGTTTGTATTTTGTCTTTTTACAATATAAATATTTATATAATATGTGAATTTGTGTCTACATGTGTATGAATATAAAAAAACAACTTATTCTTCATTTTTAAAATCAAGCAACGAAATTGATTCAAGTTTTGTTTCTTTTGTTTTTTTTTTTCATTCTGTTATCATAATATATTTTTTTTTTTGTTTATTTATTATAATTATATAAGTTAATTGTTAGCTATGTTTTACTTACGTGATTATATTTTAGAATTTCATGGTTTCACTTATTTTGTAACTATTTTGTGTTCAAATGTATTTTTATTCAATTATTTTTAAATGTACATTTTTCTAATTTTGAAGAAAGTATTATTTTTTTATGTGTATAATTAAACATGTTATGTGGGGATACATCGAATGTATTCCCTGCGATTTGTATGTCTATGCTTCTAATTTTTTTTTTTATAAACTTAAATAGGCTCCGAAACCGTTGAGCATCCGTTTTATCTTATATTAAATATCATTCATAATAGTTTTATAGTTTAGATCTTTTTCCCGGTACCTAATGTATAAAAATAAAAATTTATTTTTTTTTCGAAAAGTAGGTATAGAATATTATTAAATTTAGAAGTTTGATGTTTAATTTATTCGAGACAAAACTATAGACAAAAGAACTTATTTTAAAAATAAGTCGTAGTGTTTCATAAACCTCGAAGGTTAAAAAACAAAACATAATTCATTAAGATATCCATACGTGTTTTTTTGGAAAAACAGTTTCAAAATTATGTTCTTAAGCATCAGCATCTATGATCTTGCTGTATCCATTAAAAAATAATTTCAAACAGAAATCTTTCCAAAATTTGATATGGTAGAATAGTTTACCGTTCAATTATTCATAATAACTTAGAATTCGAGTTAAAATTTTCATTCACATCAAGGGTAACATTTTTTTATGTAACAAATATTGTTTTTGTTTCTTTTTATTAATTTGTGTTTGTTTATGTCTTTTTCAATACTATATGTTAAATTGTTTACTACTCATTCCTTTTTTGGTTTTAGTTTTTTTTTTGTTTTTTGATCTTAAGAGTGTTTTTTTTTCTTTATATAAATCATAGACTTTTTAAAAAGGGTTTCAAAACTTAATTACAAAAACAATTAAAAAAAAGTATTAAAGTATTGCTTTGTTTTTTTTTTTTTTTATTCCAACGTATTTTTATATTTTTATTTTATTTTTATTTGTATTATTTTCCATCTACAGTGCGACACGTTAAAAGTTCAAAAGTTATTATAATAACCAGGAATCCGAAAGAGTGTTTTCAGTTTTGAAACAATCATTTTTATAACAATTGGGTTTTAGTAATTCTTTGGTTGGCTTAGGGTTTTTTTTTTTTTTTTTTTTTTTTTTTGAAAATATGATATATTTATAAAATGTATCAATATTTTGCACGCAGTCATCATTACTCGTTTTACGGTTATATACACAGTTTGATTTGACTGTAAGACATAAGCATATAGGTTTTAAGAGGGAATAATTGGAGTGTTTTCTCGGAAAATGCAATGAGTTCTACATACGCACACGTTTACACGAGTTATATACACACATTCCAACAAGAATAACAAATAATCCAAACAAATGATGTTATTGTTAAATTAACAAGAAAATGTTTTATCAAGCAATTTGATTTGAATTTAACTGAAGAATCCGAGACAATATAGAAAGCCTAGCTCAATGGAAATGGACAGTTGCAGAGTACTTCTTGTAAATAGTTATTTCACTTTTAACATTATTTATCTGCCATGTGTTGGTTGGCAATCGTCTCATTCATATAAATGGTTATAAAAACAACTTATATCAAGATCTGTATCGATGTTAGTTGCTTCAAGAAACCTCAGATGTTTGAGTGGTTTAATAAGTTTTTATTCAGAAAATAGAGCGGGCGGCCACTGCAGAAACGCTCAACTCATCGAGCTAAAGAAAATTTTAAATGGGAAGTGAAAGAGGGCTATTAGTAGTTACGAAAACCACAGGTCTTCCCGTTCGCATCCTGGCACGATTGGCGTGGTAAAGTGCATTGTGCATCTCATAGAGCTAAAAGACGATATTGGTGTCAAATTAAAGGTGAGATTGTCAGGTATCAAAATTCAGAGGTCTTCTGGGCGAAAGTCTGACAGTTTTGTCCTGCAGCCCGTTTTAAGGTTAGAAGCGATGAAAGTGAGTTTTTTAATAAAGTCTGGTTTTTTGGTATGTTGGTGGATGACTTAAGGAACTTTTTCACTATAAAATAAAAATAAGAGTCATCAGCATTTAAATACAAAACGGTTTTTTGGAAAAAGCTTCATAGATTCTTAAAAATGACCCAAAGTATATGCAAAACTACGAATAATTCGCGAAAAAGTCTCAAATAATACGCTGCGCCCCTTACAACTAACCGAAAAAAAAGGAGAATTTAATTTCAAATTAAAGCTAATAATGTCTTTTTTTGAAAACCAGAGGTCTTCCAAGCGACATCTTGACATTTCACTCCCCAGTCTGCTTGAACGTTTTAAGTGAAAAACGCTCCTAACCTTAAAACAAGCTGCGTGACTTAACTTCCAATTTTTGGCTTGGAAGACCTCTGGTTTTCAAAAAAAGACATTATTAGCTTTAATTTGAAATTAAAGTCGACTTTTAATTCGGTAAGTTGTAAGGGGCGCAGCGTATTATTTGAGACTTTTTCATGAATTATTCGTAGTTTTGCATATAATTTGGGTTATTGTTAATAAACTATCAAGCTTTTTCCAAAACATCGTTTTATATTTAAATGCTAATAACTCTTATTTTTATTTTATAGTGAAAAAACTCCTTAACTCATCCACCAAAATACCAAAAAACAAGACTTTATGAAAAAACTCACTCTTATCGCTTCTAACCTTAAAACGGGCTGCATGACAAAACTGCCAGACTTTCGCCCGGAAGACCTCTGAATTTTGATAGCTGACAATAGCACCTTTAATTTGACATCAATATTGTCTTTTAACTCTATGAGATGCACGATGCACTTTACCACGCCAATCGTGCCAGGATGCGAACGGGAAGACCTGTGGTTTTCGTAACTACTAATAGCCCTCTTTCACTTCCCATTTAAAATTTTCTTTAGCTCGATGAGTTGAGCGTTTCTGCAGTGGCCGCCCGGTCTAAAAGTTAAATTTTTTGTCATAACTACTTTTTGTGCTCTTACTTCAAAGTGACTTATGTCATAGCAAACTGTTCTGTTATAATTATTTCCTTGTTGAACCGAATTTATAATCAATAATAAAAATTAGTTTTAATTTAAGTTTTAGTCTAAAATATATTAGTTATATTTTCAAACTTAAAAAAAAAACATTTTTAAACGAAATTTTGTATGGAATGTGTGTATATATATATACATGTTAATGATTGGATTATTATTATTATGTGTTCTTAATTAAATTTAAGGAGATTGATATTATATTCCATTCAATAATGATAAATGGAGATATTACGT
This sequence comes from Episyrphus balteatus, assembly GCF_945859705.1. Lineage (NCBI taxonomy): Eukaryota > Metazoa > Arthropoda > Insecta > Diptera > Syrphidae > Episyrphus > Episyrphus balteatus. The sequence continues at coordinate 198,586 of NC_079135.1, forward strand.
TAAGTTCTTTTTTTCTTTTTAATTATAATAAAATTAAGTAAAAAATGTTTTGCGAAGTCTGTTCCTACAAAAAAATGCTTGATTTATCTATTTTCATAAAAATAATGTTTTGTGTGTTGTTTCTGCACAGAAAATTTTATTGTTTTTGTTTTTCCTGGAAATTATTTATGTACAGAAATATATTAAACTCTATGTTGTTTCAAGGTATAGTGGGTTTTGGACTAAATCAAATAAAGATTGTTACCAATTAACAAAAAAATTGTTTTGTTTATGAGTTAAAAAATATATAGGGCATTTAAAAAAGCTATGCAGAAAATGCTATATAAACATAAACTGGGAATAACAATATTGAATAAGTGCTTTCATTTTTTTTAGAATATAAATTGTTTTTGAGCTGTGATACATAGGAGACAAAAATAAATAAAGCTGATTGAGCTTTATATTATTTTTGTTGTCACACGTTTTATTTTTCTAAAGTTTAGTATGACTAGAAGACAAATGAAGTTGTTGTTCTAAACTTAAAACTGGAAAGTTTATTTTAAGTATTGAGAAGTGATTAAGTTTGATTTTTTTAAAAACTATTCTGTATTTTTTATTTTGTTAATTTGCTCAATACTGCAGACCGAAAAATGCTTGTTTTTAAATACATTTTTTCATGCATATAGTTCATTTTTCACAGTTTTCAATTGGTGTTAAATACTTAACCTGAATAAGAGCATTATAGATCTAATTTGTCTAAATTTTTAGAATAAATAAAATATGTTCTTATCGCATTATTGCGGTTTAGGCAGTTCAAGTAGATTTCACTTTGATATATAGTTTGTATATATACTCGTATATATCACTGCTGTTCAAATAAAAAATATTTATATCCAAATGATGTTGAATAAACTAAACAATATTGAGTACATTTAATTCAAACATGTATGAGTACAATGGAAAAAAGTGCTCCGTTCTTTCACAACCATTAAATGGAAATGAATTAATTGTGTTCTCTTACATAAATGTTTTGTGGGTAAACGTATATTTGTTTTGTTTTGTTTTTTTTTTTTTTTTTATTTTTTTGTTAAATTGAGTGCGCGAAAGATTAATCAACTTTGCATTTTATATGCTTACATATAACCGTTTACATGATCATATAATCTTTTTTTTTTTAAATTTTTTAATCTCAATAATAAATATGTAAATATTTATTACGTTTTGAATACCTCTTTCCCTCTTGAATTTCAACTGTTAATTTTTTTTTTATTATATTATACTATAATATTTTCCCTATTTTTGTTTTTATTTGCAAAATTATTAATATATAACATTTTAGTAAGAATTTTTCAGTATATCTATTTGTACAATCTATAAGTACCTATATACACACTTTTATATAAATATATATTTATGTATGCATATTTAATATTATCTTTATTACTTTAATTTATGTATATCTATACGTTACGTGTATATATTAAATGAGATTAAGAGAAAAGGTGCAAGATGTATAATTAAATAAAAACTGTTCCTATATCTACAAACACTTTCTAAAATGATGTGAGTTAAATGATGCGCGCAGCTGAACTCCTTTTTGAAATCAATTTTTCTGCAACGATTTAAATAGTTTGCAATTGCACTTTTGTAGTTTAATGTGGTGTGTGAAAAAATAAAAGTTCCAAAATTGTGTGTTTTACTCCAGTATTTAAATAGTGTTTCTTTCTTTTGGGGTTGTTTTTTTTTTTTTTTGTTAAAGGTGTGGTTAAAAAAATACAAAAAGATTTTTGTTGTAGAGAATACTGAAAGTATTATATTTTGACTGTTATTTTTTTTATATTTTTTATTTTTTTTTTGATTCTAAATTATTTTTGTTTTTTATGTTTTTTTTTTATATTATTTTAACTTGTAAATCATTTAAATGCTATCTAATTTGCGTGTTGAGTTATTTTCTGTAATTTATTTCCCGATGCTTCCTAAGTAAATATACTATATTTATGTTTTTGGAATTGAACATTGAATAGGTACAAAAAGATATATAATAAAATGCGTTTTTATAAGTTAAAAAAATTCGGCATTACCAAAGGAATTAAAAACATTTTTTGTTTGATTTTTTCTAGCGGTAATACTCTAACAATAAGACTTTATTCGTGTACGTAAAAGCATGTCACCGATTTTATAAAATAATTTTTAAATACAAAATTATACCTACACCTAGGTTAATATAAAAAGTGTGTTTTCAGTGCAAATGAAAAAAAATTTTTTTTAACTAATTAGGTACAGTGCGGTTCACTTGATTAGACGCTCTTCTAATTCTTTTTCACATAATCATTTGTAAGATGGATCAATGACACAAAAGTTTGTTGTCGTGTGACGAGTACCTAATATCGAACGAAGGTTTAATATTAAACGTTGTGAAATCGAGTGCTAACCTGACATGGAACCTTGAAGAAATTTGTCTTTTCGATTGGAAAAAATATACCGCTTGGATGAAACTGATTTCTAAGAGTTTTTATTCTACTGTCATGATATCGAACAAAAAATATTAGTTAGAAGGAATCGTAAAATATGATTTTATTTTATAAGGAATTGGTTAATTGAATTTCAAAGCAAAAAACTTTGAATAAATATTTAGAGGAAATTTAATTTGAAAGGTTAGTCTAAGGATTAAAGGGTTCACAATCTTAAGAAAATTAGTTTATTAATCTCGAATTACCTCCATTAATTTTCAGCTTTCAAAGAGGGAACAATAAGTTGTTATTGTCAGTAAAAAGAAAAAAAGTACGTATACGCCCCAGTGTACACATTGAAAATTCGGATATATCTTCCTTACGATTGGTGGGAGTATATGCACACACACACAAGATAAACAATGTACGTGTTCTTTTAAAAATCAGCAAAAAACAATCATGGAAATAGTAAATTTAGAACGAAAAAGAAGAGAATACTTCCCCAATGTAATCATTTTCGGTTAAATGAACTTATTTTACCAACAATGTTACTGGAAGGTAGTTTTTACCTTAACCGAAGGCCTATTTTTTCGTACTTCTTGGACTGAAAGTAGAAAATTAAACTCAATGCACAAACTGTAAAGAAATAAAGCTTTTGGCGTCATGATCTCATAAATTATCACAAAAAATATTCCATACTGATTTTTTATAACACTCTTCGGCTCAGTCGGACTGGAGCAGAAAATATACATAGTTCCATGCTCAGGTTCTAAAGAAATAAATTAATTTCAAATTTTTGCAAGACTCTTTGAAGAATAGAGTTGTTTAGCACATTCTAAGAAAATCAACAAAGGTAGTGTCTATGCAACTGAACCACAGAGTATTTACATATACCTATTATAAAATGAAATATATAGGTACTAGTCAAATATACTTTACAAGAGAATGTAATGTTTAAAACCTTAGTCATATGTAAATTTATTGATGGCAATGCATACTTAAACAGATCAAAAAAAGAAAAACAAAATCGGCAGCTTTTATAAACATTTTCCGGATAGTTTGGTATCTTATCGTTAACGGCTGACAAATATCATTTTATGGCCCACTTTTACAGTGCTGTGAAATTGGGCTATAAAATTTACTTCAACGCAAATAAAATAAGAATTAAAAAAAGAGTTGAGGTGCTAAGATACATTTTTGTTATTAACAAAATTGTGCAATGCAGTATTTTATTTATTTCATGTTTTTGTTTGTTTGTTTTTTTTTTTTTTTTTTGATCGAGACTTCTCAGAGGTAAATAAATTTGGCAAATAGTATTGGAAGCGCGAATTTTTATTAAACTATTTCTTTTTACTAATAAAAATAGAGAATCGATTTTGCGCTGTCTAAAACAATGTTAAACACTTGCTTTTTCTTCATAAATAGTATTGGTAAACCAATTTAGAATTTTGTTCGTTGGTGCGGGCACTATAATTGTGCATTTTTTTTTTTTATTTAAAAATTTAATTTCATAGCGAGAATTCACTATCTTGTTTGGTTTGTAATATTTTTAATGACTGAACAATTTCATTTAAGGGTTCTGTAACGATCTTGCTTTTAACATTTACCTTTTTATTTAATTTAGGAAGCGTGTTTTAGTGGTTATATCACTCGCAAATTGTCCATACGATTTATATAATAAACATGTATGTAAAATTATTTTTGTACAATAATATTTAAGACTAAATTATATCATTTATTTATAAAACTAAGTTATAATTTTAAACCTAGTTTCTTTCGAGTTGAAGTTGGTGATAACAATTGTTTTAGTTTTTTTTTTTTTTTTGTTCAATTTTTTTTCTTTTTTATTTTGGGCTGGTGAATAATTATGCGCTCAGCATCGGGAACATATTATTCTAAATTATTTTGTTGTTTATTGTGTTGATTTGCGGGTATTATTGTGATGGTAGTGTTTCAGTATTTTCTTTAATATTATGGATATATTTGTGTTTTTTGTTTTTTTTTTTCGAAATCGATATTTTCCTTTATAACTTTGTGTTTTTTTGTTTTAACGAACGAATTAATTTATTATTCTTCTCCCAGTAATACTAAGTCATCAGCGACGACATCACTCACGTGCAAGTATATTATCCAGTACATTAAGTTAAAACAAACAAAACACACAGGAAAGACTATTCTTGAATATTTGTCTATGTCCGAGGGAGTTATTCCTAGGAGTTTATTGATGTCCTTTAAAAATTGAAAAACATTATATTTACATAGGTATATTAATTTATATTTTTTTCTTTGAATGGTGTTACCTTTCCAGGATGAAGTAAGTGAGAGGGGACTGCACTGCCAGCTTCGGCATCTCCACCTCCACCCCCACCTTCAGTACCTCCGCCACCACCACCGCCACCGCCTCCACCACCAGCACTAGCACCACCACGTCCACCGTTGACAGTATTCTCTAGAGTTCCTCCTTTGGAATGAGCCTTAGGATCGTGAACCTTGAATCTCACCTCCTGGAACAAGGGTCCCACTATCGAGCAACCGCGCGTACCAACGTTTTGTTGGATATTGGAAAAGCCAATTGGGCGGTTACTCACTGTTTGTTTTGGTGCATGAGGATGCCCATGGCTGTGACCATGGCCATGCCCATGTCCATGATCCCCACTTGGATTTGGATTGGGCGCTGGTTGTCCCCCTTCAACTTGTAGCTTTTTTTGCTCAGCTATTTTTTGGATCGCCATAAATCTTTGTTTTCGCATTTGAATTCGTTTTGCCATGTAACCGACGGTAGCGTATTCTATATGATTTTAACATATTTTTGATTTGATGGAAGTTAAAACAGTGAAATTAAAAGATGCAAATAAAAATGTTCTGTATTGTTAACATGTTGATTAAACTTGACAAAAAAAAAAAAAAAACAAAAACAAAAAAAAATACGTTTGATTGCGTGGAAAGCAACAGAACATACACATAGTACACAAAAACAGTGTAATATCGCATTTTACTTTTCAATTTGTTTTGTACATTTGATTGATAATTGATAATTTCTAATATTTGCGATTATACACTTATTTTTATTTGTTTTTTTTTTTTTTTTTTAATTTTTTTTTTCTTTTTAAGATTTCGCTTGAGATCAAAATCAAATTTAAAAACATTATATATTTACATCAAAAATAAAATTATGAAGTGCAATAGCAGGTGGTGAGGAATAATTTCCATTCGATTGTGACATTAAAAGAAAAACTATAAAAAAAATTCCAATGGCAGATTTGTTTTTAATTGAAATTATGCTAATAGCAACCGAAAAATTTAGGTTTTTGTCACTATAATACCATTTAAAGAAAATATGTTCGAATGGAAAGTCATTGAACAAGCACTCGCAAAACATAACCGTTGCTTTTTTATAATCGATGGATATGTTTTTAATTCCAAAAGATATACGCACTTAAATTTATGTATGAGAATAAATTGTGTAAAAGACTAAAGTCTATTTATATTTTATGAGTTTTCGGAAGCTATCATTTAAACTACATACCTAATATATTATTGTTTAAATACTCATTACTACTATGAAGTACCTACTGATAGGGAATCAAATCTAAAAACTGTGAATTTAAGAATAGAATCCTCCTGAAACAATATGTTCACTATTAAACTGACTTTATACATTTATTTCTCTAAGAAAGAAAAATTCTAGAATTAAGGGTGATTCAATATAACGAATATTCTTACGTATGGGTAGATTTTGAATGTCTTCGTAGGCAACAGTAACTAAACTTTTTTAAAAAGTAGAGGAAATAAGAATTATAAATATTGAAATCGAAGTCGATATTTCCTAAACGCTTGTTGTTGTATCACCGAATCTAAATGTATCCGTTTTGGAATTTACTTGCTTTTTCAATCAGTGTCATATTGAAATGTTTTGGAAAAAACACTTTTTGTTTTTAAATCTTTGCATTTTTATCTGGAGTGAAGTGGTGTAACATGATTTCTTTTTTATTCAGCAAATGTGTTACATTTGTATTGATGAGGCTTCCTTAGAAATAATACAAATTTCTTCAGCAAACTTTTCAATATTAAACATTAAATTTTTGTTCAGTGTTGATATTTGAGAAATCCTTTTGCGGAAAGCTTTGCGAAAAAACACGGTTAATGTAAAACTAAATTTCTTGTTAAACGCAACGAATTCTTCAGTACCTACCTACCTATCAGTAAGTTTTTAATTTTATTTTCAGTAGGTCTGAATTGTGATTTTAGTGCTGTAATACTAATTAATTTTTACTCTAATAAAAATAATATACCTACCTACGGTAATTAATGTTACTATACACAAACCTTTGAAAAATAAGTTTTGTATTTATTTTTCATACTTGTAACGTCATTTTAAAAATATAAAAATTTCACAGAGTTAGGAGTTAGCTCAATTTCCCTGTAACTATCTTTCATATTTTCTTCTATGGGATTTTGTTTATTTAGGTTCTTTGACTTGGAGATTGAATATCTTTTGCATAGATTTTGTATAAATAACTTAAATTGTAGAATTACGTGAGAAGATTTGACTTATTTGTATTTTTTTTGCGTTGCTATTTATAAGTTTTGTATTAAGCGTAAGGTGGTATAAAGTGCTTTTCATAAAAGGCGTTTTGGACTACTTATATATATGTATATTGTGTTTATAAAAAAGCTCGGAATGCTATTGCATTAACTTTAAGCGCATATCAATGAATTTGCATTAATTTTCTCAAAATGATAATATGTCATTATACGAAAATTAACAATAACATACAAATACGAAAAAAGAGATTTTTTATTTTGTTTTATACGTACGTATACCTATATACACGCACATAATGCACATATATATTGTATATAAATATATATATATATATATATGTATGTATGTCTTTTCAAGGATATATATATATATAATTATATGCTTATCTTTATGCATAGTATATATTTTATATATTGTTAGCAAAATTAACTTCTGTTAAAGAAATTACGTTTTATCAATATAATGCTCTGTGTAGAAAAAAAAATTGCGACATTTAGTTGTGTGTTATTTGTATCATGCGTTTCAGTGCACTATTTAAATTAATATTTACAACACCGCTCGGAATATTGGTTGCGTAACAACTTTTTTATTTTAAAACCCGGTATTGTTTTTTAATTTTTTTTTTACAATTTTTGAAAATTCAATTTATGACCGAATTTGATGGACTTTATATTTTAAAACTTAGCGAAAAAATCATAGAATTTTATTTTTACAGCGAATGAAGTTTGTAGAAAAAAAAGATGCACACACATATAAACGCAAGATACAAATTTTTTGTTTGCTCTTAGTAATGTACTTCGATACAGGATTATTTAACGGGACAGAGAACGAAAAATAGAAAATTTATGTTTTTAATTTAATTGTTTACCCAGAAGACTAGCAAAAACCATAACGAAGCATGTTCCCAGATAAACATCAATAGATTTTACGTATGAAATTTTCGGTAATGCCGCATTGGTTGAAGACATCAACGTTGTCATGGTTAGCACGGTTGTGACACCCAACGCTACACGGGCAGGTGTTGCATTTCGATTGAGCCAAAAGGATACCCACGATATAATAACGATCAATCCGGATGGTATATAAATTTGAATGAGGTAATACCCCATTGATCTTACAAACTGAATCTCACAAGCCAATCGCGAATAGTTTCCTGAAATCGGAAGAAGAAAATCCACCAAAGGCAAAAGTGGAAAAAAGAAAATATTCATTTTATTAAAAAATTGATTTATGCATTGAATAATTAATAATTTATTTAAAATTTATAAGATTAAAATCAAAAAGAATAATTTTACATTTTAAGAATTCCGAATGAGTATATAAGAAAAAGCATTTTTTACAAAACAAAAAATTTAATTGTGATTTGATTGATTGTTATGATAGAACAAATTAAAAATAATAAATACATATATCAATAAAATTATTAAAATAGAAAAAACCAAAAATATAACAAAAAAACGAGAACAAAGGTGATTTTGTATCTTTAAGATTCTTTTTCCAGCTTTGTTTTAACAAAAAAATATATCTCCTTGAAAAGAAAACTGAAAATAAAAAGTTTACCAAATTTAAATATTTAAGTGTTTTCTTTTTTGTGTTTGTATCAATAAGTAGTCATTCATAACCCTTTATTAATGAGCTGAAGTATATATTTTCTAAACAACATGGCTTTTTGAAATGATGGGTTTTAAAAAATTATTTTAAGTTCCGTTTATATATACAGATGAATAAGCTAGGTTTCAGTTTTTTTTAATTGGATTCAAGTAATTCGTTATAAAATGTTAATAAAAGTATAAACCTGACATCTATATTTTCTTACAAAAGATAACATGCTGTGGGAGGGCTTTTGCTGAAATGGCTGATTTTATATATAAATCAAATAAAATATATGGTAGCTAAAGTAAATGGCTGCAATTTAAATAAAAATCTTTTTTTTTTTTTATTGTTAATGAAATGTGATAGTAATTAACGTGTTTTCAAATTGTGGCTATGTCATTAGAACTTCGAAAGCCTTTATAAAAGCTTGGGATATGATTTTTTTTAACTACAGATGCGCGAATATAATTACTTATTATGCTATAGAGCTAACGGATGTTGATTGGTGCTTGAGTTGTATATTATTTAGATTTAAAAAAGAAACTATGGAAACTATATATATATGTATAAACTTGGCATGGCATTAGGTATTTAAAATAATAATTTAAAAAAATCTTAGTTTTTTTTTATGCGAGTAAGTTTGCGAGCTTAACATGCATTGGCTAAGTGTTGATATTATGTATTCAAAACAGTTAAATATGTTCGATTTTATGATGATTTATAAAGTTGTAGGTATGGTATAAATATTATAGTTTATTTTTAAATATGTATATTTAATTTTTACAATTATAAGTTATTTATATTTATTTAAATTATAAATCTTGAGACTTTGAGTATCTTTATTTTGAAATCAAAGATAATGTAAGTTTTTGAATCACTGTTTACCTGGAGTTGTTTTTAGTTTTGCTTGGAAATTTTCAACATGATTTAAATAATGTTGTATAATAATACGACAAAAAACGCTTTTCTGGAACGCTTTGTATTTAGTAATACTCATTTGAGCTAATGGTGAAATAATTTCTGTGTTTCACTTTCTTGTTTGTTGTATTGCTGTAGTAATTAATTTTGTATCTAAATACATACTATCTACAACGGGCGTTCCCAAAATGACGCATTATTGATATGTTACACAGTATGTGTATCAAATTGGAAATTGCGTTTATCATCACTTTGATGAAGTTTATTAAGCCAGAAAATAAATGACCAATATCATATAAATATGACTTAGAAAGAAATTGTAAGATTTTAATACATACTTTTTTAGATGAAATGTATAAATGTAAGTTGACAAGAGGAAACCTTAATTTTGTTTAGCTTTAATTGAAAGAAAACAGTTCTGAATTTCAAAGTTACAATATTTTTCAATTTTTTTTTTAACAAAGATGTTTTTGTTTGAAGAAATAATTATTTTATATACACTTATTTATATTGAATGAAGGAAAATTGAATTTGTTCCCATAAACTACGAGTAGTTAGCCTAAAATATTTCATTAAAGATATTCAAAGTTTTATTTTGATTTTCAATTTTTTCTTTTATTTTTTTTTAATGTTTAAGAACCAAATATCAACATTTTAAATGTTATGAAAAAATTAAAACAAAAATTATACAAAACTCAGAAAAAATCGGTAACCGTCTACAGGTACCTGTGGTAAGACTGATCTCCATAGCTCTCTGCCGATGACCCAAGACCTTAAATTGGGGAAGAGATACCTCACTTGAGACACCGACGGAGTTAGGGCCTTCATTCCATTTATAACGTATGTCTCGCATGGTATATCCAACTGTATCGTTATACGAATTACGATACATTTTTTTTAATTTGATTATGTAATTTATTTTCAGCGATTTATCAGTAGGAAAACGATTCGATGTAGCAGTAGAATTGGTAGTAGTTCATTTTGCAATAAATAAAAATATGCGTAAACAAAAAAATATATCGTGAGACTATTAACACATTTGCATTAAAATTTATTTTTTGTGCTTTAAATAAATCTTTTACTTAATGTATGTATTTATATAATTTACCAAATATATTTTTACATATTAATAGTCTCATTCAGAACTTCATAGTTTAATAATTAACTATTATTACGATTGTTAAAGAAATTTAATATGCAATATCCATAAAACTTACGGCTACTGTTTGTTCTTATTGGCAGTAGTAATTGGCAGGAGTGCTTTTATGTTGGATTGATTTGGCAGTAATAAATAGAGGGCACTTTTTTTTATTATTATTTTCTAAGCTATATAATATATTAATATTTTTGTGTCGGGTGATATTAAAAAAAAATTAAATTAATTAATTAATCCTCATCAAAAGCATTATACATGACCTCGGAGCTACCTCATTACAATAGCAATATATCTAATTAGAAGTTATAAGAACATAATTGGGTATTTTGTTGGCACATTTTTATCTCTATTTGTTCTGTAACATAAGAATGTTTATTTCAAAAAAAAAAACTTTGCCAAAAAGGACTTATTTAAATCCCTATGTTTCATACGAAAAACAAGGTGCAAAAGAAATCAAAATTAAGTATAATCATACAAACTAAAAGAAATTATAGTAACAAAAATATAATTTTAAAATTTCTACGAAAGGTAAAAAGTTACTCAACAAAAAAACTTTATTATCTTGTTCATAAATTTAACTTATACTTAAACATAAAAATTTGAAAAAAAAATCAGGTGTTTTATTGTACTGTATTTATAATTTTGTTTGCAAGTTTGGTGGGTACCTGTGGTTAGGTTAATTTCGGTCGCCCTCTGTCTGTGTCCCAAAACGCGGAATTGGGGTAGCTCAACTTCACTGCTCATGCCAACACTACTCAGTCCGTCTCTCCAGAAATAGCGTATATCTCGCATAGTGTAACCGACTCCAGAGCCAAAACAATATATAAAATAGTGTCATTCCCAATTTTGTGTAATAATTATTATACAAAAACAGTTTCTCATATTTATGATGACAACTTATTCTTTTTATTTTTTTTTATTGTTTAAATATAGGATAGCTATAATATGGACCCTGCTTTTATAATAGAAGAAGTTACAAGTCTGATTATATGTATCTGTAAAGTTACAGAAACGTTTTCAAAGAGGTGAATTTGTTTTTATATTATTATGTTTAAACAGGGTCCCGAATTAAATCTTATAATCACTCTTTACAGCAAATTTAATCTTAAAACATAAAATTTGTTACGACTTCCTCACAAAATGCATAAGTGCAAAAACAAATTTTTTAAGGTGACAAAGCTTAAAATAATAAAATAAAAGAATTATAAGAAAAATAGTAGTTAAAATATTTAATGTAATACAAATAAATAACAGAAGTTTTTACAGAAGTCATTTCAATTGGTAATATAATTAATAGTCCTCAATAATTTACTATTTTACCTATTCATTGTATTTTCATGCCTTAAATCAAATGTTTATTGAAGCATGCATTTTTTGAAAGAAAATAAGATAATAGAGCTAAGCAAACACAACTAAACAAGCTTTTAATGTCTTATTCCATAGATATCATAAGGGAAAGGTCGTAGATCATTATGTAGGTATCCTTTTAACTAAGTTCATATACAGTAGCGAGCAAAAAAAATGCAAACGAAAGAGGTTTAAAGAGTTTTGAACAAGGACTAAGTTACCAAATTTGGTATATTGAAAGTGTTTTATTTACATTAAACAGAGTCAATTTGTGGAATACTTTACTCCAGAACCATTATTTGGTCAAAAGTCTACCTAAATATGCGTTTTTAGACGAACAAAAAAATGCAAATTTTTTTATTGTTTGCATTTTTTTTGCTCGCTACTGTACATATGTGTCTTGTAGAAAAGCTATCAATTTTTTCTTTTTTTTTTGCATTTCATTGATAGCAATAACAACCCAGAGTTTTTAAAAGTATATTTAATTCGATTTTACATTATCGTATTCATAAGGCAAATATACAAAAAAATGCGTCCCAAGTGACATTATGTGAAATGAAACAAATCAACATAAGCTTTTAACAGGAATGTTATATGGACTATATTCAATCAAGTAAAAATTCTAATTCAAATAAATAATATTTGAGTCGCAGTGCAAACACCAGTGGATTTAATTCTTCTGAATTATAAATTTTAAAAAGGTCACTGTGGTGTATGCGTACTTTTTTTGTGGTTAATAAAACTAATTCTTTTATAAGAAAATAAAAGTTGGGTTATCCTGGGCTAACCTTGGGCAAACAAATCAAGATTTTAAACTAACGATTTTTTCACAGGAAAAAAAATAAGAACTTTTTCGGTTTCTGATATGAAAAAAGTTTTTTTGTTCTATCTTTTGAAAAATTAGTAAAATAAAGAAAAAAAAGTTGGGCTTTCCTAGGCTAACGTTGGGCAATCGAACCAGGCATACATTTGATTTACTTTTAAAATTTGTATGTTATTTGCTGAAACGAATGTTTTGTGCAGGTAAAACTAGTAAATAAGCCCTAATTTGACATGTGTTTATTATCAGCTTAAGTATGTTTCGTATTTGCAAATGAACATATGTATCCTAATTTGTATCTCTAATCATTAGTTTCTATTACAATTAACAACTGACGATAAGCTTGAGGTTATATGATGAATGATACATTTTTTGAAATAAGTTAAAAAAAAAACAATATTTTGCTCCTGAGCATTTTCTAAGCACAATAAGTAAAAAAAATGTGTTGTGCTTTTTTTTAATTTGGTCTAAAAATAATTTTTTTTTTAAGAACGTATAAAAAAATTAAATATTCAATTAAAACAATTCATCCAAAAATAGTTGACATTTTTTTTTAAACTAATTTTTTTTTGTGAAAAAATAATTTTTTGTCAGGTTCATTTTTTTAAATTTAAATAATAATGTACAGATAATTTAAATAATAAGGTACATATAAACAAATAAAAGAAAACAAAAATAACACAAAATTTCTCTTTAGCCATTTACTGCAGAAAAGCAATTAAATAAAAACACATGCTTGTTTGACAATATTGACTATCTATCGATTTACGTTTAAAACCATATATTTTTGATAGAAATGTCTAAATTCTGTACGAGAAATATTGGTTATAAATATGCACATTAAAACATTTTAAAAATGATTTAATAGAATTTGTATATTACCTAAATAAAATAATTCTAAACGCATCAACTTTGCATTACTATGAAAAACCTATAGGTACAAAAATATTTCTCAATTTCTTTTATATAAAGAAAAACAAATACAAACAATCTTATGGAGTGTCATTTATCTATCATTTAATCGTTTATGTATATCGATTTCTAAAAATAAAATAAAAATCACTCTGAGTGTAGTTAAGCTCTACTGAAATTAAAATAAGCATGCTTTGAAACTTGACAAAAATAAATATTATGATGGTTTCTTAATTTGCTATTTCCAGCTTCATAAATTTATTATTACTATTTTAGAGAACAATATTTTTTTTTATCGGTGCAATTGTGTTAACATGTTTTGTATAAATAAAACTCAAGCAGTGCATACAAAGAGTGATTGAAGTGTCTGGCTATATTTATAAGGACTAAAACATTATGATTTTTATTTGTTTTGTTTTATTTGATAGACTTATTAATTAAGTGTATATTTTTTATTTCTTAAAAACCAATTTATTGTAAAAATCCTTTGTTAATAGTAGTTACCAGTCGATATTTGCAATCAACCTTCTGCGGTTGCTGTATAAGAGAAGGCGACCGAAAACCAACCAATAAACTTATTATTTTATAATTATTGTTGCTCCTTAAGTATAAAATAAATTTGGAATGAATAATAAAAATTCTCTAGTAGTTTTCGTCGATATATTACTATAGTAGTTAGCTATGTATGTAGATAGTAAAAAAAAAACTAAAAAAAACACGTACTATACTGAGAAAATTTTATGATGTTTGAATTTATTTCTTGGATTATAATTATTAACTATTTACACTTAAGTGTGTAGAAAAAAGAGAATTTATTGTAAATATTGCTACGAGTTTTATGTTTATAAAAAGCAGTGAATTTTAAGTGCCAGTATATATTGAAATTCGAGGTTTTGTTATATAATGCAAATGCTTAACCATTTTCTTATTTTTTTTTTTGAAATATTGTGTACGTTGTTGCTTTTATTTTTGCCATATCTTAGAATAAATAAAAACACACATTAATATAGTTGTAAAGGAACAAACAGCACAATGTCAATATTACAGAATTAATTTATATTCTGAATGAGTTTAATATTTGTAAACATCTAAATTCATCATAGTAAGTTACAAGCGCATTTGATTCTCACATCGATTTTTAGTACAAAAATGTAGCTATATAGTTAGGTATATATTTAACGATCTTACAAAAATTACTTACAGCTCTCAATTTCTATGTGACATAGCTGCCTATCCATAGGAAAATATTGTAGATTCATTGGACATGATGCAGTAATAGTTAATCTAAAAGAAATAATATTCATATGTATTTAATTAGTCACTGTTCAATGTACTAAAATAGAAATCAAGATGGTTTACAATAAAAACAATAATTATAGGTATAACCTGCCGATTTATTTGATGAGGAGATAGTTTGAATTTTTTCAAACTTTTTTTGAAGGAGTTTTTATACTTAAAAAAGTACTATCCCAATAATATTGTCATACCACCTTGTTAGAAATGAAAAAAAAAGAGTGTGTGTACACAAGTACACGCGACTGAAGTTATACTTCACACTCAGTTTATTAAATGAATTTCATTTGATGATATTTTTAGTTTTTATAATTTTTGTTTTATATTATTATTAAAATAATCAAATAGCGTATTTTTATTAACAATCTCAGCTTATGGTGATCTGCAACTTGCAACTTGCCACAAACAACTTGCCACATTCAACTTGCCACATGCGACATGAAACATGCAACTTGCCACGTGTTGTGTGTTTTTTTTTACAGTACTGCGGCGTACTGCATTTTTAAATACTAAAGTACTACCAACTCTAAGGGTGAAACGACAGCCCTGCTGCCCAATTGTCTCGGAGATGGCGATCGCGTCATAATCCCTTTGACTTTCTTGTCAAAAAAAAACAAATTTTCATACCCACCGTCCCATAAGAAGTATAACTTCAAAAAAAGAAGCGCTGTTTTCCTGAAAGGTTTATTCGAAGATAAAAATACGCATATTTACATTGTATACATAGAAATCAGAGTTCTAGTGAAAAAGAATTACGACAATACTCATACGCCACCCTGTTTAAGTTTTTTGATTATCATTAAAAATACTAAAATTGTCAGAATCATTTTCCCTGATTGAACGTTGATTACGATAAAATTGAGGTACATTCAGTTTGTAAAATTACTTTTCCGTCACACTGTATAAATATAAGTTTGGATTTGGTGTGTCCCCTTTTGTTTTTTTTTTTTTTTTTAATTTAAATTTTAGTACATTTTAACATTCAGAAAGGAACACTATATCAGCTTCATAAAAGGAAAAAAAACCTATTTGTAGTTGTATTGTGCTATATGTAAGTATTATTTCTGAATGATATTAACTTACCTTATACTTCTTGTAATTGATCCTGAATGGTGTACGCGAATGAATTCGTTACTGGTTGTTGCTATGTGAAAGTATGACTGCTTTTCATTTACAAAAAAGGTGTCAGGTACCCATATATTTTTGATGAATTCTGATCCAACTGATAATGTTTCAACCCCAGGTCGTTTTTTATACGCTAATCGGGGATCAGTCCAAAATTGGCGGAAGTAAAAGTCCAATGTGAAGTCCTTTAAGTCCACATTTCAATAATTTTTGTTGTTTTTTTTTTTTTTTTTGAAGAAAAAAAAAACAAGACGTGAAATTCAAAATGCAAAATTAGTTCATGCTGAAGATTAGCTTTGATATAAACTAAGAATTGGAAGCTTCAATTTATATAATTGTAATAAGAAATAAAGAAAAAAAACGTCATTAGCCGAAACTAAAATAAAAGTATAAAAAAATAATGCGATAGAAAAGCAAACTTTTATTTTAACTAAAAAACCAGAAGAGAAGAGTTATTAAAAACAAAAAAGATTGAAGTTAGCTATAAAATCGAACTAAAAAAAAAAACAAACGAAAATGAACATAACACAAATTTTAATGGTAGTAATGTCGGACTTTAAAGTTCGTACATTATTGTATTACAATTATTACTTCAAATAACACCGCATGCACCTTTCTTAAATTCTTTTGATATAAATGTTTTCAACCAGAATCGTCCGTTTCTATATTTAAGCTTTTATGCATCATGCAGAACAACATAACAAACATCAGCCAAATAATCAAAGTCTTTTTCAAATACATACGAAATTATATATAAAAAAATGCTCGATTTTCTTTCCAAAACAGTCAACTTAAAAACCAAAGGAACTAAACAAAGGTGGAAAATATTATGTTAACTGTTCTAAGGGCCTTTAAACACAAAACCACTGGAACCTTAAACAGTCCAAAAGATTTTATTTATTTATATTTAATAATTAAGGTTATAACAATAAAGAAGCAATGGTTAAATAAACCACAAGTTATATGAATAAGTTATTTTGAGTAGGTATATATATATACGTATTTATTTGTATATAGTAATATTTTAATGAGAAAAATTAGTTTTTTTTTAGTTTTGAAATCGGGAGAAACAAGACAAATACAATTTATTATTACTGTATAGTTAAACGCATGAATAAATAAAGTCACGTCGTTTAGTGACCATATCAGGTTGTTGTGGCTATATCAACTTTTCCTATGTTGGTTATCTATTAATGGAAATATAAGTTTAAGCTCTAAGAGCAATTTATTTTTTACATTTGGCATTTTGTCTTCATTGTACCAAATTGAAAATTAAAAAAAAAAAAAAAAAATAACGAATATGTTTACCAGCATCTAGAAGAATTCATACCAGAATCTAAAAAATATATTGATTTGGTTTCCACTCGGGTTTTTCGCCAAAAAATGTTTTACATCATAATTAAAATAAAAAATAAATAGAAACAAAATGAAACAAAAAAATGCTTTTTAACTCATAAACAAATATTGAAATTGACTTTAAAAAATAAAATAAAATTACAAATAAAAATGAAAAATAAAAGTTACCTATCATTTATTATGTAAACGATTAAAGGCACACACACAGATAATAAGAAGCACAACAAAACCTATAACGAGTTTGTATGTATTTGTATGTATTTGTATATAAATGTTTGTTCCTGTTGTGAATGTGTCATAAAATGAATTAATTGTAAATTGATTTTACCGAAAAGTTTTATTTCTCAAAAAGATACATATTTAGAACAGAGCTGATGAACAAAATTAATCTGTACCTTTTGTGTAATCATCAAGATTACACAATTATTCCTATTATCATGAACTTTCATGAATCAATAAATTCAATTCTAAGTGGGATTAAGAATTCAATTTTAAGAATTTCAAGAGTTGGAGTTGGTTGGTTTTTGTTTGTTTAATTTTTAATAATATTAAATACATATTTCGAATTTCAAAATATTCGAAGTCTTAAAACAGACGTTTCAAATCATCGAAATTTCAAAAACAAAAATTAAAAACTAGAACTCAAGCCCACTAAGAATTGAATTTATTTCAGCATAACAAATGTATTTATTAATAAATAAGCATTGTTTAAAATTTTGTACAGGGCAACTTTTTTATCAAAATAATAGTTAAAGCTGTTCTTATCTGCTCGGGTAGGGACTTTTATATTTAAAAAAATCGGACCCAAGATAATAAACAAACCGGAGTAATAAAAATGCTAATATACCTAGTTAATAAAGTAAACGAACTAAGAACTTTTTTTGTCTGAAATGTTTAGTTTTCCGGGTACTTTTGAAACAAATCGTCTCAATTTTGCTTGCAAAAAACGAGAAGTATTTAAAAACCAATAACCAGCGATATCTCCTAAAAATAAAAGTGTAGGAAACTGTAGTTTATTTTTTTCTCTTTTCTTTTATACCTATTTATTAAACTCATGTACATAGCTCCCACTTCTTACTAAATAAATCAGAAATGGTACCTAAATATTTTATTATTCGTGCAAACTATATTCGAAAAAAATGCTATGTAAACACGATGATTTGAGGAATCGATTTCGGGTAAATGTACCCAATACTAAGGGTGTCTGGTCTATAGAGAGTAAAACTGCTGAAAGTTTTTAAGCTTTCTGAGAGTTGGTTTTTTTGCAAAGTTACATAAACAACTCTCAAATGAACAGACACCTTAAGTTCCTAGTATTTAACATTGCTTTAAAAAACTTGAATAGCCTTCGATTTTAGTATAATGAACTCAGTCATCAACTCGTCTGTTTAAGGTAAAAAAATTAAATGAAATTAAGCTTACTTTCTCAATATTGAAGAAAGAGTACCTAATGAAAAAAAGACGGTTCTCTAAAGGGAAGATCAAAACATGGACATATTTATATTAAAAAAACGTAAATGTCATTTCGAATGCTGACTTTTAAAAAATAGTTCTACCATGTACTTCTACACGGAGAAAAAAGACATGCTGTAATTAAGTGGAATCTGTATTAAATTAAGTGGATTCTGGTTAATTCTACCAAGAAGACTGCCTTCTCAAAATAAGAAATCTTCTTAATAAGAACGATCCAAAATGTTTGCATAATGAAAATTAAAAGGATAGGAATCTTTATTATTAAGGGGGGGTTTCCATAGCATTTTAATGGAAGATGGTTGACTAATTGTTGTATTACTTTTGCAGTTTATAAGATAATCTTATGAAACGTACTTTTTTGAAAAGGTAATAAACGTACGAATATTTTTGCATCATTTAAATTTTAGAAACATTTCTTGTGCGATTTTTATAAGGGTCGAAAATGATTATTTTCCTGCAAATTTAGATTGAATCAGAATTTTGGTTGGGGCACCGTTGTTTATAAACTTTTTATTTATTTTTTTTTTGTTTTATAATGATCAAATGTGTTTTCATGCAGTACGCGAAACAGATTTTTTTTTTTTTTTTTTTTTTATTAGAAAAAAAGCTTCGTTAATTTGTTGTAATTTCATGTTTTTTTACTCACTCTTCTTAGAATAACTTTACCGTTTATTAGTGTTTTTAGATGAAACAAAAAGAAAACAATAAAGGGAAATTAGGAGAATCCAATAAAATTTCTAAAATTTAATTTGAAGTTAGTTTGAACGGTTAATTTGAAGGAAAGGTTTAAAAATGCACTTTTTTAGCATTTTAGTCGTGGGGCAAAGCGTGATTATTTTTTAAAATGTTTTTGTATTTTTTAATGAGAAGTTAATTAAGTTGTTCATGCAACCCGTTTGCCAAAAAAAAATTTTTTTTTTATTTACACACTAAAAATTTGATTTTAATAAACCAATATTTGCATTCTGTTTTTGAGGAAGGGACAGTCAAAGCATCCACAATTTATTTTTATTATTTTTTTTTCATTATATTTCAAATCAGTTTCAAAAAAAAAATATATATTTTTGCTCACAGTATTTTTAATATAAATTGTTGAAAAAGTGTCTATTTTAGCTTTTTTTACTTTGAAAATTCCATTGATCACGCACACATGAAAATTTAGTTCAAAAGAATGCCACGCATAAGCTGGCGCTGATGAATTCTTTTTTTCTGTTCTTTTCTATTTATTGAAAAAAAACTTGCTCTTGCGCTCTCATTTTCTCGTTATATTTTGTTTTTGTTTTTTGTGTTTACATAATACTTTTTTTTTTTTGTTTCCTATTTCCTCACTCAGGCAGGCAGAAATCATTCATGAAATTATGAAGATGCTGCAGAGAGTAGGTAGATAGTAGATATTTTTTGCAAGATCATTATCTTTTGTTTTCAAAAAGGGTTGTTTTGTTCTTGTTGACTCTTGGGTTTTTTCTAACAATTCATTTCGTGTTTATAATATCGCACCCGCGGTTGCGAGTTGACACTTTTGGGTTTTTTTTTTGGTGTCAGCGAAATTCTTTGCATTGTGTAATATTCACATCGCTCGTGCGGGAATATAGGTAAAGGATTAGATATGTGGTATGCATTTGTTTGTGTGTAAAAATGTGTATTGACATTTGACATGTGCTTGTGCACAATGATTGATTTCTATATTTAGGTTGATTTCTAGGTTGTATTGTTTATTATACTACACTCGCGCGTGCGTGCGGGGTTATATAATATAAATATGTCGTTTTGTTTTTCATTGTCTTTGTTTATATGTTGCGGATTCGGTTTTTTTTTGTAGGTTTGTAGGTATAATAGTTATATTTTCGCGGGGGAATGGGTAAAGGGTTATATAAGTGTATTTGTGGTTAGAATGCACTTGATGGTATTTATAGAAATAGTTTTGAATAGGTGAAGATGCTCAGTATGTTTCCTTAGCAAAAAAAGTTTTTAAAATTACACCTACTGAGGAAACAAGCAAAAAAATAGCTAATGCCTATCTGAATTTATAAATAAAATATCAGTTTGAAAAAATAGATCATTTTTTTTCAAAGTGTTGAGCTTGAAAATTATTTTTGAAAACTTCCCTAAACTTTGATTACATAATTGAAAAATTAATATCAAGGTTTAAAAAAAAGTAACTTATAAGTTATTAATGCTGCCTTATTTTTGTTTCCTAATAATGTATAGGTATAGGTAAATAAAAAACAAAATCGATTCAGTTACGAACTGAGTTCATTGCATTGGTGACTCTAAAAAAATCTTTATTAAAAAGGTGTTGAAAGTAAATTGGATTGATATCGAGTCCATCCTCAAACAACATACACATAAGAACCTAAACGTTCTATATATTGTAAGTAAATACATTTCCATGTCAGCCGGCACGCGCGTGTGCGAGACAAAAAATTTCTCAACGAAGAACAACTCAAAAGTGAGCAAGAACCTGAAAATCAATCCTTCTGCGCATCTACTTATATTTTTATACAAACTACACAAAGGATACTGTCAAGTATATTATATCAATGCACCCATATAACACATCCTCTACCTGCTTCTCCGCTGAACAACTATAATTATTATTATAATGCAAAAAATTTCTCTGATACACAAAAAACTCAAATGCCATCCACAACAGCAACATGGAAACAAGTTTCTTTTTCATTTCAAAAATAAATAGGTATACACTCCAGAAATCTTTCATGAAAATATTGAATTTCAAACCAGTTTTCGTCCACAAACACCATATCCATATAAAGATCTATGTAGTATACCTACATCCATTTGCATGTCACCCCGCACGCGTGAGTGCGATGGCGATCTCACAAAGAGACAATGAATGAAAACCATAACCAACATCCTGAGAGTAAAAAACCAGAGAATTCGATGGCGATAGAGCGAAACACATTCACTAATACACACAAATGCTTTTACATGAGATTTGACTTTGCTGAAAAAGGGAACCCAGTCTTAAGATAAACTTTTATTTTAACCTTTTGTTTTATTGTCAATTATTTAATTTCAATAAGAATGCACATAAAATTCATGATAAATCAATTCATTCCTAGACGATAAACTTAATTGTTTTTAAGAAGAATATTCTGATTGTAATAAAGTGAATTAATTTTGAATTTAACAGATTTAACAGATTCCATTTATTTAAATAAGAAATGCTTTTGTCTTAAGAATATGGGATTTAATAAGACCATAATCTTGATTCTCAGTATCTTATTTTCCTCCGAGCAGTATAATTAATTAATTTTTTAATTATTTTAATTAATTTTGGTGATGGTTATCAGATCAAATTAGCTGATATTTATAAAATATAAGCATGTTGGTATTATTGGTCAAAACTAATATTAATTTAAAAGATTGTCTGAGATAACTGCAGTAAACAAACGAAATGTTATGTCCTGTTGTGATTCGAGTCAAGTATTTTAATATGTGTTAAATATATCACCTTTGTTCTATGTATAACCTAAAACCGTAGAGAAAACTTTATTACAAGTAGCACAAAATAGTATAATTTCGGGAATTATAAATAATTTATGGTTTATTTATCTAATCTTTGTATAAGTTATTTTTTTATTTTTTAAGAAAAATCCTTCTTTATTATGTTATTCTGTGCTACTTGTGATGCTGCATCGCTTGAAGTTCAATAATCAGAAGTTTCGTTATATTCACACCTAACTCTACTCATAACTCTAACTACAACAATATTTAAAAAAATGTTATAGATAAAGATAAGAAACCCGAAAAAAGATATGAAACAGTAGTTGAGAACAAGTAAAGCAATATTCAAAAGTCAGTTCTGTTTCAAACTCAATGAAAAGGTAAATTAAACAATTAAGAATGCCTTAAATATAATTGTTTTTTATATACAAAGTTAAAATATTTTAAGAGATTTTATGGTATTATCAATGAATGAAATGGATGAATTAAACTTTCTCGACACGTTCTAAAAATAAATAAAATCATAACATTTTGGATTGAACAACATAGAGAGCCTATATAAATCTCCTCTACTGAACAATTTTCTGAAGTTTGGTATAATTTTATGCTTGGTTTTTGATTTTCTGCATAACTAATTTTTTTTACTCGGTTGACACTTGGAGAATGGGTGTCATAAACATAATATAGAAAATAGAAGATACCTTAATCCATATTACCTAACCCATATTCCATTTTAGAACAAACATATTTCTGAAGCATTTTTTGAAAATATATCCAACTTCCCAACTATGAACTGTAATGATGAATAAAATATTATAGTGAGAATTACTTTTTATTTGTCATTTGCTTTAAATGTTATGTGTGATGATGTGGGTGGGTGCTTAGCATAAAAAAATGCTAACGTAAAATGAAGCGACAGACTTTTTGCTGATTTGGCTTGATTAATTTAATTGTGTATCTTTTATTTTGTTTAAAGGTGTTTTCTTTTTAAAGGTGTTGAAAATAAGCTAATATAAGATTTGTCTTTTTAGAAAAAAAAAACAAAAAAAAAAAAAACAGTTCCTTTCTTTATAAGACCTTAAGCATGATTGTTATAGGTTATGTTTGTGTGTATTAAATAAAAACACATGCGCGCAACCATAGTATCCGGGGTTGCTGTTTATTGTTTTTTATTTTTTACAAAATTTATTTATTATTGTGAATAACATATACGGACATATGTTTTTTGTATTTTATATTCATACAAAAACATTTGAAATTAGCACACGAAATTTTTTTCAATAGTAATTACTTTAAAGTGAACCAATATAATTATGGACATTTAATTTAATTTGTGTAGGTACATTACAGATATATAATTGAATATACGAGTATTATTGAACACATATGAAACTGAAGCATTCTATGCGTATGCAAATTTAAAAAAAAAACAATATTTTATTTTTGTATTGAAATTCCATAAGTACCATGTTGTAAATAGGTTTTATGTAAGAACTTACACTTTTGGCAAAGTGTTTTCTTGTATATTTGAAAGAATATGAGTCCATTCAATTAATGTACATGAATTGAAATGAAATAGGATGCAAAATTACTTTTACACAGTTAAAAGAATTAAAAATAACTTAAACTTAAACATAAAATCACAACAAAATTGTTTATTTTTTTTACTAAATTATTTAGGTATATGAAATTTAAAAACGAAATGTAATGACGTGTACATTTGAATAAAACACAAAAAATTAAATAAATTTGTAATACTGAGATAGAGAAAGATTTTTGATATAGTAAGAGAGAGAGAGAGAGAGAGTAAGAGAGAAATAGCTTTTGATTAAACAACACCAATAAAAAATCCGATTTAATAAATTGCATTGCTGTTTATGATATGTTAATATGTCAACTGTTAACAAATTTTAAGTTCATTTTATTTATTTAAAATTGTTGAGAAATAAAAATATAAATCATATATATAATTTGAAAATGCGTAGCAATATCAAACAAAATAAAGATTTATAGGTATATCTCATTTTGTTTAATACAACAAAATAAAAAATAAATAAATAAAAAATGTGGTGAAAATGCAATTTAGATTCCTTAAATTGTATATTTTTTGTTAGTTTTTGGTTTAATTGTTACGTATGTACCATAAGAACTTCCGAAACCGAACTGATACTGAGGACATACATAGTGACTCCAACTTCCACAGGAGGACCTGGAACATATACACACGTTTTTTTCTTCTAATTAATAACTTCAAACAGTTTAATTTTGGTTTATAATTGTTGTACTGTTTTAAGGTTTGTTTTTGTCAGAAAAGATAAGTTTATAGTGCTTGCAAATTTTGACACAAGTATTTAGTTAAGCAAATTCCTGACTAAGGGATACAAACAATATAGTATTATTAAACAAATAAAAATAAAAGGTATGATGACGAGCGAATGAAAACCAAATCAATCTGCCATTAAATGCACCTCGAACATACTCGTCAAGAAGTTAACCAGTTGTGTTTTTTTTTTTTTTATTAATAATAATCTTAAATATATGTAGCTGTTTTTTTTTTAGTCTAATACATTATGTCTGGTAAGTGTTCAGTAATTTTTTTTTTCAAAGCGTGGTAAAAAAAAGTCTCCCATTTTAAATTCCTTTAAACACGCAAACTGAATGCAACCTGTGGATGTATTAAGTAGTTTGACTACACCTACACAAAAATCAATTTAGAAAGCAAAACTTTTTTTTTTAGAAAAAGCTATTTTCATTTCTAAAAATGTATGAAGGTAAATGACAACATATATTTTTTTAAAAATTATTTTTTGTGTTTACATTCAATCAGATCCTAACTGGGTTAGCTGTCCTTCATTTATCTTAAATGCATGGCTTTCAAATATCTAGATATATAAATGAAATCAATTAGTTTTAATATTTTTTCTTGTAATATATTTGACCTTTCAAGACAAGGGAACAATGAGGTTAAGGGCATCAAACATGTAAAACATCATTTGTGTGTAAGCTACGAGTTATTAATTCTAAAAGAATATGATAAAAAATGTCTACAATTGTAAGATACAAAAAATAAAACATAAAAGTGTCCCTAAATTTCTTTCCAGATGGAAATAATTATTGTGCCCTCAGGATACTAAATGTAGCAAAATACGTAAAATCATGTAAGATGAATTATACTAATAAAGTGGTCAGTAATACAATCAGATTAAAGACATCAAAAAGAAAAACATCAAAATAATAAAAAAATAAAACAAAACAAATTCAAAACCAAAAACAAAAAATATTTTAATGAATAGATTAACAACTCTTTAACAAAAACCAAAAAAAGTCTAGTTACAGAAAAATCAAGAACAAAAATATGTTTCGTGTATGAACAAGGTAAAAGGTACATGGTCTAATTTGTACCATTTTCACTTCAGACAGCGAGCTGATCGATAGCACATACATGGTGACTCCAACTTCAACCGGAGGTCCTGAAACACGAATAGAGTTTATAGCTATTCTTTCTAATTTTGTTTTGATTGATATTTTTTTTTTACTGCATTCGTTCCGGGAAATTAAAAAAAATAATATATTTCTAACTGACCGTATTGTTTTCGATCTTGAACCATTTAATAAAATTCAATTATTAAAATTAATTTTTAAGCTATATATTTAATGAAATTCCAATATTAAGCTTGCTACATCTTTGATATTCAGATCAGATTTTAATTCTGAATCTATAAAATTAAAACTAATCCAAAAATCCAAACAAATTTTTGTGAGGATATTCTTTTTTGTTTTAATTTTGATTTGAATTATTGTAAAGCCTGTGTAATATTTTTGTAATATTTTCCAATTTATTCGTATTCTTTTTCTTGTTATTTTTTTTTTAATATAAAAAATATACTACTATTTGGTTACTGTTTATAGTTTACGAATATATACATACCTCCATAGTTTGGTCTTACTCTTTTGTCGTAGCTTACACTGAACGAATCCAATATCTCAGATATGTTGACATCGCCCAACATACTGCCCCCACCAGTTCTGAAATAAAAACGAAAAATTTAATTCAAAAAAATATTCATGTTCAATAAATTGGAGAAATCTTAATTTGTATTTAAAATAAAAATGTGTACTTTCTTACAAAAAAAAAAAAAAACACCCTTAAACCCAAAATAATAGTACCTATGAGATTTCTAACGATCATCTGCGACTTAGAGAGGGGGCCACAGGCTCAGGTAGACATTTTCTAGGGGTGGTATCTGGAGTGGTTAGTTCATTTTCTTTGCTTTATAAATTTACAAAGCGGATTCTTTTTCTAATCCAATGAATTGATTTAAAAAAATACCAGCATTCATTTCTACACTGTTAGCAAATGAATATTCGTTACAAGCTTAACAACAAAGTCTTATGCGTGATCTCTGCTTTCTAGCATGCAACTACAAGTAAATAAAAGCTAAAACTTTATAAACTCTCTGAATTCGAACTTTCGTCTTCAGTGGAATGATTTATCGAATTTCCTTTATGACGGTATTGCTGTTACCTTATTCGCATCAAAAATCACTAATGCATTTATGAAATGATTTTAAGTTAGCTGAGAATGCTGCGAAAGTGGCTCAAAGATTCGAAGTGGCTCAAAGATTCAAAGACATAAGCCCCAAATCAGGATTTTTACGGCTTCTTTCTTCGGTACGTTTAGAACACATAATATTTATTTTTTTGAGAAGTTCTGCTAAGTACTCAGCACTCAGGTTGCAGGAAACAAGATAGAGTGCAAGAGAGCGTTGGATCAAGAATAGCTGAAACCACTACTATGTTGTTTTTTATAAACTTTTGAGAAACAGACGGGCTTGAAGTACTTCATGAAATTACGAAAACTTCGACAGAAGTACTCAATTTTCATCAATGTCCAAAATAATAGATGCTTTACAGATCTTTCTTATAGAAAAACTATATATATATATATAATATAAAAAATGAATTTCGATTTTTTTTGACCCACCCTAATATATATATATATATATATATATATATATATATATATATATATATAAAAATATAATCTCTAAAGATTAGAATTTTAATGGAACACCTGCTCAAAATTAACCCACGCCCTATTTATTCTCGAGAAAAGAAAAAAACTATTATTACTTTATACCTCAGAATCACAGTTCTATTCTCAGAGAGACTTTCAGTGAGCTTAAATTCAAGTGATGGAATGTTATGTTTGTATAGAGAAGATTAAGGGAGAGATTTGTCCATTCGCGAACCTTTAGGAGGTGGGTTATAAACCTGCTTTACAACTCGTACGGAGTTAGTATTTTAGTAACCTCCATTAGATTTACTTTAGAATTGGTCCACAGTTTATACTGACGTAAGATACTGCACGAGCCAATAGTGCTAGACATGTCTGAGAATACTGGAATATACCTCGAAGCAATCTGAATCAGCTGAAAATTAAAATTATTTTTATACTTAAACAGTACAGATTTCAACAGATGATAAAAAAAAGTCTTGAACATTTGAAAAAGAATGTTTTATTAATGCAACAAAAATGCAAATTACTACATTCCATAAAGCTCTTGTTGGTTTGATTGAAAGTGGCGCAATATCTCAAAATTAAAAATAATTTCTATAAACAAAAACAAGCGGAGTTTTAAAGTTATTGCTTTCATTGGCTAAGTTTAAAACAAGTTTTATAATTAAAATATTTTAGTTAACGATAACAATTCTTGTTATTCTTGAATAAATTTATAAAATTTAAGATTTCGATTCTTAGATTTCAAATATGATATTAATTTGTGCAAAATTTGCAACATTAAACGTTCACTTACCTGATTTTGATATTAAACTTATTTTGAAAAAATTGCAAAAATATGACTATTAAGTTAGAAGAAAAACACTTTATACAAATATAAACTTAAATATGATCATTCAGCTGAAAATGAGTTTCATATATCATACTAATATCAGTGGTCTTTAAGAAAACTTATCCTTGTTCACTTGTCTCTGTGACGACTATTATTTCTGAAAATCAAACAAGATTGTTTTTAATTGGGAAGGTGACCAATTTTGACTTGCTTGAAAAACTTAACTTGCTACATATATGAATTAATTTATTTGAATTCTTTAGGAGATACGAAAACCACCTGTAGGTAACTAACCACATTACCTATGTATATTCTGAAAAAATGGGTTAAATTAGATAATTCAAAGAAAATGTAAGGCCCTTTATATTCAAGCTGACAGAATTTAATTTATAGTTCAATTTATGAGTATAAGGGCCAGTTTGTTCACAGTCGATTATCTTTTAATCAAGTATTATTCCATATAAAAATCCTTGATTAAAACATAATCTAGTGTCAACAAACCGGCCCTAATTAATATAAGGAAATGGATACTTGTTAAACAAAATTTAGAGAATAAACTTAATTACAAAATTAAAATTAATTTATTTATTAATTAAAAAAAACAACAC
Source organism: Episyrphus balteatus (assembly GCF_945859705.1). Classification (NCBI taxonomy): domain Eukaryota; kingdom Metazoa; phylum Arthropoda; class Insecta; order Diptera; family Syrphidae; genus Episyrphus; species Episyrphus balteatus. Next base: position 227,482 of record NC_079135.1, read on the forward strand.
AAGGCTTAAAATTTTTGTTGTTGTGGAATATTTTTTTCCAGATCAGTAATTCTGTACACTTTATTTAACATTATTATGTAATGAGTTACTTATAACGAATATAGGGCTTAATTTCTCACAACAAATACAAAAAAAAAAACATAACTATTTTTAAAGTTTAAAGACACTAATTAAATAATTCTTAGTAATAAAAAAGTGTACACTCCACCATAACTTTAAGGTTCTGAAAGAATTAAACAAAATAGTGAGGATTTCAATTCTATGGAAACTCTGGAGGTAAATATAATTTCATTAAACAACTAGGAAGCAGAGTCCTTCTTGTTTGGTAAGGAGTCGTATTACTATCATTTTTCCATGGATAATCGCCAACTCTATTTAACCTACCTACTAAAAACCACCACTGGATGACCGTTATGGAACATCCCTAGTATATGTATCTGTCTGCTATCATTTTTACCATGGACAGACGCCAACTCCATTTAACCTACTAAAAACCACCACTGGATGACCGTATGGGAACAGCCCTAGTCAACCGACATAGTCAAATTAAGTTGCTGGTCATGTAATACGCCACAAATAGGTGTTGAGAAGAAACATGATAGCTTTAAACAAATTTGTATATGAACCGCAAACATAATTTTTTTGACTAGGCTTTCATTTAATTTAGGAAGAAAAACTGAACCAGCAATTTTGTGTCTATATTTTTTATTTTTTGAGTGTGTAATTTATTATGTATTTCTAAAAGCTGTTTTTCAGGGATTAAATAAACATTATATTTATATTATAAAAACAATTTTTTTAATGTCTTATGCAAAAATTGTATATTTTTATAATATTTTTCAAAATATATATTTGATTGTGTCTATGAATCATAGCATTCCTATCTCAATAGTAAGTTTGTTTTTTACTGTAAATAACTAATCATTATTGTAAATAACTAATAAGTCATGCTTTTATTTCTTTGTCATAGGTAAATGTTTTCTATAAAAAAAGTAGCATTCAAGATGGGTTGGCAGTGGATGATATTAATTTGCTGTGAGATTTTGAATGTACCAGCTAATATAGTTGGACTGGGCAATCATCATAATGTACTGTTTTTGACTGACGAGAAGTTTTTTTTGATAATAAATCTTGTTTTGAATCATGTCATTCTGCCAAAGATAAGCTTTTTAAAATTCTACAAAATATGACCCATAAAGTCATATACGACTATTTGATTTTTGCTTATTTTTGTGTTCTGATAACCATTTAGTATCAACAAGGTGTCACAAATACAATGACTCGAACAAAATTTGATAAAAGAGAAAATTAGTTGTTCCTTGATATATTGGAATTTTAATTTAACAAAGAAGAGCAAATAAGACTCATTTACTCGGATAATAGATTATTGTTATTTGTTTATTTTTTTTTAACAAATGCCTCTAATTTTTTTGTTTTTTTTTTGCTCCAAAAACCTCGGCTTGTTTAATTCAAATTGCAATATCTTTCGTTCTTAGTTCAACTTTAAAAGCATTTATACTCTTTTAGAAACTACAATAAAAGGGTAAGTTTTTTATATTACCTAATTAATAAGCCATAATAGAGTTTTATTAAACATTTGAACTATTAATTGATTTGTGGTGCAATGGAGTAATTCCTATACCTATACAAAATTTTAATACATTAATTTTTCTCAAATTTAACCAATATTTAAGTGAAAGAATTAAAAAAAAAATCAATTATGAACCGGGGAAGTAAAATTTAAAATATAAAGTAAAAACATGCTATTTCATAGTAGAGTTTTTTTTATAGAAGTTTGTAAGTTTTTCTTTCAGCATATTTCGATTGGACCGTTAATTAAGGGATACCCTGTGCTTTGTTAAAATTCGTTTCTCGAATAGGTTTCTTAAAATGTAGGAATAAGGCTTTTGGAAAAAATTGTCCATTTGAAGGTATTTAACAATTTAATATTGTACAAAAAATTAGTTTTCTTTTTTCAACAAAAGGTCAATAAAGATGCTAAAATTTTATGAAATTATCACAGTTTACACTAAAAAACCGTTATAGTTTTTAAGAATGGAATAATATTCATGTTTGACAAAAATAAAACAGTATTTCATGCTGCCTTGGAAAAAATCAAAACCATTTTGCTTTCATGTTTTATACAGCTCAACACATATACCGGTTACTGGACTTTTATTCCTCAAAATATGAACTAAATTAGGTACTTGATTGATTAACATATATACATATTTAGGTACCTACATACATCCATTCAAAATCATAACCAAATAGGAGCACTCGTACTATAATAGTAGTAAGACTACTGAACCAGTTGTATGACGACTACCTAATCCGATTGCCATTTTAATAGAAAATTAAAGTTTAATATTTTTTTATGTTTCATTTAAAATGAAAGGAATTTGATGCATCACCTCTATATATACTTAATGTATAAATAAGCTACACGATTAACAAAGCTGGTCTATTTAGGGACTTCTACGAGCATGAAAAACTTTGAGTTAAATTAATATTTATGGAGCAGTTTACCTATATGTGGAAGAAAATTACTGACGACAAACATTATTTGTATGTACTCTACAACATGTAGATATGTATAAGGTAAAGGTAAAAGGAAATGTATCTAAAACGACGTTGGGTCAATTGAATATATGTTGGATGTTGGGAGCACCTACATATACATACGTTTATACGCTTTATATAACCTATAGAGAAGAGAGTTTCTTTCGTTGTGTGTGATGGTGGAATAAAAGCTTAGAAAAAGCTTCTTGTTCAATATAAATTAGGAAAAATATCAAATGTTAATGTTTTAAATATTGTAAAATAAATATTTGTCTAACCAAGATTGTATATTCGACTTGAAAGATTTAATTAGCAATTTAATCGGTGTCAAAGTGTAAGAGCTATAAGCTGCTTACATACTTGGTAACTATTTTCCATCGATAAATTTCAAAGGGGTACACTTTATAGATGCTCCTTTAGATAATTCACTTAAGAAGCAAAAGGAGAAGAAGAAGACAAGAAAAAAAAACTTTTTTTCATAGCATGGACCAAGTAGGTCCTTAAGTTGAGTTTCGAGAGATGCTTAAGGGTTTCGAGAGACGCAAGAACGATCATAAGTAGCAGGCTAGCAGGGCGTAAAAAAGAGCTAATATTTTGCATAATATTGACCTCAAGAGGTGTCATTTCTTGTTTGGCTGTTGTTCGTGTGAGTATTTTTGTATAATAAGGCTATAAATTAAGGAATTTATTTTCAAGGTTTTATACTCACGCTGCATCGACTGAAGCCAATTTTTTTGAAGGTTCCTGCAGTATGAAAGCTAGGTTAAATGCTACCCATAGAGTAATTAGTCGAGCTCTTGGCAGCGCTATGCTAAAGTTTTCTATTATCGATTGACTCATTTTATTATTATTATTTGTATCCCTATTGCGTGTTCTGTGTTTGAAAGCGAGTTGAATAAAGTTTGGAATAGAATTGGCTGGAAAAGGGATCTGCCTCAAAAGCCCTTTTGTGCTGATGAACTGTTTCCACTTCTCGATTTGGTATGGCTTGTACGTCGTCGTCTTCTTTGGTTACTCTGTCTCCAACTACGTATCACTGTATCCCTTATACAGTACAACAACACTTTGTCATCCAATTACGTTTGCCCACAAGTTCATCTCACCGCCTGCAGGTTTCTAAGTTTATTTTAGTATTTGTGTTGGATAGGTAGTACCTGGAATTTTTAAAATTCCCCATCTTCGTCTTGTTTTTGTAATCCATTTTTTATCATAATATCACTCTATTTTGTTTTTAAATTTTTTGAATTTGGAATATTGAATTTGGTTTAATTTAAGGTTTATTTTTTGATTTAGTTACATTTGTCTTTTGCACCTGCTTTAATTGCATCACACATTAGATCGATCATCATTTTTTGAATTTTTACAATTAATTAACTTTTTTTTCAGTTTTGTGCTGAAGCTTAACACTTTTTGGAAGAAGAGGGTGATAAACAAAATTTAGTAAAATCAAAAAAAAAAAAAAAAACTATAGAGTTTTCAAAATTTTTCAAACAAAACGCCAAAATTAAATAAAACCTGGGCGGGACACATGAACACAAAATTTATGGTAGGTACCCGATATACATAAAGCTGAGAGTATAGTAACAAAGCAGTATGCGAATAATAGTATTTGTGAATCTAAATTTGGAGCTTTGCAATAACACAGAAAACAGATGAATAAGGTCATAATTATATTTATTTTCTGTGTTTTTGCATTTATTCTCATATTCGTTCGTTCTCTCTTTGTTATCATTCATTTTCATCTAGCCTTTAAAATAAGTATTAACGAAACGACAAAAAAGCTTTATTTATATAAAAAAAAATAAGAAAATCAAAGAGAGAATGTATTATATGATTTTTATTTTAGGAAGGTAGTGGTAATACAAATAAAACATATCAAGGGAGAATAATAATGAAAACATTATAAGAAAGAAAGGCAGTTGGAACACCAGAACACCAAAATGTGGGACTCTTTACGTAGGCATGCGCTTGGCTTTTAAGTTATAACGTCCTTTTTGAAACTGATATCCTTCGCCTTTGATATGAGTATATATTATAGCCAATATGATTTGGGAAAAAATATATATTATTGCACAAAAATCTTTTTTTCCTTTAGATAGAAAAATTGACTGAACAATTTTAAGGATAAGGAATTATAAGAGTTTTAATTTTCACTTTATTTTCATTTTAAGATTTGTTTTCTCATTGAAAAAATTGCAATTTTTTTTTTCACTTTCACTAAGTATGTAACTTTTTAAGATTGAAAATTTGATTGATAATTTTTAAAGTAGAAATTTTTTTTATTCAATAACTAAAGAAATCCATTAGAAAAACCATATTAATCACTTAATTATAAAATCTTTCTTTTACTGAAGACAGATTTTTTCATTTAAAGGAGTTTAGCTTTTTTCACGGTTGGATTATCTTTTGGATAGACATACCGATTTATATATATAAAATATTAGTTATAATTTATTAATTTTTCCATTTAAATATATTTTCAAATAATTAAAGGATTCTTTTCTCACTGAATTTAATAATTTTTTCACATTACAGAAGGACACATTTTAGATTTTTTGTTTAAAATAAGCGACTTTGCAGAGACCGACTGCCCCAGAACTTACATCACGAAGAAATTTCAGGGTGCGACCAGGCAAATTTTACTTTAGTCTCCCGAACGAAAACCTACACAAAAGCAGACCCAAACACACAGACACAAAACTTCTACAGACAAAAGTATCCTTCTGCTGTTTCAATACACACAATACGAAATGCGGTGAGGCTGCTATCACGCAAGCACAATCAAATACTCGATATATGTACTCAACTTCACCATTTAAACCAAAACATCTTGTTTTCTTCTTTGCCATCATTATTATCATTGTCACATTTATGATCCATTCTATTGTTAGAATGAAAAAATAGTCCTGTATTTGGTTAGAAGTTGGAACAGTACGCACATCCTTTCATATAAACATCTTAGTATTATTATTTTTTTTTTGTTTGTTCATTTTTTTTTTCTTTAAGAGTAAAAGCTTATATTTCATGTTTTCGTCGTGTCGGTTGTCCTTTAGAGCTTTAACGTTTTGCGAAGAAATTGTTCAGAATCCCTGGATCCAGGAATATATTCAACGCCCTTTCTTCGAAAACGTTGCACACCACTTACTTCAATTGAAAAATTAATACAAAGATGACACACTTCCGATAGAAGACGTTTTAGCCTTTCAAATAGTACGTGATTCTAGTTACCTACTGTGCAATAATACTCTCTGATGGAATTCGTATGCAACAGAATAGAATAGCGAGGCGAACGTCTAGTTTTCTTTAGCACAATTATTTTTTGTATGGTCAAGGAAGCTTGTTGGTTGTATTCAGTGTTCCCTCTTCCTTTGGCACTTGTGCCAGGCCTTACAATACAACTCCTCATAAATGTTTAAGGAATATGAACGCGCAAGCGTTTAACCCGGGAATTCGGTTACGGCGAGCTCCTAACAGTAGCAGCTCTCAGCGAGACTTTTATTGATTTCTTCCACTGCAAAACACTTACTCTATGCACAGAATGTGCTTGATGATATTTGTTTGATAATAACAACAATTTTGTTGGGCCCATCCTTTCTAAAAGAGAGTGTGCAGGTTGACATACATATCGGTGTGTTTACATATACTTGGATACATCCTTGGTCCATCCTTTTTGATGACGCTAGTTGATCATGATGATGTTTATTTTTTTTTTATTTTTGCTGATGATGGTGTTCATGATGGTAGAACCATGTGTGTTGCCTTCAATGACGTCATAACAAATTGAATAACTTCAGGTTATAATCAGTTGGAGAGTTTGAGCTCACGTTGCTATGCTGCCAAGCGAATTCCAAGGCACATCGATAAGCTTTTATGCTAAAGAGTTCATTGAATACGTTAAATTATAAATAATGAAGCTTATGGGGATGATGTTACACCTATAAGGGTATTATTGGTTTTGGTTCTATTTATCGTTTGTTTGTATCCCTAAGAATAAAATGGGAATATAAAATTAATGTGTCATTTATGAGAAGATAACAGATTTTCCGTAGGCACAAATAAGGGTTGAAAAATAATATTTGGGTGGTTCCTTATAAAGCTTTAAACAGAAAAGGCAATAGAGTTTCCTATAATGAAAGCTATTTTTTCAGAAAGGAAGCTTATTTATGACAGTTTTGATGTTTTCAAAGTTGGAAGACAGATTGCAGGACTGTCGAATACTATCGAAGAACTGAATACTACTGCGATATTTGATGATTACAAAAATATTAAATTAGTAAAGAGTTTTATATTTATATAAAAAAAAATTATTTATAGGAAAACGTTTTGTTTTAATGTACCGTTTAATGATTGATTTTTGTCATTCAAGGCATTCAAATAAACGTGAAATCAATTTTGAATAAGTAAGTTTTTAAAAGTATGGAAATATCAAGTTATACACTCCTGCTCAAATTTAACGCACACCATATTTATTTTACAGAAAAGTCCTGTTATTACTTTATCTCACAGTATCGTGGTTATTTTCTCAAATGATACAGGAGTGAGCTTAAATTGAAGGTATGGAATAAAATGTTTGTTGAGAAGATTTGGAGAGGTATGCTGAAGTCTATCTGTCAACCCGCGAACCTTTTAGAGATGAGTCATAGATTTTCATGAAGTAAAATCAGCTTTACAACACTTACGGACCTAGTGAGCTCTCCTAGACATACTTAAGTACCCAAAGATACTTGACTGATATCCTCGAACAGCATGCGGTTCGATAATGCGTAATAGAGTGGTTTGAGAATATCTTCAAGATTAAAATATGCCACCCTTGAATTGACCACACAGATATTCGGATTTAAATTCAATAGAAAGTTAAATTGTGGAATGGACAGACCACTCCAAATTATCAAATGCGCTAGAGGAGACCATACCAAGTGTTGAATAAAATTATTGGAAAGAACTGTAACGTGCTTCCATTAAAAAAATTTGTTTTTCTTTAAAAACAAAAATTATTATAATATCAGTTTTCAGACCTTGAATTGCTAGATTTGGTTCATCTTTTTTTTGGTTGATAATACTGTTGCTGTTTAGCATTTTTCTGACTTGCTAAACAATAAGCAAACATAAAAAAATACAACAAATAATTTTAAAGCCATTTTAAATAAGATGCAGGGGTATAACTAAAGAAGAAAAAAGTGTGCTTTAATTTTGAGCAGGATGGTTAAAGGACACGAAAACGTACTTAAAAAAATGTACTATAAGAACTAGTTAAAAAACATTTTTTCTATGGAGTTATGATGAATTTCCAAAAACCCAAATATACCTTAAACTTTGTTAACAAGTACCAAAGCAAGATGAAAATTATGTTTGCAATGTTTGTCTAAAGAAATTTTGGGCACTTGAGTTTTAATTAATACATATTTCAAAACATTAATATTTTGCAACCCAAAATGAACCTTAAAAAAGTTAAAAAATGGTAATTTGTACAATATCTTTTAGAAAAATCGATAATTTATTAGTTTTAAGGTTTTATTATATTTATACTAGCTGACCCAGCGGACTTCGTTCCGCCATTTCTTGTATTTATTTCTATTTTCGACTTTGTATTTTGTCATAATTCCCAATACAAAAAGGAAATCAAAACTTGAAAAGTTCTTCCAATTAATTTAAAAATATTCACTTTTAAAATTAAAAAAAAAAGTGGCCTATGTTAAAAACGTTTTTTAAGTTTTTTAATTTACCATTGTGAAGCTTGTAGTGAATGTAGCGTTATGTGTGGTATATCAAATGAATGAGGTAATATTATCAGGATGCTCAATAAAGATAAATCAAATTTTTGTAAGTTCCAGATCAAAAGATGTAACGTGTTGAAAAATAGAGTTTTATTTTACCGATATTTCAAATTTGTCATTACAAAATTAATTGAAACTTTGTACAAATATAGTCTTGCCTATTATCTATCTACACTGTAAATTTCATTCATTTATCTATTGAAGAAAAAAAGATAAAAATAAAAAACTGTTAAAAACGGCCAAAAAACTTGGGACAAAAAAAAAATTGTTTTTCCCGTTATTCGGTCAAAAATCGATTTAAAAATTCAAAAGTTTGTACATGCATGCGCATGATTAAAACCTATATTTCCTATAAATTTGAGATTTTTTGCAGACTTTTAAAACTTCCAAAAAAATAAAAGACTACTCAAAAATGTCCCTAAAAATTAGGTTGTTTTTCAAAAATTTTTAATTCAAAATACAGGGCTTATGAAAAAAATCCGTTTTAGACCCCTAATTTTTTTTTAAATATCTTTCTTATAGTGTAACTCAAATTTCTGTGCAAAATTTTGCGTACCTCTAATTAGTCTTTTGTCGAAGGTCTATGACTGCAAAAAAACCCTCACAACTTGATTTTGAAATTTTTTTAAATTTTTTCAATACCTTTTTTAACTATTGAATAAATTTGTCTATCATTTAAAAAAAGTCAACTCTTTACGACTTACCGTTTAGAAAATAGCCTCTTTTTTCAATGTCGTGTTACCCCTATTTACCCTAAAAAATCTTGAATTTTTTTTGCCTTAAACCTTCTCCTCTTATGCCTCTTTGATTTCAAAAAAAATTAAGAAAATGAGTCAGTCTGTGTGGCCGGTTAGCGAACGTACACAAAACCAAACTTTAATATATATAATAGATTTCAAAAATAGTTTTCTTCTCTTAGCTCAATAATAACACTGTTCTATAGATGAGTAATTACATGAAAAAGTGGACACGAAATGTGAACAAAGTCAATATTTTTTTATGCAAGTTGCAAGAAAAGATCCTTTATTGTATACCTACCCTTATAACTAGAAATTAAAATCAGATAGTATAAAATAATCTATAAGCATTTTTAAAGCATAAGCTTTCCAACCATGGAAAAATTTCACATGAACGTGACGGAAAAACAGGCCCACAGAAAATAAGATCAATCTAATAGTGACAATGACAATATCCTCTCGTGATTGCTTAAATAAATTAGCATTTAAGCAAATTTCTAAACACAATATTTGATTGTTTAAATTTAAAATTACTTTAGTGAAAATGAATCTATTCTCTATTTTTGCAACAGCAAATCGCAGGAAACATGAGTTACTAAATTAATGTAACATGAGATACCTAAATATTTTCAAACTTTTCCTCGAAATATTGAACTAATGTTTGGTTTTGTCACTAATTTTAAAAGCTTTTAATGTATGTATGGAATCTTCATTAAAAATTAATTAAGATTCTAAATTTTACAGAAAAACTTCATACTGCTCGTGCCCGATTTATTTAACGTGAGTTACCAACAGACTTTTATTTTTTCTTATCAAATGGTTAAAATAAAAAAAAAAACTCTTTTACTACATTATAAAATTAATATGAATGCTACATTCATGGACAGTATTTTCGTATCAATTTATTTTAAAATTGACAAAAAATATCTATTTTTGTATTGCAAATTTTTTCTGAATGTAACGTGAGTAGCCATGGAAATGCCCAGATAGTTAATTTTAACATTTTAAGTCTGTACCAAAAATCAGTAACTAACGTTAACATATTTTCAACTAACACAGTCTTGTATAATACTTAAATTCTGTGTACTATATATTTTAATAACCCACATTCATAAAGTAACATCATCTCAAACTTCAAGGGTCTTTGCAATAATTTTCAAAAAAAAAATATTTTACTTAAAGATACTTCAGCGGTTATGTAATCAAAACGAGAACTAAATCTCATATTAATAAATTAAAATAAACTACAATAATATTATAAGAAAGGACATCCCTGACATGGAATAAACTACAATTTGTGCTTTTAAAAATTAAAAGCTTGAGAAACATGAAGTTAATGTACTAAATATTGCAGTTCTCTGCGATAATTTTAAGTGTTGAACATTAAAGCTTAGAAGAAGCTTCATTCACCCTATTGTAATGACACCAAAATGCTTTCTCATTTTTTTGTTCCGATACTTTTATTATTGTAATAATTAGAATTTAATATTTTACTTGAACTACATTATTTTAACATGGCATTCTTTAATTTTTGTTACAATTTGTTGTTGTCCATAAATTCTTGCATAGTTAGAGCATATAGAAATTTGATATGCGTTTGATAATTTAAAAAGAACCTTACAAAACTTTAATTATTTTTTTGTGGTGATTTTTTTTTTTGTTTCACTGTAATGTAGATTGAAACAAAATAAAAGTTCTAAAAGTGGGAGTGTTTATTTCTTCCTTCTAATAGAAGAGCATATAAGTTGTAAATAATTAAATAAAAACAGAAAACAAATGAAAAAAGAAACAAAACTACTATTTATGTAATTTTAGACCAAGCTGTTGAGTAAGCCTTTTACTTTCATTCAATTAACAGCTAAAAAAAACTATAACTATTTTCAAAAACAATGCAATGCAAAGAAAAGCTTTTCATAATTTTTCACAATAAGCAAAATGCTTTTTAGCTTTGTGTTGGAAATATTCTTAAAAGGCAATTTGGTTTGTTGAATGAATTTTTTTTTCCACAGAACAAAATATTAAGTATACGCCATAGTGACCCATTTCGATTGTAGTTTTATCATACCATATTATTATTTTTTGTTTCTAAAATTTTGAAATAAAATTAATCCAGAAAAAAGACTATTTTGTGCTCTTATTTTTTTCTGATTTAATCTTTATGTTTTTCAGAAGAAAACACAAAAATTAATTTTAAAACTAAATCATTTTTTTTCCTTTTTCAATCAATACCTAAACAAAATTATAATTTTTTTCAAAAACAATGCAAAGATGCTCTTTAGCTTGGCATTGGAAATATTCATAAAAGGCGATTTGGTTTGGTGAATAAATTTTTTTTTCAACAGAACAAAATAATAAGTTACGCCATAGTGACCCATTTCAATTGTTGTTTTAAAATAGCATATTATTATTTTTCTGTTTCTAAAATTTTGGAATAAAATTAATCCAAAAAAAGCCTATTTTGTCCTCTTATTTTTTTCTGATTTAATCTTCTATATGTTTCTCAGAATAAAAAACAAAAATTAAGTTTGAAAATAAATCATTTTTATTAAATTTTTGAATAGACGCCACACCCAGACACTTGATACTAATTATTTTTTGTTGCTCTTAAATGTAAAATTTAATAAATACAAAAACATTCTATCGCTTTTTATAAATAAATTCATAAGTTTTGATGTTAGTGTTACAAAAAAAAAATAAAAAAAATATGATTGGTATCGATCCTCCAGAATCTCTATATTGTTTTTTTTTAACCGCATTTGATCAAGCTGTAACATGCTACTCATGATCATGTATGTTGCTGAATTAAATGAAAGAAAAAGAAAATTATTGCTATGAAAATACTTTTAACCTTAAGTGACTAGTTCAATAATTGCAATTCCTAAAAATAAATACCTTACTGTAATATTACTTACCTTAAAATTTACTAGAACAGTAATGTTAAAAAATTTCCTATATGAAGTTAATCTTATAATTAAATATAAGTACCAGAAAAAAGGTATTTCATAGCAATGCTATGCATGCTATGTTACCATTATCGATTAATTTGACAAATAAATAATCATGAAAGTCTTTTTTAATTTTTCACGTTAGAAGGTATTTTTTGAGGGTAATGTGAGGACTTGCAACTTGTAACGAAACATCCTGTGAATAAAATTCAATACCTGTGAAATTAATGGTACCAGTTGTAATGATAATCAAAAACCAAAAGATTTTATTCAAATATCCAAAGTGAAAGGTTGTTTTTTGAGATTTAAAATTAAAATTTAACTTCGGAGCAATACAAAAATTTATGTTTTTGTATAAATCAGTGTGAAAAAATACACTTAAATCATGCTCAGCCTAATTGCAATACATTAAGAGCGGAATTCAGAATCGTCTCGTCACTCAAGTAAAAATTTTACTAGGGTGAACCTTTGCTCTTGCGTTTGGCCCACTTAAGCTACTCGTTTCTTTAATTTTGGCTTATAAATACCAACTGAGGAAATTCTGAAGTAAATGGGTGAGCAAACACTCAGAAAACTAATCTCAGACTTGTGCTTGAGAAAAAATTTTAATTGAGTGACGACTCTGAATTTCGCCCTAAATAATTTTTCTCTAAAGTAAGTTTTTGGCATTAAAATATTCATAACTACAGCATATGATTTTTGGTTAATCTTTGTAAGGCATCATTTATATACATAAATGGGTAGAATCATAACCACCTAGAAGGCAGGAAATTAAAAATCGAATATTTGGAACATACCAGTGGCGTCGCGTGAGATATTAAGATAGGTGTGCAATTCCTGAAAATTATATACCTTCTTACATACATATGCACCTACATATTTTTTGAAAATATCAACTACTTTATTTATTTTGTTAAATAGACACTTACCATTTAATTTATTCTCGATAAAACTTATAAAAAAAAACAACATCAATGGCCTTATTGTACTAACAACAGAAAACAAAACTACATTCCAGACTGTCGTGCATAGGTTTTGTTCGCACGAGCTTCGATGTAATACATGTACAAAATGTACATTGTATTTTTCATCTTTGAAGCTTTACAGAAACGGAACAGAAAAGATACAAAAGAAAAGAAAATAAATTGCACGACTGGGGTCGCACGTACTTGCTCTTATGCTTAAAGTAACTATAATGTTAAAGCTTTTTATTCAAGAAATTTAAAATTTGATTTTGAAGAAATTTTATAAGTAGTATAAAAAAATTAAATCTAAAAAAAAAAATTTTTAAATATTTTTTAAAAATCCAAAAATGCGTTTTTTGAAAATTTTCTAAATTTTTAATATTATCTTTACTTACTTACACACGTTTGTATAAAAATTTTCATTTAAATCGGGTTAATGTTGTACGAGATATTCAGAAATGAAAAAACCCGTTCTATGACAGGTACCGTTAATAACGGTACAAAAAATATTTTTTTTATTTAAAAAGTTGGCTCTTATGTGTAGTACTACACACAAAAATTTTAATCAAAATCGTTAGAGTCGTTTTTGAAAAAAATTAACTTTTCTATTTCCGTTATATGGCAGGTACCGTTAGTTTTGGTGATAAAAAAAAATTTCAATTTCTCCTCTAGGGAATCACCAAAAACTGCTAACTACCAAGTTTGAAGAAAATCACTTCACTCGTTTAGGCTGCAGCTCCAGATAGAGACAGACGGACAGACAGACAGACAGACAGACAGACAGACAGACAGACAGACAGACAGACAGACAGACAGACAGACAGACAGACAGACAGACAGACAGACAGACAGACAGACAGACAGACAGACAGACAGACAGACAGACAGACAGACAGACAGACAGACAGACAGACAGACAGACAGACAGACAGACAGACAGACAGACAGACAGACAGACAGACAGACAGACAGACAGACAGACAGACAGACAGACAGACAGACAGACAGACAGACAGACAGACAGACAGACAGACAGACAGACAGACAGACAGACAGACAGACAGACAGACAGACAGACAGACAGACAGACAGACAGACAGACAGACAGACAGACAGACAGACAGACAGACAGACAGAATTGCCGGACCCACTTTTTTGGCATTCTCCATCATCGTAATGTCATGTAAAATTGTTATCTCGAGTTCGATTTTTTTTACGAATCCTAAACTTGCCCTATAGTACCTATATCGCAAGTAAAAATAATGCAGCTCGTGCACAGAAAATCGGAGCACGAGTTTACTACAAATTCATCCTAAAAATTAATACTAAAAATTCATCCAAGACGATAGGGATAGTGCGAAAATCTTGTGGCCTAGGCATATAGTTCAGAGTTGAGTTGGATGAATTTATTTGACTAATCAACAGAAAATGTGCACAGCTAGAATTCTTGTGAGTTTATTTTAGCTTCTCAACATTTTTCGATTACGGAGTTTTGAAATAAGAATTAAGAAGGAAGAATAATATTGTAGGCTGTGTGATACAGGTTTAATGGGTTGTGTAATTGTGCATACTTGTGCATGTCATTAATATTAGGCATTGTTCGATGAGGGTTAGATCAGGGTGTGCAATGCACACCTGGCACACCCTGAAGAGACGCCACTGGAACATACCTATTGCTTTTATCAGCTTAATATTATACGTTATTATCATACTTAAGAACCCTTTAGTGCTGAGTCCCAATTCTGAATCTTTGTATTAAATCATTTGAAATATGACAGAATAATCATTAAAAATAAACAACTAACATCAAAATTTTTCCATACAAAAAAAGATACTCATACGCCACAGTGACCCTTTAAGTTTATATTAATTTAATCACTGACTTAATAGCAAAACATTTTGTCTTTTGTTGATTATTTAGTGAATGTTAAAATTATATAATTTTAGGTTTAAATGTTTTCTAAAATCTCGGAATCCTTTATTAGAAAAATATCACATGTAAAGAAGTTCTATATCTAATAATAGGAACAGGTACACCCGAAAAAAGGCTTAAATGTTGAAAATGTTAAAAAAAAATAGCTTATTTAGGTTTAATATTCTACAATATCAGCTTTAATCCTTTGGAACTACTGCTGAAATAAAGCCAAATTTGCAGCAGAAAAATTTAAATAAATATAATATTATTGAAAGAACACTTTCTAAATTTAAAAAAACAATAAAAGGTTATTAAAATAAATGTGAAGGGGGACAATAAATATTTGTATAAAATATTTATCATACTTTTAAAATTATGTTCATTGAGTTTATATTAGTATTTTTAATTCAATGTTCAAACAATTTTAAAACGAGGTAGAGGTAGAATTGAAATTGAAATCGAACGAGGTAGCTAGGAGTCTAACAGCTCCATTAAAAAAATAAAATGTATAAATAAATACATTTGTATTGAAAATATGTATGTATTAAATAAGGTGCCACTCAATAAGAGCGTACTCATTTGTATGTATTGTCATTTTTCTCACTTGGTTTTTATTTGGCCAAAATGAATTGGTTTAAACGGCTACTGAATAGAATACAAATAATATGAACATGCATAGGTACTTACTAATTGTGATTTGTCCAGATCTTCTGAATAAAAAATGAAAACTCTATTCCAATTTTGATTTTGTTATATTTTCTCTTATGTAGCAACATTAAAAACAAACAAAACATAATTGAATATAGGTAAAAATTTTAATAGAACGAAACAATTTTACTATTTATAGATCTTGTTTTAAAAACATGTGTATTTTGATCAGTTTAACAATCAGTTTTTTTTTTTTTATTTTACCGACTTAGACATATTAAAAATCCATTTAAAGAAGAACAAATCAATGTGAAATATTCCAACGATTATAAAAAAAATAAGAAAAATCGAACACTTTCTGTACATTAAAAATAACAGTGATATGGTCTAAGCATATTTTTTTTTAAACAGACATTTTAGATATTCTTGCGAAGATTATTTTATTGTAACATGAACACAATGCACAAGATTTCTTATATTTTCTTTTTTTTTTTATTATTAAAAGTTTTACTTAGTGGATTAGTTTTATAGTTTGTATATAACAATTTTTTTTCTTATGACTAAATTAATCCTAAATACAAAAAAGATCGTATTTTTTGTGTGAGTGTCTTAGATTTTCTTTACTAAATGTTTAACCCTGGATATGATGTTAATGACAGCTTATATGTTTTATTAATTTATTTTTTTTAATTATTTTTGTTTAGTTTCATTTTAAAGTTATGTGTTTAATTTTACTCATATTTATATGTATAGTAAGGTTTTAGTAGAGCTACGGTTGTTTATAATTCTAAAAATTACACCCTATTCCTAAAACCGCTTTGATTGGAATAATTAAACTTTTTTTGATTTAATTTTTGTTTTTTTTTATTTCTTTTTTTGAATTTAATAGTACTTTATTTTGGTTTTGGCACAATAAAAGTGAAGGTTCTGAAAATGGTACTATTAATGTGAAAAATTTAAATTATAACAAATTACCTAAGAAAAAAAAATGAAAACTTTCAACAAAAAAAGAGATAACTTAAAGGAAAATATTAAGCCCCAATTTATTCACTCTTTCATTATATTTAAAATCGCCATTTAAAAACGAAAATTTCAAAATCTGTGACTTTAAATACAATGGAGTAAATAGATTTGGCGCAATGTAGCTATAAATATTTATTTACCTTACTTAATCTATTTTTTTTTCTTATAAACAAAAAATATATATATATTTACTATTTACAAACACGATAAAATTGGGATAAATATTTAGTTTACTTGAATGATAGTTTTGGAGCCAGTGAAGAATTTTATACTACAGTCTTGAAAGATATGGTTTCAGATTAATATGTTAGAGGACATCCCCCCGAATTTAAGTAACCATTTGAGTCCAATGATGCATTGGCTATAGGAGCTTAAAAACAAATAGAAACAAACGAATAAGTTGGTAATCAAGGACTGTCTTGCTCGGGTTTTATCGTTGAAGAATTAAACCACACACGAAATTATACAAATATTCTTGCAAAGGTAAAAATACATTATCAAGTTAGTCTCTTGGTACTTTTATACTAATGGCAGTAACTTAATAGTATTCAAATCAAATCCGTATATGCGAAATAAATTCATTTCCTAACCTAACAATTGGGTGGCATCAACTATTATATTTACATGAAATCAAATCCCGTCACTGGCTCCGGAGCTTTTCATATCAATAAGTTAATTATGAAAAAAAAAAACAATTTTATTTTATTTTTTTTAATTTATTTTATTATGTTAACTTAATCGTGATTTCAAAGAATTGCATGAATAAATTTACTCTCGCTTACTGTTATCAAATAAAAAACTTAAAATGAAAAAAATATTTTTACAATAAAATATCTTACATTTTTTTTGTGGACGCATAGCAATGAATTTGATTTTCTTTGTTGAGTTTTTGATTTATTTTTATCTGTTTACAAATAAAACCACCTATGCCACTCTACTTCTCTTTTTTTTTTTAGTTTTATTCTTGCAATGAATTGCTGTGTGTGCATCCTGTTCGTGTATATTTATTATTCAAGTATTAATTTAATTTAGTTGGCACAGTATACGTTTAAAACAGTTAACATGATGATTTCCGGTCATAGTTTTATCACTAATTTCGGAATTCTAAATACATTTCTTTTTTTTAATAAGTTACATATACTTAAAAAAATTATTGTAAAAAGTTATTTATTATATTATTTTTATTTTTATTTCGAATTATTTTATAACTTATTAGTTTTATAACAATAGTCAGTTCTTCTTAATCTACTCTTTAGCAAAATAACGTCAACTTCACATTTTTTGTTTTGTTTTTTGTTTTGGATGTGAGCATCTTATTTTGTTTTTGAGTGTCAAATAAAAGGATGCTTATTTAGTGTATGGAGTCATTATAGTTAATACATACTTTCAGCATTAGTTTTACTTAGCATAGGGATTACTTATATCTGGATTCCGAATTAGGGTATTACTTTGATTACCAACTGATAAGCTTTCATGGTTGCCAAGCATTTTCTCAGTCTCCTGTCTACTGTTAGCCATTATCCTTCGAATTGTTGGTGCGCAAGGAGTACGTCAAAGGCGTGACTCTTGCGCATGCTCGCGTCAAACCTGACCATGCGTATTCATGTGCATTGACTCCGTATCGGATGTGGCATTTATTTGCGCTGGCGGGTAATACTGGAAATTAATACAATTTGAAATAACCTGTTATTAATTAGATGTTGTTCCCTGAAGTTGTTTTATAGAAATGTTTTTAATTTTGTATTGTTGTTGTGTTCAAATATTTTGCAAACTTTGTCTCTAGGACCTTAACCAATCTACCTTCGTTGTTATACTAGTTATATGGTATTTTTTCATTTAGGTTGCGGTTTAAGAAACAGTTTGTACATGGGTACAAGTCCTTATTTTAAAGTTTTTTTTGTACATTTTTTTTTGGAACAACATTATCTAGCGTGTTTTTAAAATGCAGGAAGGTGATCTCCTTGATAAGGCAGACAAAACAATTTTTTAAATACCTACTAAGATAAAAAAAAACCTTCAATATCTAATTTTAATGTTTGATTACATTCAGTATCAGTATCAGACGATGAGGAATTTAAAAAATCATTTTTGTATGTAGTCATACATATTTTGCATTTACTCTATATAGCAAGTATTGGTTTCGTCTAGGAAAAAATTGGATGATGTCATACTGTCATGGCGAATCTAAAGAGGGATTTTTGGAATAATTTTTTTTGGACCATTATAATTACAAACCAACCAACCAAACCAACCCGAATTCGCGATTTGAATGAAATTTATTTTTGGCATACCAATTTTATTTTAATTTTTTTTTTTTTAATTATTATTTGCATATAAAAAAAAAAAATTGCAAAATGTTATGGAGCTAAATTTGATTAAGGATTTAATTGTTTCCTTTTGAAAAAAAAAACGAATTTTGTATTGTGTATTTGCTACTTTTTTTGTTTCATATGCATTTGCCAAATTTCTGTTTAAAATGTGTTAAAAATTTTAGCAACTTCAAACCTAAGAGCAAGTTCGTTCGACGCAGTCTTACATTTTTTTTTTAATTTCAACTTTTATAAAAAGATTAAAAACTGTCTGTACCACGTTCATGTTTTTTGTTTTGTTACTTAGAACTAAAAAAAAAACTAATGATTTTGTTTGTATTTCTTTAATGAATGTTTCATTTTATTTTAAATTTACAATGATTTTTTCTTAGTGTACCATCGTTTTTTGTAGTTATTATTTTCCTGCTAACTACTGATACTGCAGTAACATCACTTACTGCCGGATAACACAGTTTTGTGTTAGAAAATGTTCGCAGGACAGTGTTTGCCTTTAGCGCTCTTTTGCATTATTTATTAACATTAAAAAAAAAATGGAACAAAATTTAAGATAAAATAGTTTTTTTCATGAATTTTATTTTCTGATATCTAACCAAATCGATAAATTTCCAATGGTTAGTTGATATTTCTTCTTCAAAGAAAAATATTATTTTCATATGATGGTAATGTTTAGCTCAGATGATTTTAGCATCCCCATTTTTTTCTTTATCGAATTTGTGTTTCAAACAAACCAACATTTGTTTTTAATTTCTTGCATGTTGATCAAAATCAATAACAGCAATTGGCCGAAAAAAAACAAAACTAGGTTAGGCATTTCACAAACGACTTAAATCTTCAAATATTATATCAATGTCTAGTTTGAAGTTTGATTTTTCTTAGACTGTTCGTGTTCATGGAAATAACTTTATAGTTTTATAAGAAAATCAAATATTGAATTTTTGACGAATTATATACATCTCAATTTTAAATATTACTTTATGTTAGAAGTTTAACAGTTAAATTTTTATCTGAATTCTACATGGTTTTTAATCCCTTTGAGTTTTTTTTTATTTTTAAATAATAAATAAAATACAACTGGTCTCATAGTCCCTATACTTTTTTGTTTATATTTGTATTGTTTAGTTATATGCATAAGCATGAGCACTTATGCATCCTAGATGAACCTTTTGTGTGTGTACATTTTTAATTTCTAATATAACGTTTGTGACTTTATTATCATATAGTACTTACCCCGACTCTACCATTGTCATAGTCTCTACTGGCTTGAATTGTTAATTTAGCCTTCGAGTGCATTGCATCTGATAGAGAATTTCTTTGATGGCGGTTTCCTGCCGCCGATGACGAAGACGATGAAGAGGATTTACTCTTGAAGCAGAATTCAATAATTGCTACAAAGACTGCCACTAACAGACCTCCAATTAAAATATAGAATATTCCAGCTACATTACTCAATGACAGCTCGTTATGTGAGGTCTCTTGATTGTCTTTGCTCAGATTGCATTCAGTCTTATCATACCACCACTTATTTCGCAATTTTATAAGTTCTCCATTTTCTTTCAATGACAGTACAGCTAAATTAATTGGATCTCTGAAATAATTAAAATTGTTAAAGATTTTTTTTTAAATTATAATTATTAAAATTAAATTTTCTCACTTTAATGGAGATCCAATGGGAGTAGCTATTCCGAAACCTTTGGTATCTAAATTTCGACCGACTTTCATTGTATCGCATGGCTCCCGAGCATTAACGTATTCATTCTTTGGTGACTCCACCAATAGAGCATATTTTCCTTTTGATGTTCTTACACGACTTATTCCCTCGTCGTAGGTGTTTACGAAGACATGTTTTCGTGAGTTCATGTATTCCCACATTTTATTATGGAGGCCAATTTGAGATCTCTGTGTAAACAGAAAATTTTAAATATTGATTAGGTAATATTTAACTTAAGATATTCACGTTTCAAAACCTTATTCCATCTTAAAGTTTTAATAAATACCATAAACCTACCCTGAAGAAATCCCACGTTGAACCGTGAAGTAAAGTGCCATATTGCACTTCAGTTTGTGTTGCAAGATCTTCAGGTGAATTTATTGGTGTAACCATTCTTTCGACTGTTAAAAAAGCGGCCAAGTTTGCAGTGTACGATGAAATAAGTATGAGTGTGAAGAACCACCAGACAGATCCAACGATTCGTCCAGATATTGATCGCGGGCTTATATCACATCCTTGTTGCATAAATGCGGCCAGTGAAAACCAGAATGAATTCAATATGCTGAAATCGTTTACAACTACAGCGGGTGAGGCATAACTTGGGCCGACACCAGGTGGCGGTTGCTGTTGTTGGTTCGGTATTTGATCAGGATGTATATTTATCGCATCTAGAAGAGGGAGTTTGTATGTTTATAGAAAATTTATTTAGGTACATATTTCACAGTTAGTTGAAATTAGCTGTAGAAGGAGAAGCTAAAAAAATATTGTTGGTCAAAATTAGGAAAATAGATAAATTGTGGTTATAATTTATACGTATATGAAGTAGTTCATATGTATGAAAGACTTGGATGCAATTACGAAAAAAGTTTCACTTGGTGGTGTTTAACAGATCTGTCCAAAGAAATTAAAAGCATAACTTCTCTTTACTTTATAGTGTCAGATTATATCAATTCATATTTAAACCGAACTTTTGACATAAGAGCAAGTTCATGCGACCCAGTGCATTTTGGTTCTAGTTTTATTTTGCATTTTGTATCTTATGGTCTTACACCAATATTCTTCTGCTTACTTCAAAAATGTCTAATGTTTTGAAATATCTTGAAATCCAAGGTTTTTATTGATTTTTACTTGCGATATTGGTACTATATATCAAGTTATTTTAGAGAATGCCAAAAAAGTGGGTATCGGAAGTTCGTCTTAATTCGATTATAAGCCAAAAATTAAATTTTGCATAAAATAATTTTTGGATTTAAAAAAAAATTGAAAAATGTTTTTGAAAAATCCAATTTTTGAAAACCGGCCATTGAATTTTTTTGAAATTTTGTTTTTAGATGTTGATTAGTGATTCCTACAAAATGGCATACCAATTTTATTTTAAAACTTTCTTTACAAAAAATTATTTATAAAAAACTATTTAAAAAAAAAAGCGGCTCTAACGATTTTGAATTTTTTTTTCTAAATATGCATCTTAATATATTTAGTAAAACTGCATACTTGTCTTGGAAGGCAATTTGGTTTCAGATTTTGTTTAATTTTTTTTTTTTTAACCAATTTATTTTCTTTAATTTTATTTTTGTTTTATATAATTACCTACATTTCCCAAATTTCTATATAAAAAGACTTACAAATTTAAGCAACTTGAACTCTAAGGGTAGTAGGTATTTATACAAAAAAAAAATGTCACTAAAATAAAGAATTTTTTTTTCATCTACCGAACTTTAGATAAACCTATAATAAATTAAATTTTTTAAAAATAAAAGTAACTTTATAATAAAATTTCAATGCCAGTGTTAATTTTTTTAAATTTCTAATTGTCTTGCTTTATCTTAGAACTGAAAAAAAACATGTTATTTTAAGAATGCAAAAAGTGGTCTGTTAATCTTAAAAGTTTCATCATTCAAACAAAAAATAAATCATCATAAATTAATGTGACAATTTTCAGAATAACTGTGGGTAAAATAACCCAAATAAAAACAGGATTTGAGCTTATGACTCTCTTATCTTTTAAATATCGACTTGTAAGCTAAAAACTTAGACAGAAAAAAAACACATATTTAAATTTGCACCACTATTCGCATATTAAAGACTAATATACATGTTTCCATGAGAGATCTTAAAGCGAAAAACTATTCGTTATTTCTTGGTCATCTTTCATATACTTTTCCCTTGACCCTGCGGTGTCTTTGTCACTCTTAGTAGTCTTTAATTTTTTTTTTTTAACCTGCACATTAATATAGTTTTTAATTTTAAACTACAATTCTACTCGAATAATACCAATGAACTGAACGTAAATACAAGCGTGTTAAAATCTTACCTGAATATTGAATAAGTCGCCATTCATATGGTGAAAATCTTGATACGAAAAACAGAACTATGCTGACTCCAATATAGCTGAAGATAACACTAACCTATGAGTAAAACGTACATTTTGTTTTGTATTTTTTTTTCGAGTTTATAGAGTTTCATGAACATGTCTTTTATGGTGATTTAAACTCACCCATATTTCCTGGGAAAGAGGATTCATAAAACTGAATACACCTGGGGTCTGCTTAACTGGCTTTTTTATCATAATGGAAATCCCTAATGACATAAAGGGTTTGCTAAAATCAATAACTCGTTCACGTTCAGCTGTAATGGTCATTGGAGCAATGGCAATATCCGCTTCCTGTAGTCAAAAGATTATATCAAAAGTTCAAAAGTTTTAAATTCTTTCTTTCTAAACTTATATACACTGATATGTATAGTAAAACTTACCCGACGTACAAGCTCACCAACCATTCCATCCCATCCACCCCGCACGTTCGGATTCTCAGCCCCATAACCTCCGTCTTTAACTAAGCGCATCTCATCTGGACCCAAAAACAAATTTAACTTGCAAATCCATAATAATATATGAAGAGAGAGAAAAACAACTTACAGTTTATTCCCAATTTCTTTGCAAGTAAATCGGCTAAGTCCTTACAATAACCCTCGAAGCTATCGTCTTTCTTGAGCATTATATAAGGCTCCTCGAGCAGTGTTGTCACAATGTATGTGCGATTTTTCTCAAATTCCACAGGGGGTCGAAGGCGCACGTATTTTGCTGACAAAGGCATTAGGCCAGCCTCATCAGACCATTCAGCAACTTTAACCATTGCGCTGTTCACAGTCATTTCGACTATGTGAAGAGTGTAATTCTGCCTCCGGCCATCATCATTGAATTTGATGTCCCCTGTTAATCCTTCTATCTCCACCTGCAGGCAAACATTTAATATGCTTTGAGTTTGTCGTATAATTTTATATGTCGAGGCTAATACACACACCCTTTTCCCTTGACCCTGCCTCAGCATACCTACACAAAGTAAATTTCTACTTTTCTTACCTTTCGCAAGTATCGTGAAATTTTATCACCATGTTCCCAAGGGTTTACCCAACCCCTGGAAGTATTACAATCCAAAGCACGAGTACTTGATCCGACATTATTACCACCCGTTGCCGTAGTTCCATTCGCTGGACTTGGTATTAGAGTCTGACTACGGCGCTGGACATTGTTTCTGAATTGATCTGGTTTCTTGCGAAGAATTTTATTGAAAGCCTCGACCAGCACAAACACTGCGTCATACATAAGGGCAGCTTGTGCCTGAAAATTCAAATGTAATCCCCTCTCAAATCAAAGTCCTTACACACACATTCATTTTGCGAGAGCTCTTACCGATATGGAATCCCTTCCAGCGCCCACAGAGGTCACAGGGTCGAGGCGTTTCCAATTTTCGTAAAATTCCCGTACCAATCGTCGATTTGTGTCAACAATCCTGAACCCAGTTATATTTATAGCACCGAACTCGATAACTTCGCTTTCCCATCTATCGTCCATAACCTGGATTTTCGTTTTTTTTTTTTTTTTTGGTATTTGTATTTATGTTTATGTTTATTGTTCTGGTTTTTGTTTTCTATATAAATAAAAACCTTACCAAGCCACTGAGCAAGTAGTGGTATGTGCGTCTGCCTAGTGCAATATCCCTGACATGAGTTATAAGAATTTCTTTTGCCATTTCCGTTGGGCAATCAAGCACAATGTATTTGTTTGTCCAACGACTTAAGTCCTCGAGGGTATGTAGAAATTCTATTGCCATGGTAACGTTTGCTATACGTTTGACCATTTCCACTTGAAATGACTCGTTTCCGGGCTTAAGTCCTTGGTAAATTTGTTGCAGTCTCAGGAGGCCTGTGTTATTAAAATAAAGAGAAAAAGAGAAACATTACGTAACAAGTCGATACTTTAAATGGCAACAGAAAATTTTATAAACATGGAGTTATGTGAAGGCGATTGTACACAGCAAAGCTTTTTATGTATAATTCATGTATTTTCTTTAGTTCTACATTATTTAATGTTGAAAAATAAAATTAAAAAAATCACTCAGCTGTAGAAAAATATTCATATATAAAAAAGTAATTTTGAAAGCATGGCTAAGCATTTAATGAATTTTAAAAAATAAACATTTTCATTTATATGAAACTATTGTTTTTTTATATATCTAATGTCTTTTAAATTAAATACATATTTTGTTAAATTTCAAACTATAACTACCGTCGTGTGAATCATAGAGATATATTATTCTTTGCCATCCATAGAATTGTATAGTATCTATAATAGCCTGGTGGTAGTCAGGTCTCATACTTATTGCGAAATCAAGAAAACCTGATGATGGGGTCAATACCTGAAATAAAAAGTTATACAAATAGGTTTTATAGATTAAATATGTAGATTGTTAAAATTTCCATACTTTTTCAGGAAACCACGGTGTCACAAATGGCATTTGAAATGTATTACTGTATGAATGCAACGTATCAAATGAATCTGGGGAAACGGCTCCAAGCATAGAATAAACTCCTCTTGAAAATTGGTTGCATACTATTAAACAAATTAAAAATAAAAGACGAATTCATCAGATAATACTTCTTAGAGAAAAGTAGTTACTCATCAAATGCAAATGACTGTTGAGGACATTAACTTAATTACCTACTTACTTATTTAATTAAATCAAGAGTACAAGTAATGACCATATTTATTTTATTCCAATAACTTCTGAATTAATAACTCGTAATTTTTGAGTTATGACAGTATTCAAATAAATGAGTGATATATCTATTACGAAGAAGCAAATAAAATTATATTTTTTTACAAAATGATACTAAAAATGTTAAATTTTTAGATATATAATTATCAGGGATATAATGTTGTGGAATTTGCCTTTTTTTCTTGCTCTATCGTACGACACTATAGATTAAAAACAAACACGTTTCACGTCCCCCTCGTGCCAAATATATGTATTTTATTTTGCTATTTTTTGCCTTTTTTGCCTTTTTCTATGTTTTTATCTTTTTAGCGTCTTTAAAGTAATGTCTACACACAAAACATTCAAATACAAACAAAAAGCTAACTTACTCAATATATCTATATTAAGGATTCACTAATTACCCCACACAAACAAAATTCGAATGAAAAGATCTAACTATGCAACTTGTTTGTCTGCTATTGCTACCATTTATTGCCTTCTATGTTCTATTGCGCGGCCTGCAACCGACACGTATCAGGGTTCAAAAGCTAACTTAGTCAATTTACAATATTCGATTGGAGAAGTCCTCCAGATTTTGACAATCAAGAGAGGTTTGGAAGCCGCGAAAGGGGCAGTCGCAAAAGATGTTGTTAAGATGTACAAATCAGTTTATTTGGGCAATAAGGGACTCGAGAGAGTTGAACAAGTAAATTGAGTGAAAAATTGGAACACAAATCAAGAGCTCCCGGCAAATGTTAAAGTGGGTGATGTCGAGTGCTTTAATTAATTAATTTAATCTGTAGCTCCTTTAAAGCACTTTTATGCTGACTTTTCACGAGTAGATTTTAGAAGCGTGATATATCGTCCGACTTGCAGCTTACGTTCACACGAGTTGAAAAGCTTCGCCGCACGTTACCTGAACATTAAAAAAAACCTCATGATTGTTCAAAATTACTTCAATTAATTTTTATATTACATGCTTTCTCTCAATAAATGCCTTTTTTTGTCTTTTTGGGAGTTTTATTTTGCCTTTTTTTAAGTTTTTAGGTCCACAAGATCCTATCCCTGATAATTATATTATTCATCAATAATTCTTATTTATCTTTAATTACAAAAACTTAAATATTTAAATAAGTATATAAACAATGTACATAGTTCTTACATAAAATAGAAAGTCTTTTATAAAATTATAAACAATATTACATGTTGAAATGCCAAGCTGTAACTTACAGCTTGAGTAACAAATTATTGAAGCAACAGTGCATACAAAACTTTCTTCTTGAAATTGAATCTAGAAAACGATTGAAAAATATCAATCAAATTTAAAATACTGTTGGTATCTTTGATACAGCGCAATATTGGTGCATTTCTACCATAAAAATTTCTTGAAAACTTTTTACGGAAAAAAAAGAAAAATTTACGAGACTGAGAAACATTTAAAATTTTTTTCTTATCTGAAAGGATTCTTGATTTTTGCGTTTATTTATTGACACTGTCGGCAAAAAATTGCTCAAATATTAATTAATTTCGATTTGGGTTATTGATGGTGTCTGGGCCAAAGTAGTATTGTTCACAACATTTGCACTTTGTTCGCGTACACTGTGGCGTATACGTACTTTTTTAAATAGTTCTTTTTTTCTTAAAAAGCATAAAAGAGTAGGATAGTAGAAGACGGTTGAAGTTAACTCATTAAATATAATCTTTTTCTTATAATATAATTTTTAATTTATAAAATTTAATTAAAGATCAACATATAATAAAAAATGATGTGTCAACTCCTGTCTAAGTTTGAAAAGCATTTTATTTTTGGAAGACATCTATTTTGGAGTAAAAACTCAGCAAATGGCCATCAGTATTATTTCAAAACCCACAAAAAAATTGAAACTCCGAAATTAAAAAAAAAAAATTTATAATAAAACTTAAGTGTTTATTAACATTTTTGGTTTTAAAAGAAGTATTCGAATTCAAATTCTGGTATATTTTCAGTAGAATACATTAAATCAATAGAAATCAAATTTTTTTCGGTTTTCGAAATTGTATAAATTAATTACACTGTGTTACAAAATAAAAATCATGTCAATTACTTTGGAAGTGACCTAGCAGAGGTTATAGGTATTACTGAGAACATCATATATCGGCTCTTGAAATCAAGTTATCGTCAAAAAAACGTTTTTAAATGTTTTCAGATTTCAACGATTTTTAACTCAGTCATTTTTCTGTCAATTTAAGATCTTTTTACAGTTTTAAACAGAGGAGTACTTGTTCTTTTTGAAAATATTTTTTTTATAATGCTCAAGCACCAAATTGGGTGTAGATTTTATGGGCTAAATCTCAAAGTACAACATCAAAATTAGTTAGACATTGTGGAAGTTGCGATTTTTTTTTATCCGAGAAACAAATTTCATTTATTTGGGACAATGAAAGAAATGAAAAAATTAATTTCTCTGTTCATAATAATGGTAGAAAATTTGTATATTAAAACTCTTCATTGATTTAGCTAGATTTCAAAATTAATTTTAAATATAGACAAAATCGTCTTTTTTTTTTTAATTTGAAACTCCAATCGAGACTGGTTGGAAAAAATCGGCTATTTTTTTTTTTTTCTAAAAACCTAGGTATCTAAATTTATATCGAAAATTTCCACTTGCTGAATACCAAAGAAGTGGATTTCATAATTCTGTATGTCTGTCTGTCAATCTGTCAATCTGTCAATCTGTCTGTCTGCCTGTTTCAATTCAATGTCTGTGTGTTCGTTTTTATGTACCTCAAGCTACAGCCTAAACTACTATATCGATTTTTTTCAAACTTGGTACTGAACAGTTTTGGATAACCCCCTAGAGGTGAAATTGAAATTTTTTTAAAGACCAAAATAACGGTTATATAACGGAAATAGAAAAGTTATCTTTTTCAAAAAAAAAAAAGGCTCTAACGATTTTGTTTAAAATTTGTGTGTGTAGTATTACCTAAGCTAAGAGCAAATTTTTGAAAAAAAAAAATATTTTTTGTACATAAAGGTACAAAAAATAATTTTTTTTTCGAAAATTGGCTCTTAGGTAATACTACACACAAAAACGCCATATATTCATGCCATAGAACGGCTTTTTTAACTAGTGAATTTCTCGTTAACAAAATCGTCTTTAACCATTTTGGTCCTACAACTTTTGCATTTAACTTTTTATTTATGAGGTCTTTTTTGACAGAAATTGTAAAAAACACGATTTTTGATTATCCACCCCACTTTTCTCCCACCCACCCCCAATTTGTTTGTGGGCAATTTATTTTCCCCTAATACCTACCATTTATCCTAATTTTTTCCAGCACCCTTATGCTGCTAATAATATTTTTTTTTCTCAAAAAATGTTTTTCACTAGTCTATTATAACAAACGAAAAGAAAGTCCGTTCTTTCTGTATGCACGCGTTGTATTTGTTAGGGGAAGATTTATGTAAAAAATCAAAAATACATTTTTTACAGAAAAACTCTCTACGAAGCAGACGAGGATTTCTTTAGTCATTTATAAAAACAGATTTATTTTTTTTTACATTACTAATGAAATTAAAAAATTATTTAAATTTAAAAAAAAAATCAAATTATAAATTTTAATTTTTTCAAATAAATATACATATACATATTTTTGGAGTTTTCTAAAAAGTTAGAATTTTTTTTTTGAAAAGTCCATTAAAAACACTAAATTTTTTTGAAAAATTTTGTAAAAAAACAGCTAAAACGATTTTCAATTTTTTTTTTCAAAAAAATCTTTTTTACCTATACAAAAAAAAACGGCATGCATACTTCGTTCTGCTGTCAAAATCCTTTTTAAAAGTGTGTTTATGTAATTATAAAAACAAATTTGATATGTTTTTACGATTCTCATGAAATTACAATTATTCCTTAATATTTTGTTAAACCTTAACATTAGAGCTACTTTCATTAAAGCAAGTACGTGCATTTTACTTTTGCTACCATTTAGTGACCAAACATCAAAATCTTGCAAAATGTAACCCGAATTTAGAGAACTTAAATTTTAAATGCTTCTTCTTCAGTGGTAAATTATTATAAGAGAACATGATAACTAAAGGTTTATAAAAAAAAAACATTCAGAGCACGCGTTTCAGTTGTTATACTAAAGTGTCTCCTCTATTTTTATTTTTTATCTTTCACTTTAAAATATAAGAATTTTTAAAGAAAAATAAAGTACTTATTGATTTCAGGAACTGAAAATTTAATGTAGGAGAATTAAAAGAAGTATTAAAGGAACTGACCATATAACCGATTGGTTGTCGTAATTTGTGTATGATAAATATTATTTGACTATCTTCTATCTAAATGCAAAATTCAATTTGTTCGTGACAACTAGCGTTGTTTGTAATTTAACGACATTAAGAACTTTCAAAATTAAACGACTCTATAGTGGAGTCAAATAATCTCAGGCTCCGTTTGCTCTAATCTTATGAGGCATTCCATTCCCTTCACGGATAGAACTTTTGTAAGTACAACTAATTCCTTGCTTCACTTTCAAGTAGTTAAATTCATAATTACAAATACAAAATTTCCATAGACTTTCATAATACCTACTCGGTTGAAAGAAAATTTTGGGGCAAGTCTATAATATTATACACGACAGTAAAAAAAAATTTAAAATTGATTCTAGATCTTGATCTTGAGATATCATACCAAGGTTACCTCAAACTCAAATTTTGGTTATGATAGATCCTTTCCTTCTCATTAATCCACGAAGTAAATATATATTAATTTCATCTTTAAATAAAATCGTTTGGAAAAAGAAAACGGAAATGATTATTTTTGACAAAGAGCATTTCTAAAAGGCACTTTAAACTATAAAAGTACTGCATGTACTGGTGAAAAATTCTATAGCAGTACCGCTTGCGTTATACGTGTTTACCTTTTTTACATTACAGTTGTATCTGTCCCGCTTCTGCGTAATTTTCTGGTGTTGCAGAATTTTAAATAGTTTTTTTCTAATTCGATCAGTAAATGTTTAATCTTAAGTGTTCACGCAGAAAATAGAAAAAAAAAAACACTCACTGAAATCCATATTAAAGCCCATTCCATCATTGAGTTTATATGGAGACGAAAACTGTTTGTCAAAAAGTTAAAAAGACACTTGACACTTGAGTTAACTTGGCAGTGGAAATGCATAAATAGAAATCTAAAATGCTATAGCAGTATTCTAGCCCACTTTTACATACATTAATAATACTATGTATTACTTTAATCAAAATTTTGTTTTTTCAACTATAAAATATACAATTTACACTCACACAATAAAAAAAATTTGTTTTAATTTTTTTTTATTTCAAGGTCAACAAATTTCAGATCAAATTTTATTAAGAAAATGGAAAAAGGAATTATCACGAATTGTCCCCAGTTAACTTTTATTTCACTTTTTTATGCCACATAAAAGTTATCGCAATTAATTTCACAAATGAAAGTTTCCATGCACCTACGTATATTTTATTTTGCTTTCTATTTCCAACGATAAAATATAAGTTATTGTAATGAAATTTATACGAAATGTTTAATTTTAGGTTAATATCAGTGTTTCACTCATAAACTTATTACATTTATGGTTTCTATTATCGTAGAGGTTTAAAATTAAGGTGTTAAATATGCTTTGGCTGGGTTGCACGTACATAATGTACTTGCTTAAATAATAAAAGTATCTCTTATATTAAAGATTCTTATGAAAAATTAGGGAAAAATTTTAAATGAATTTCTTATACCTGAATCTAGTTTTATAAATATGTACTTTAACACCGTTTATAATGATTTTCACCACAAATCGAGATATTCCGTTGTTTATACTATAAAAGGAATTTTCAGGAATTTTTTTTTGAAAATCATCAGAGTGGTTAAAAAAAAAATAATTTTTATTTAAAAAATATCTCACAATTTCAAAAAAATATTGTTATGCCATTTAAAGTAAAATATTTATATTCAACACATCGAAATTAAAAAAAAATCACAACCCGTTTAAAAAAATAAAATTAATACGTTTTTTTTTTTTTTTTTTTTTTTTTATTCCCACGCCTCTTTCCCCCCCAGATACCGCACGCGCTGGGGTCCATTTTCACCGAGTACGAAGTCATTTGCGGATGATTATCGTATCGGCACTTTTTAGTGTTTTTTGAAGGTAAAAACAAATTAAAAAGAACTAAATAAGTAAAGAGAATGGTGATACGAATATCAAAGGAAGGTCAAAGATTGGGACTGCTTAGTACAAGCATTTATTATATCTGTGCAAAATAAAAAAAATTTAAAATAAACAAAAAAATAAATTTAATATTTCATGTTTAATTTTCAGAAAGTGTCAAAATTTCAAAACAAAATAAAATTAAAAAAACACGAATTTTAATCAAGTCATTAGAGCCGTTTTTGAAAAAAAAAGGTTATTGCTACTTT
This sequence comes from Episyrphus balteatus, assembly GCF_945859705.1. Taxonomy (NCBI): domain Eukaryota; kingdom Metazoa; phylum Arthropoda; class Insecta; order Diptera; family Syrphidae; genus Episyrphus; species Episyrphus balteatus. The sequence continues at coordinate 259,547 of NC_079135.1, forward strand.
TTGTTGAAAAGAAAAAAAAAAATAATAAATTTTACCTCTAGGGAATCAACCTAAATCTGTTTACTGAAAAGGTTTGCAAAGTTTGAAGAAAATCGCTCTTGTTATAGTCTAGGCTGCAAAAAAAAACTAAACTAAACTAATTAAAAAAAAAGAACCTTTAACTTTTATTTCATCATCCTAAATACTGAAAATGGTGTTTATTTCAGACAAAAGTTGAGAAAACACAAAAATTCTACTACACCGTATAGCTACTCTAAAATTTTGAAAATAAATACTTCAAGCATAACTTAAATAAATGTTTTTTTTTTTCAAATATTCCTACCGAGTAGGAAAACGTGAGAAATAGAACCTCTCGTGCGCCACATATTCAAAAATTCATACATTCCCGAAAAATAACCGATTTTGCAGTCTTTCTTAGCCCTTAAGCACGAGCTTTCAACTAAACCACTGGCACTGTTTGCAACGTAGTTTGGTCTCATAACATATGTTTTGTACTCATTCTGTAATCCCCTTATCGATACTGTGAACATTTGTTTAAAAAAAATAAATGAAATCTTTCAGTTTTCGTTTAGGGCTGCCAGACGTCCCGATTTCGGAGGGACAATCACGAAATTTGGACCCTGTCCCGATATCTGTCCCGATTTACAAACTGTCCCGATTTCGTTCCGATATTCCCATTTCGTTCAAAAACTTTGGGAAAAAAAATAATTGTGAGTGCTATATAAATGAATATGTCCTTATACATAATGTCCTTACTAGGAACATTTGCAGCATGTTAAATGTTGCTGTTCCTATTCACACTTTTTTTTTTATTATAAACACGTATAAAGTAAAATTATTGGTTCAATGTTTTTTTGTTGTGTGTTAAAATTTTAAGCATAAAAAGCTTTTATTAACTCTCAAATAAAAAAAACTGGCAAATCGCATAAAATTTTTAAACCTTCATTTCTTAAAAGGCGACGTTAAATTTAATGGAAATTTGGGATTGTTACCTACATTTATTAAAAGATACATCAATTGACATTTTTTTTTTTAGGATTTTTTTATGGATAATGCCCAATGTAGTCACTATCCATTAAGTTTAAAGACGCCATTAAAAATTTAAAATTTGTCAGATCGCATACGAATTTTAAAACTTCCCATTTTATATAGTGACTTTGAATTTAATGGAGTGTGAATAAATTGGGACTAAGTTTAGTTTTGAAAAAATGAAATTTTTAACAATTCATATTTTTGCGTGAAATCCACAAAAATGTATGAAATAAGTTAAGGAAAATTTTGCAATCACACACGTGATTCTTTTTATTTGTCTTTAATAATTTTTGATTTCATGTATTTTTTTGGAGTCCCGATTTGTCCCGACTATAAAGACCTCTTGTCCCGACATTAATTTTATCTGGCAGCCCAGATAAGTCCAGTGTAGAAACGGAATTGATTTATCTAAAATAAACTTTTAACAGCTAGTATCACGGAAATCTAAACAATTTCCGTATTTTTGACGTTTTTTTAAGATTTTCTTCCATGCTACTGATGTATTAGGGAAGGTCTTATTTTAAAAATCTTTTTGTAGTAGATATTGTGAAACCTTTAAAATAAATATTTTAAGAAAAATATCTTTAAGCATTTAATTTTGAAAGAAATTGTAAAACCAATTTTGTTAAAGAGTATATTGTTTATAAAATTAAAAAAACATAATCCCAATCTTTGAATCCATCCGTATAAGATACTAGAAATCGAAGAATTCCAATAATATAATAAATAAAATAATAATAAAGATAAAATTAGCATAATTTGTTGGTTTTATTAAAATTCTTCAAATTGAAGTGCTCCACAAAAGCTTAAATAAACCATTTGAAAAATTTGGTTTAATTTTTTGTTACTTCTTCGTGATTAAACTGGAATTTTAACCTTGATAATTTCTTTTCATGATGCAATTGATTACAAATTCTGACCGAATTCAACATTTTTACCGATTGGAAACATTAATTTATTATTCTGACTAAACTTTTGACAATTTTGTTTTTATTGAATGACGGTGATTGGTGAATTATTTACCAATGAACGAAGCAAATTTGAACAATCATGGGTATAGATTGAATGGAACGATAATATGTGAAAAGTTGTCAATAACAGGTGAACTTCAGACAAACGAAAAGCTTGAAACAAAGATATAAATTTTTATATTTCATCGGTGCACATTATACCTATAGATTTTCAATGTAAAGAAGAAGGTAAGCTATGTAAAAATTACTTCAAATTAAATATTTTGTTTTCTAAAAATCTCTTAGGAGAATCGTAAATGAATATATTTTTGTTTCATATGAGGTAAACTTCAATTAGTGAGGCGACTTAGCATTAAAAAACAGCTCAATCGTGCACTTTGTGATAAAAGCATGAAATTTACATCGTTGGTAACACTCAATATAAGAGTTATTTTGAGATATTGGTCCATCTTGTATTCCATCCGGAAGGGTAGATACAAGAGTTTTTCTGTGTTGCATTCGCTTTGTTGCATATCATAGTAGGTATAGGTAATTAAACATTTTTATTTTAATTGATATGATAAATGATTTCGAGGTATTTCTTAACGCCCGATCGAATAAAATTAACACTAAAATGTATATGTAAAAAGTTATTGGACTCTTTATGAATAGTCTTTAACTTAAAGAGCAAGAATCAGAATATTACCAATTGCTCTTTGAAAAAAAGTGGTAGCCTGACAAAATTTTGTAAGGACGTTTCATATACCGTAGAAAAAAATAATAAAATATGTCCATCAAAATATTTCGGATAAAAGGGCATTATTTTTAAAGATAAAGAACAGTCTTCAAATGGTACCATTGCACCACATAGAAAATGTATGCATTTTTTTAAACTGCATTGCATATAGATGTCATACATAGTATGAGAACCAAAAATACATTACATTACATATTAAACTAGTCTGAAGATAAATCTCCGGACTAGAAACACTGCAGCTTCGGAATCTAGGTCCATTTTGCTGATACAACACAAGACATTAATACAACACAGAAAGACAAAGAGAGAAAGAACGAGAGAAGAACATACAACACTGAACTACGTGGCACAGAGGAGGAGACATAGTTGAAAATTGTCTCATGTTATCGCACAGGTGGCTTCAGTTAAGCTGGCGATTTAGAAAAAACTTCTGAGCCGACCGCTGGGTTTGAACCCACGATGTCTGGCTCTGAAGTCATCCATCTATTCCTCTGTGCCATGGCCACCTGCAGAACCAAAAATAATAAAAGATTTTATTATATTTACCATGGAATATTAAATTTTAAAACTTAAACAGTTTGCTTTTATCTTTCATTAAATTTTCATACAAATTAAAATTCTGAAGGAGTGAGGTGCATAGGTAAAAGTATGAAAAAAAATTGTGTACTTTGTGATAAAAGGATCAAATTAATAGGATTGTTAGCACAATATATAACCCTCTATGAATTTTTGTTTATTTATAGTTTTAGTATAATGTATGGTAAAACACTAATTTAAAGAAACACTAAAAAAGACAGAAATTAGTTATATTCGACACTTGACAACGTTGTCCCAAGCACGACATAGATTCCACAAAGACAATTATTGAAATTTTACTGAAGTAAGTAAGAACATTTTGTAATTATAAATTTTTCTTTAACATCACCTTTTGCTTGGAAAACTTTTCTTTTACTTGCCCTTGAGGTGCCAAATTTTCCTTGGCAGAAAAATTATTAAATTATAATAAATAAAACTATTGGTATTATGAGTATTCATGTATAAGTTTGATGCAGGTTTGTTTAATACTTATTTTAGTTCGCATCGTATCAGTTTTAGGGGAGAGTTGCATTTTAATGTTATCTACTGCACCAAATATTTTTTCCAAATTTCCGAATTAATTTTTGTTCGGTTTCTTAATTGAAAACTGTACACAAATTGATTTTTGGACATATTTATCCGTTTTAGTTTGGTTTTGAGTTCGTGTTCACAAGTTTCTTAATGAATATTTTTCCATTGAATTTTCGTCAGTACTTTGTTGTCGGCTTGCAGACACAAACAAATTTATGTTCCACTTTAAATGGGTACAATGCTTAAGTAGCCAGACCAAATATTTAGCATTTTAAAAGAATGTTTTTCATATCGAATGGAATAACATTGGTATTTTATTTTTCATTTGTCGGATATGTTTCTTAATTATTTTCTAATTTAAGTTATAACTTCAGTCACTTTTTACTTGTATTACCTATTTATAGCGAATTATAGTGGTAGCAATTAAGTGTTTTATAAATGTGAGCCTTGAACTGCTTTAAGTTGTTATCCATTTCATATTTTAGACAAAAATCCTTTGAAACTGAGATTAAAATCACATATAATCATTTTTAGCAAAAAAACAAAACCGACTTCCATGGATCAAAACTGGGTTTTATGGTTTTTAAAATAGTTCCTATGGCTAAAAATGAACGAAATTGAAATGGGACCACACTGCAGCCACCAGCTTTCCAATTCAAAAAGAATTATCAAAATTAGTTCACTCAGTCCAAAGTTATGCGGTAACAAACAGACGAATTGAATACCTCCTCCTTTTTGGAAGTCGGTAAAAATTAGTTTTACATTACATTAACACACACATTAATGCTGCAAATCAATTACATTTGTATTTGTTTACTTAATTAAAGCAGTTAGAAGTACCTAATTATATTAAAAGTGCATTTTTATTTTTTTTTGCTCAACAAATTCGTACAACTTTTCATCGAATCATTTTCTTTGAAATTTGTCAACAGTTATTTAGTTATTAGTTTTAAGAAATGAATTGAACTAAACACATTTTTTCTTCAATAAGAATATTATAATAATACGAGTATCAAGCCAATATATTAAAGCCTTGAACTTCAAGATCAAGTAGGTATCAAGTGCAATACAATTGTTTTCATGGTACAGATATAAAAACAACTGTCAATTTTTTATGTTTCCTTAAAGCCAAATACTTCTTGCTCCGTTATCAATTTACTAGTCAAGAGAGCACAGTAAATGCAATTCCGCCACATCATTAAAAGAGTAGTTTTTATAGTCATCACACATGAGATCGTTTATTCAAAAATCCCATTATTTACGTAAAAGTCCCATTTCTTCAGATTTTTATGGAATGTATACAAAAAACATCACAGGGCTATTTCCAAAGTTACCAGCATCACCCATAGTAATTTATGTTAATTCAATTTTAAAGAGGGAAAAGGTTAAACTTTTCATGGACGCTTTTTAAGTCGATACAAAATAAATATAACAAGAAATAAAGGGTGGCGTTTAAGTTTTGTTTTAGACTTATTGAGAAATTTGGTACTCAAAAATAATAATAAAACATTGATTATGTTTTCTCTACTGATATCATTATGTTGTATTTTAATTGATGACCACTTGTTGCATTTTGAAATATATTTAATCAATATTCTATTCTTTTGATTCGTCATTATTTTATAAAACTTAAAGGACTTTGGTTTGTAACTTATGCCGTTTTTCTGACAAAAACAATAACAACAGTGAGCTTGCGTGTAAAGAAAAAATTAAACAGATTAACTTTTTGTGAGTGTGAAATGAAAACTTTTTTTTTATAAATTTTTTGTGAATTAATAGTAAAATAAGTTGTTTAAAGTAATTTTGTAAAATAAGAAAACTTAATCTTAAAAAAAAAAGTAAAATCCAAATAGGTTAAAGAAAAACTGCTTTTCCAATACTTAAATATTAAAAAAAACTTAATCCTCTCTCAGTCATAAGCATTGACAGAAGACAACCTTTCAACAATAATCATACTTAATCGAGAGAGCTTAAATGCATCAGCAGTGTTAATAACGTCCACATATGCCTGTAACTCAAATCTCCGCGAAGACACATTCAGATTATGATTCAACATGGCGTACTTGAAAGCAGATTGAACTTCATCTGTTCCCTGCTCGAAAATAGCACCTACACGTCGAAAATAATAAAAATCCATATGAAAATACATTTACATCCATATGCAGCGTAGAAAGGCAGGACTGGCTGGATGATGATTAATCCTTTTTTTGCAGCACAGCCGACAGCCACCGACTTACCAAGAGGAATTTTTTCTGTCAACGATTGTTGTGCAACTGTGCAATGTATCCAAAAAGTTGCGTGTAATATCCATAGTGTAACAAAGGTAATCCCATAAAACATTTTCGGAACAATATATGAACTGGAAGAAAGATTTTTATCGAACCGTTCACATACATATATGCATACTTTATTCGCACAATATCGTATAATAACGAATAAAAAGGCCAACACACTTACACTAACTCGCCAGAGACCAAGAGCTAGGGCACCTATAAGACTGAATTTCTACGAGTGAGAAATATTTTGAAAAAACGTATGATAATATAACCGCGCCACAGGAATTTAGATTCATTTGGAATTATTTTAAGGGTCCGATAGTAGAACTTTTTTTTATATTCTTTCTTTCTTTCAATCACATTCTTTTGCTATTCGCAACCACACAGGAAAAAAAATGGGAATAATCAAAAAATCATGGCCGACGAAATCTTTCGATTCGGTTCTACACACACTTTGCGCTATGTACACATAATTCCTTTAACATTTTAAGGACTTGTAACAAAACATATGATTGCGGTATCCTTTAGCAAACACCCTTGAGCCATATCACTGGTAACTTGTTTTATCCGAAATTTTATTTCCAAAACACTAAAACCGATTACGTTTTTGGGGATCCGTGCCGAAAAGGTATGTGTGTTTTTCACTTTTTTTCTTGTATGATAAAAAACTATATCCTTATTACAGAATTTGTATTTAATAATCTATCAGAAAAAAGCGTTTCGACCTTTTTGGACTGCCGCAGCTCACGTTCGAATATGTACTAAAAGTGGCAAAGCATCTCAGTTCAAATTTTACCCTAACTAACAAGTGACTCTGCATACATAATCCCCAAGAACTTTTTAAAGTTTGTAAAAGATGCTTTTGCTCCCAGTGATGATGTCCATGATGCTAACTTCTGTATGGATCCTTGCGTTTGGCTTTTGTTTCCTTTTACTCTTTTTTTTGTTTGTGTTCGCTTACTAGGAGCCTCCCTCCCCCATTTTTACATCGTAACAAGTGATTGTATTGGGTGTGAGAGTATTGTCAACGATGTTAACGAAAGTAGGGCATTTAAGAGATAAAAATTTCAGCCAGATCCTGCGCAGTCCTTTTTTGTTGTTACTGACCTACCTATTGAGGGTACATTTTTTGTATACAACTTACTCATTTTTGGGTAAAATTTGTCTCTTGGATGTTTTTCTCTTCAATTGTGAGCTTTTCAAAAGAGCGAGTTAAGTGAAAGTTTATCAGAGGACTTCTTCATTCCAATCGAATTTTGTTGTAATATTTGCTTGGATATTACATACACTAGTCTGGTTTTTTATTACATCAATACTTTAGTACAGCTGCCACCCACACTATTATACTTCAAAAGAGTTTTTCAAGCAAAAGCTTTTTTGTAATGACTCTAATACAAATCATTCGATAAGCAATAGAGTCCTTATTTGAATATCTCTATTTCTTTAATTTTGTCTTTTCATGGATTTAAATTAAACTTCTCGCAAGGATATTACTGATAAATGAAAGAAAAAAAAAACAGAAGTTGAATACCGAAAGGGTGAGATGATAGAACCAAAGATAATTGTTGGTCTACCAACCGGAAATCCGGTCGTCATGATTTAGTTCTTCATTCATCGTGGCTTTCTCATTTCATTCCAAAGTTTCCTGAAAAAAAGTCTCGTTTTTATTCGAACGACAAACGGAAGTGGCAAGTAAATTAAATTTTAGAATAAGTTTCACACTTATACCACATCGTTTTCAGTAATACATAAAAGCATACCATTCAATTTAATGTCTCCATCCTTTAAACAATTTTGAAAAAGAGGTCTTGTAGATATTAAAATTGGCATTGATATGAAAGAGAACAGAGCAACAATTTCAGTAAAATGTAGGATACCTCTATCCATGGATTTGATGATTGTTGTTAAATCATTCAACTGAAAACTAGATCATGAATAAAATAGTCGCCATGTTTTCCGGAATTTTGCATATACTCGAATGTATGACATTTCCGTTTCGGAAAAACACGACGTAACAATTGAGAGAATTTTATGGCACATCGACCTACTAAAATCGAGGAATAAAAAAAAATTGGCGAGCGAAAAAAGAGTAATTAGGTCCAACTCTCTTTACCTGAACAAAACAGGAGTGCCCTAAATAAGTATTTTTAAGGGTATTTTAAGGGTCTTGTTTGTATTTGGAAGTATGCAATCAAGCGATTATTTTTTTTTCTAAATTCATTATTTTTTGTTCCAGCATTTAAAATTTGTAGTTTTTTTTTATTTTCTGTTAAGTATTGAAAGACTTTTTCTGCCATAACTGTTTTTCAGATTTATATTAAAATAATTAAATAAATTGTTTCTGTATTAAATTAATTGAATTAAAATTAGTCAAACATAATACCTACGTTGTAAAGGATGTACAAGTAGAAAACTTATATTTTATATCTTCAATGTAATCTTATGTCTTACTACTCTAATGCTCCTTTGCTTTTATTTATCCCTGAGTTTCCACAAAAGCATCAAACTCCCTGCTGTTAGCTGCTGGTGGTACTGCTGAGAAGTGCAATATTGTTGAACGCTTCGTTTGGATTAGTGCCACCTGTCATACAGCACCTTTCAACCATAAGGTAAGGCAATCCCTTTTAATATATGCAAAAGGGGATAAAAGCAGCAAAAATGATGTGTAAAACTTTATCGTTTGCATTGAATGTTGCAGAAGTCATGATAATACTTTAATCTCTGCAATACCTCCTGTCAGCTTTGCATATATGTGTATATGCAAATTTACAACAACTTTCTAGCAATTACATGCTTTTGGATTGTAGTTTAATTTCCTATACATATGTATATGGATAAGTTGTTTCTTTTTGGACAATGTTATTCATGGTATGAAGCAAAGCAAGGTAGTTATTTCTTGAATTGCAATATAGATTTCAAAACTAGTTAAATATAAATTTACATATAACAGATCTCATCCTTGAATGTGATGTAAGCTTTTTTGGGTAAAATGGATGTTTTATCTTTTTGTGTAAATTTTATGCCAACATCAATAAATTTTATGTAAATAAATTACTAAAGGTATTTTGTTCTATCTTTCAGCTTATAGATGCATAAAAAAAGAAATGTATGTGCTTTAAACAACTTTGAAGAGTAGGTCATTTTATTTTTTTTAGCGATATCTACCCCTTTTTTTAGAAACCGAAGGGTATTATCGATATTTTTTATATGGTTAAGCAATATCGAGGGTGTGTACTCATAACTTGTGAATATTATGCTATAGCGATTATTTGTAAGTGTCAAGATTATTTTTGGTTCGATTATTTGTAAAAGGGTTTATGGATGTATGTATTTAATGCTGGAAAATTTGAATTAAGGATATTATCTTATAATAATCAATGAATAGATACCGCCCTAAATATTAAACGGATAAAGCTTTCGATTGTTGATGAAACCAACCGTAATACAGGTTGCTGGGAAGTTGATTTAACGATTATTTCAATTATTGTTCTGCTTTGATGATGGAAATAAAGTAAGCAGATTATAAAATTTATTATCTGAATTACCTAATCTGAAAAAAGAATTATTAAAAGTGATATTGTTTATTAAATTATGCCTTATTGAAATAATAAAACTGCATTTATTTTTGAGTCCAACTCTTAAGAAAGTTAAAAAATCATAAAAAAAAAACAATTCGAATGTTTTTTTTTTTGCTCTGATGTTTTGAGACATTACCTATTTTAAAAATTTAATTTGAAGAAAACAAAATACTTTTGGGATATACGGTAAAAATGTATATAAACAAGTAATAAATAATAAAATTCCTTGAATCTCTAAATTTTTTTTGTGATTTAATACTTCTTAAAATGTCCTTAACCAATTCTGAAAAAATTCTTTAACTTCATCGCCTGATTTGCTTTCTTATAATTATTGATTTGTTTATTTATTTAAAAAAATTTAATTAGTTGGGTTAAAAAAAATAATATTTATATATTTTTTTTTTTAAACTTACCCCAGTTGGAAATTTTAGTCCAAAATTAAGAAAAAAAAAATCAATTTCCCGTTTTTGAAAACTTTCTTTTTTCTTTTATTTTAATCGTTACCCAGCGTACACGTACAAACGTACATACACATTATGCGTTAAAAAAAATAAATAAATGCAGCATCTGTTTAACATTTTATTTTATGTTTTTCTTTATATTTTGTAGAGTTCCTTTTAATAAAATGATTTTTAATAAATTATTATAAAAGAAACAACAATGCTCGATTAAAGATATAATGTATCTTCATGTTATGGTTTCCCATGTCAAAATTATAATTTTAGCTTTTTGAACTAACAATAAATCAATAATGAATACATTATTAAACGTACACATTCTAATTAATGACTTCATAGATTAAGTGATGTTTCATGTACTGTACGAGTATCTACATATTAAGGTGTATCCTTATATTTACCTGTTGACGCCTTGATGGAGTCCTTTGCTTTGAAATTCATCATCATGTAAGCCTTTTTGATTAAAACATACATATTATTATATAACATAGTAAAACTTTCAGCACCACACCTAATCAATCATTGTGGTATTGTGTGTAATGTTAATAAATTGCTCTTGTTTGAAAAGCCAGAATAAATTAATGAAGCTGATTTCATATCCTTTATTCATTAATTGTCCACAGAGAGCACACATTTGTGGTCTAGGTAAATTTAGTAAATACATATATATTTCATGCGGTGTATAAAGCCACTAATTATGTACATTCAAGTAAATATGTATTATTATTATTATTTTTTTTTTAATGTATAAATATGCTTCTATGTAACTTAAAAGTAATTAAATTACTTTTATTGATTTTTGGGTCAAAATGTATTTATCAAAAATATGAATTTTATCAGGTGCATTTTGTGGGAAGTGTTGTAAATAGGATCTTTCAAAAGTACATCTCAGCTATTAATTTGAAAAAAAAATTTAAATAAAATCATTTGAAGAGTTTGAGCTTGGCTTTTTTAATGTTAATGTTTTATAATATTCATAGTTCGAATTTTAACACAAAATTTCTCAACACACTATTTTCTCAAATTGCTTATATTATTTAAAATAAAAGCTTGTAAGGTGGGACATACCTCCACATCTTTTTTTTTTTTTGCGAAATGTGGAATTATGTCTCACCGCGGACACAGGACACAACTGGAGTCATGTCCGTGCGTCAACTTTTATATGAGTATTACAATTATGTTCATTTCTGTTTCAAGGTCTGGATCATTAAGCTCCTTTAAGATTATTTCTATCTCGTTCATATACAACGTTATCATTAAAATGAATCCAAGAAGCAATCTAGCAACGTCATTGTATACTTTTTAAACAATGAATACAACAATTATGTTTATTTATTAAAAAAATCAATAACATGTGTTATATACTTTATGTTAAAATGCCAATTAATTTTGTTTTATTAAATAATAGCTTTTCCAATATAGTAGATGTAAAATTTATCACACAGAGTTTACAAAAGGCATTTCAGTAATTTTCATTGTTCCGCGCAATAAATCATTCCACAAATCGTGTAATCTCCTTTTGTAAACGATTTATTCAAATTCCATTTCCTAATGAAAAGGATTTAACATTTCATATTCAAATAATCGCTTCGGAAATAAACTATGAATTTAATTTCCTCATTTATGAAAACAGTGTTAGAAGGACTTATTAGTCATTTTCCGCGAACAAAAGTTATTTCCTTTCTCTAAAATAGAAACGAATTCATAAGGACTACGTGACATAGTGAAGTATAAATTTATAAGGACGTATGTTTAATGGTTTCTAAATGATTTCTGAAGATCCTGTATATATACGCGTAGACGTTTAGCTTCAAGTACTGGTGTTCATTTAGTGGAAGTTCCTTATGATAATTTATATTATTTGAAAGTTTAACGATACAGATAACGTATATACTCGTACACATACAAAACTGATGGATTTGTGTTAAATTGTTATAATAATATCGACTTCTCCTTAAATTAAATTTCTCCCTGATTCTAGATGTTAGATAACTCCTTCGGATATCCGGATAGTGGTCTAGGTTGTTCTGTGACTTCAATTCACTAAAGTTTATTGGAATATCATTGTTATAATACAGAAAAGAGTTATATGAGTGAATAAAAAAGGTAAATATTCTTTGAGAATAGTCTGCCACCTGAAAAGTATCCATGATATACAGTAAGTAACATTTTTCTTAATTATAAAGTTTTCTGTCTCTTCATAATAACTATAGAACGTTTATCACAATCACATATTTATATTTTCTTTATACTCAGAAGGCATATAACCTGGCAAACATCCTATTTTTCTGCAAGGACATAATAAGAAAATTTATAGATATAAGACGATGAACTTTCTATAAGTTTTTTTTTATTATTTTTTTAATTTTCTTTTAGTTTTAGATCTTTTTATGAGTTAAATGTTAAGAAAAACCAATCCTTCTTTCTTTGAAGAAATTTTTGGCATGATTTTGTGGGCAGATACACAAATAACAGTTTGGCAAGTTATCAATTTCTTTTTTATTGTGATAAATGTTTTGGTAATGCTTGTGTCCATTCAAATAACCGCCTAAGAGAATGTCGTTTAAAACATATCCAGAACCAATAAATTGTGGGTTGATATAATTCAATAGAGGGACATGTGTATAAAAGGAATTGATGTTAGTTTTTATTTTGTTGTAATAACATATTATGTGACTTTTTCCAAGATACTTTTGAACTGAATATTTTTTTGATAGAAAATTAATGTTATAACCCAAGAACTATCCCAAAAAATTAATCCTATGGTTATCGATGTAGATTTTGAGACTCTCTAGTAGAATCAAACCCATCTCAATTGTCCATTTGTGTTGTTTTTTAAACGCGTTTGAGTTACCTATAAAGTTTAAAAGCTTGGCAAATGACACATTATTTCAAAGTATTTTTAAATGAGACCCTGTGTCTTAGTACATGTTTGAATGAAGCCCCTTTCGGTTTTCTGAAAAGAATATACTATGTACGGACGAACATGCATATCAAAAACTAGTCTTTTTCTTCATTAAATACAATTAAAATTCCTAAGACTAAAAAAAATTATTTTTCCTAAATAAAAAAAAAAAATGCTTTTCGATGGAAATGTCAAAAAAAGCAGGCACATTGCTATGTTTTCTTTTCTTTTGTTTGGCAATTAAAGACAAACTGCAAAAGAAAATAAATAAATATTAGAAGCATTAACTTTCTGACAGCTAACAACTTCAATTTTAATTTAGGGTTCAAACTCACAAGTCGTTGTCGCACAAGGCGTTGAAACACTTGCAAATGGCAGTGATTAAAAACTGTCATCATGCTCGTAATTTGTGTGCCATAGCAAAATGACAAATGATAAGAAAATTGCCAAGATTACAGTAAATGCGAAAAAAATTGTCAATATAACAAAATATGGTGATTTCAAAATGCTCTCTTTTAAACAAAAAATAAAAATATTTACAAAGATTCTACTTTTTTTAGGGGTTAACTACCTTGTCATAATAAGATATGCAGATTTGCAAAAATAATATGTTTTTCATGCTAAAAGTTGGAGCGAGTTCAAAAATGTTAAAAGATCAATCTTATCCCACTCCTATCAATAACTAAAATAATTATATTAAATCATTCTTGGTATATTTTCAAATTACTTCACTTGATGTATCTGCAATGAGTAAACAAAAAAAAAATAAATAAAAAAATGAGCTGTCACTCAAGAAAAAATAAAGCCAATATAGCAAAATAATTAATTAAGACCTCATCTTTCTTTCAATGGGGGTGTATTGCATGGGCAGACGGCAGATTATAAAAGGACCTGCCAACGACAGGCCATTATGGACAGTCTTAGTGTTTTTATTTGATATAATATATCTAATAAAAGATAGATACTTTTTTTCTGATATATTAATCTCAATCGACCGCCTACAAAGTATTGTTAGAAAGCCTTCTGCAGACATTTGCTCGAATAAGGCTGAGACATGACATAATTTATATATGCCAATGTCAAAAAGATACAACATACAACAAAAAAAATTCCATATTATAATGTTGATTTTGTACGAGCTGTGTTGTTAATTTTCAATATTAATCTTGAGGCATTGCTTAAGGGAACATAATTTATTGTTTTTTTTTTCAAGTAGGTATTTTTTATTTATTTCATGAATGCTCCTGGTGCCATATATTTTTCGACATAAAGTCCGAATAAATCAACAATTAAAGCCTGTGAACCTTTGTCGGGTTGGAGGTATAGTATGTTCCATTAACTGAAATGCAAAATTAAGAAGACAAGGTCAATAAGAGGATGGGATGATTTAAAATTTATTAAATTTTACCGAATATGCTGTAATCACCTTGCAACACAACCATTAAATCATTAATAAAGAACGATAGTGAAATGTATAAAAAAAAATGTACCTTTATGTTCATAAATACAATTTGCAAATTTTGCAAAACGAGTATAAAATAATATCTAGCTAGTTGGTGACAGAATCCTATTAAAAATCTGTCTACCTTTCATGTAGTATGTAGAATCTCCTAGTATAGAATGTCACAGCTTTTGTTAACGTAGGTAAATTTTTATCCAAAAAAATAAAATGTTGTGCAAATGGTATTGAACACAACATGGCACAAAAATTGGTCAAGTGTAATATGTTTTGTTGGAGGAAAGCAAAAAAGTATAAAAGAGATGTTTGACATTTTATTTCGAACAAAAAAGATATGGAGTTACTCAACTATAATATTTTATAGCTTACACTACCATGAATTTTAATTTACTTATAATATTAATGCTTCTACTTACATCATATAGATTACTTTCAGGTAATAATTAAATTTGTAGGTATGTTTGCAATCACGATTTTATTATGGATCCATTTTAAACTTTGTGCAAAGTGAGTTACATAACTCATCAAATAAATTAATTCCATTTCAGACTATACGACATTTAAGCATCTTAACCGCATTTTTATTTTCAAAAATTCAATCATCATTATCTTTGAAATATTTTGTTTCATTTTATGAAATGAAAAAACATCGACCTCCTACGAAGAATCCAATTAATAAAATTTATTTGATACCCATGGATTTATACAATTAGAATTTGAGTATTTATAGCTACCTATGTTTCTGTTTAAATGAAAAATGTCAAGTTAAAACCTTCTAAAATCTATAGCGACCATTTAATTAGTAGGTACACCCATTTTCATATTCCTTATAATCATTAAAACGTTTCCTAAGGCAAGTACTTTCCTTTGATTATTCCATGCTCTTTATCAATTATTGTTATTTAGAAAATTGTCAAATCGTTTTATTATTTCTCTTTTATGAAATCAGAGAAATTGATTGAAATATTTCTTTTGGCAGCAACCCACAACTAAATTCTATACGAGCTCAAAAATATTAACTTTTCTTACACGTTTTTGAGGTTTTTCTTTGAAGTTAAAAAAAAATCTATTTTTTCGTTCAACAAAATAGCAAATTTCGGATATGAAAAGTATAACCGAAAAAGGGTAACAAGTACTATGTTTCACAGTATTACCCTCTTGATATACGCGTCAGATTCTTTTTTTAAATTTAAAACAAAATGAGTTTCTTTTTGAAATCTTCAAGGCAAAGAAGTTAAAGGTTATAGATGAAACTTAAAAAGCAGAGGCTTTAATATAAACCTCTTTAAAATAAATGAAAATTTCGAGCGAATAAAACTCGCAATGTATTATGTATCTACTAGGTACCATTTGTTTTATTCCCAAATTATGCAAACTCTTTTTACCTTAACGGAATGTACATGTAAGTAAGGCTGTAAGGAAAGTTTTTGTTCTCCTCTTAAAGAAGGTGTAAATATCTTTTCAACTCTCCAGGAGAGTTTTACTCAATGTTATTAAGTACAAGCGATTTTCACCTGGATCAAAGTTTTTCTACTGCGTGTTTTTTTTTTCATTGTAACGTACACATCGTTTTTGCTTTTGTAAGAAAAAAAAAACTTCATTGCCAGGTAAGATTTTGTATTTTTTTGTTGGTTTCCTGGTTCTTTACAGGAAGTATTTCATCTTCTAATCACACGCAATGCAAAAAAAAAAAAAACAGAATAAAATAAATAAACTCAAGCTGTGGCTTTTCCTGGCTCTTTGGTTAATGAGCTACTTAAAGTTTGGGGAATAAATGTTTGGTGCTAGGAAGTAATAAATCAAGTAACTTTTGTTCACAACTTAATTTAATAAAAACAGATCTTTGTCGGGCCACAAGAAACTTTACTTAATTAAATCCAAAACAAAGTATTTGTTATACCATATGCCAATTTGAATATTTCATTTTAAACTTTTCGACTTTGTTTTGTTAGAAAGACACTTCTTAACAAGTTTAACAGGTGTGTTTTATTATTTTTTTTTAATTGAGTTTAAAAAAATAATTAATCATTTAACCCTTTTTTAACAATACTTACTAATTAATTAGGTAAGAAACCAATTCTAATTGCATTATTTGTAAATTGTAATGCTTATTTTTGAAAGAAAGTACTGGACGTAGATGATTTTGAAGGAGTTTGTATGGGGACGGTAAATTAATGAATCCAATGTGCTTCATGAGATGTAGAGTCGATGAGATATTAATAATGCTGTTTCTATGGGGACAGTTAAATTGTTAAATATTGAAAGTGATAGAATTTTTTAGTTTAAAATCTATTGTGTATATTGTGGAAAACAAATGAACGTCAACTTATTCTGAATTCTGTCAAAATTTATACCAAACTAAACATTAACCCATAAAGACTGATCCTGCCATAAATTTAAACGAAAAAGCTATACAAAAGCCTTTTCCTTATAACAACAATTTATTATAAGTTTCAACTACCTACATAATATAGTTCGCCTTAGGTAAGTATAGCTACTGGGCATAATTTTCTTGGAAGCAAGTTTAAACTTATTCAGCTCTATGAACCTACCCCAAAAGCAAAGTATTTTCTGTTTAAAATTTCAAAATTATATGAAATGTTTCATAACGACTTCAGGGATGGATGTTATGTTCAAAATAATATTTTACTCTTGCAGGAATATTTTAAACTATAGAGCAAAATCTTGATGGCGTAAAGTGTAAACTACTCCCTGTGGCTCAATAATTTTGCTTCTTTTGCTTTAGCTTTGTAGTTTACACTCATATTTATATTCTTTTTTGTACTTTTGTGTCTGTTTGTCCTGAAAACCCTGCTTGAGGCCATTGCCAGTGCAAAAGATAAATGGAATACGGAAATTCTTCTTCTATACAATATAGCAGAAGTTTCCGTACAGAACTTTAAAGAGTACAAAACGAAGATGGAAATCTTATAACAACCCCCTTCGGATGTATAAAATTTAATTTACATGGAAATGAAAATCTATATAAAAGAGGGCGGAAAGCCCATCTGCTTCTGTCTGTCTCGTTTTAAACATCATGTAGGCCATGAATGACGTATGCAATTTGATGTTAAGGTGCGCATCAAAAAGAGGATTCATGTTTTATTTATAACTTGGTTGTTTGATATTTCCAATTGAAAAAAAAAAAAAAATAAAGAAGTAAATGGTTTCATGGCTGACAGAAGTCAAAAGAGCGTTTTTTTTTGTTTTTTAGTTTATTTAATGCAAAGTTGTAGTTGAATGAATATTGTACTTGAATATAGCTTCGAGTAGGGCTTTTGATTTTTATAAAATTGGAAGACTACATTTTGTGAGATGTTTTCGTTTTTTATTGAAACCAAATTTGGTCACGCGATTTCAATGTCTGTAGGGACAATTTTCAAATTTTTAATGAATTCTATTTTTTGGAAGGATGTGTTTTCACAGGCATTGAACTCCTTCTGATCCATTTTTTTTTTTCTG
The DNA here is from genome assembly GCF_945859705.1 of Episyrphus balteatus. Lineage (NCBI taxonomy): Eukaryota > Metazoa > Arthropoda > Insecta > Diptera > Syrphidae > Episyrphus > Episyrphus balteatus. Next base: position 277,531 of record NC_079135.1, read on the forward strand.
AATGATGGCGCGACCAAAACCGCATGTGTGTCCCTAGCCCTAGTTCTAAAAATGTCACTCCATTCTATTTTGTGTTTTTTAATACATTCATAATTATAAAAACCCATTTTCAATTCCATTTTTTTTTTTAACGATTTTTTTGTAGCGTATGTACAAAAAATATTTTTTTGAATTAAAAATGTAAATAAATTTTGATAGACTTTTTTTTTTAATTTATTAATCTGCTTTAAATAGCATTTTATAAACACTAAGCATAATAGTTGTTGATATAGGAAATGCCTTTTATAATATTTTTATGTTAATTAGGTACATTATCTGCTTACAGTCGTTCAGAGCTTACATTATTAAAAATTATCTTCTTACACACAAGTCAACTCTCAAAAATGATGCTAAAAAGAACAAAAATCTTAAAGCCATTCATTAAAACAGTAATTAAGGTCAGAGACCAAGTTTCAGTTTTGTTCTTTCTGTCATTTCCCTTTGCGGCAACTACCGCTCCCCAAAGGGAATATTTACACTCCAGCTTCACACACGTTTTATCCCAAGCGAATATACTCATGTGAATCTAGAACCAAAAAAAAAAAAACAGGAAGCTGTTAAAAAGAGTTATACCAACTGAAATTCAAATAGTGGGAAAATAGGTGACTGAGGACAAAAGAATTGCACAGTAAAGGATTTTTTTTCTTTTTATAGTATACTGCTTTTCGTGTGAAATGTTTGCCTCAAGGAGGATTCTGGTAAATTTTTTGTTTTATCTCACTCGCCTTGGTTAATGTGTTTTTTTTTTTTATTTTGCCTCGAAGCTTGTGGAATATTCTTTTAGTCAGTGTGACTTTATGTGGAGCAAAGCCAGAACATAAAAGTTGAAAAAATAAAAACAATAATAGTGATAAAGGACTATCCTATATACAGATACATTTTTGTATTTATATGGTTAGTCCATTATGTAAACATCGTCAGTTGCACTGTGTTAAAATAAAAAGGATTCTTTATGTACAGTTTAGAGGAAGTACCTATAATCTTATTTTTCAAGAAAAGCTGTATCCATGGATTCAATCCTACAACTCTTTTTCAACACGCATCTTTTTCTCAAAATGAAAGCGCCAAAGATATGTTCTTTTGAAAACGTCACACGTGTCACACATTCAATAAACATAGATAGTTTATGAGAAACAAAATCTGAAAACCAATAATTTCTTATTTGTGGCTGAACAACAAGCGCAAATATTTTTTCATTTTTTTTTTTTTTTTCAAAAGTAATCTCATTCCTAAAGGTTTACCTACAAAATCTGAACAATCCTCTGCCTATAACTATGTATACTATATGTTTTGGAAACTGCTTAAGGAGTAAAATTTATGCAAACCACCTTTTGTCGACGATTCCTAAGCAAAGCTCGTATATATATATATAATATATATATACATATAATATATATATAATATATAAAATTTTTTCTTGTTGAGGGTGTATCTTGGCTCTGCAAATACTTAAAGAAACTCATATCCTAGGTAATCCAGATCTGAAACTTTTGGAAATCCCTTCACGTATTACAACTGAAGTGTTAAGGTTTCATTTGTAGAAATACGACACTGTAGTACCATCTTCATAGATAAAAGTGTTCATATTTTTGATACCCACAAAAAGAAAGTATAAAATAAGCTTTTATTTGTGGGATTTTGTTCGTTCCATAAATAAACCTCAGTATTATTATCAACGCATATTGATCGAACTGCTTTTCTTAGGTGGAAAGTAAACATTTAAATGCGATTCATGATTGCGAGACTAGCTTACAATAATACATACAAACATAATAGTTTTATTCAGAAATTGTTATAACTGGAAAAATATTGAGTACAGATAATTTTTTTTTATGATTAGCAATTTAACTAAATACGTACAATGGGACATTTTTTAAAAAATTAAAATTCAAAACTAAAAGTAAGGTCATTAATTATGCTTGAAGAGAATCTAGATTATGGATTTTTTTTTTATGGTGACGGCGACAAAATAAATGCACTTGAAAATACATAAGCTATTTATACCACGCAACTGTTCATCAATTGAATATTTACATAAGCCTGAATAATGAAAATAATTGACTAAAAGTAAGGCAGGCAAAAGAAAATTGCTTTATCAAAAATGAATTTTACAATCAGCTTACTGAACAATATCCCGTTTAATGAGTTTTTAATTGGTTCTTGTGATGACAGCAATTCCTTGAATACACCGCCAACATATACCATTGTTAGAAGGATGAAATTGATAAAAAAAAAAATAAAATCGAAAAGACAAACAAAAATAATTCAACACCTTTTTGTATCAGGAGACAGAAAATAAAAATATTCCATTTGGCATCAAAACAAAAACGCTTAAACTTAATTTTGTTCAAAGGGTGTCTTAGTAATCTTGTAAACCAGTAAAAAATATTTAAAATTTCACAAAACTAAATAAGAAAATGCATGTTTCGTTGCAAAAGTTTTGATTTTTTTTTTAAATTTAATTCCAACACAGAAGAATAATAATTGTTTTTACAAAATGTATTTGTAACCTAAAGTTGAAAAAATGCTTCAATTTATCGCCGATCGCAGAAGTTTATGTTAATTTGTGATAATATTAATTTTAAAGATTGAAAAGTTAACAGGGGACTCTTTCAATTTTTCATTGTACAAAATAGTACGCATACGCCACAGTGACCAACTCTAATATGGAAGTATTTATCATGCTGTATCTTTCAGAAATATCATTTGTTTTGTAGAAATGAAATATTTTTTTAAATAGAAATATCAAGTTAAATATAAAAATTAGTTTAATAACCGCAAAGTCTATTCTACAATATGAATTTATTTGAAAGCATTTTTTTTTCTATTTTATTCAAATAAATCGTTTTTTCTCAAAATAAAAATATTTCATTAGATATGTATGTACGAGTATGAAATAACGTGTATAATGATCAAGTGATTTTAATGTTAGCTTAAAACTAAACTTCTAGATTATAACTTTTTATTTTTATTCGGCCAATAAAAGAGTACATTATCCTTCTTAAAATTTCAGTTCAATTAAAAAAGAAATCGATGCCAATTTGTTATTCAATATTCTATTTATACTTTCAATAAAAAAAAAAAATTGTTACTTAGAATTGTATGTGTATCCATTTTTATTGCTGCAGCATTTGTTTATATAGGTCACCCATAAATTTGAAATGAAAATATTTGCAAAATCACTTCACAAAATGAAATTAATGGTTGAACCTTTGTTCCCATCATCTATTTGTAATGGTACTTCATTTTTTATTTTTTTTTGTTTTTTTTTAAAGCAATTAACAACTTGGAACTGGAGCAAAAATATACCCATAAACCAAAAGTAAAATTTTTCGCTGATTCTCACAATAATAAATATGAAAATGAAAATCAATTACAAAGTTTGAATATCATCGGCATCACAGTTGAAAGTGAATTACTCTTCATTCGACAAATTAAAAAAGTTTGTTTAACTTTTTTATTTTCGTTTACTGGAGGAAACCAACAAAATATTTTGTTTACTATTACCCTTGGATTTCTTTTTCTACCATATAGAAGTTTTTCTTTTTACTATACTAAAAGTTTTTACTCCGTTGCCATAAGAAACATCTGAAAGTTATTTTTAGCTTTCTGAGCCCAAAGGGAAAATTAACCATAGAAATGTCTTTGATATTATACAAGTACACTACATAAATTCTTTATTAGTTTGACATTATAGTAAACCTCAACTGGGAGAAAGTGTGAACAAATTTAGGGGAAACTTTTTTAATAATATTCTCTCGATTTAACAAGAAATACTTTTTTGAGTGAATGGATTTATTCTTACATTTTTACTCTATCAATCTTGTAATGTAATCATATAACTTACTTATAGTTTGGTATACCTAATTTTGTCAATAAAAAAATATATGTATACAAATGTATGGCAACAATGCTAAGTTTTCTAGATTCGAATGAGGTTAACGAAGATTAAAAGGGAGGAAAATATGAAAAGATTGTTGTAACAGAAAAAAGAATATTACCTACTTAAAGCATTTCACAAAAAATAATTTTAATTAGAAATGCAAAAAAATATATTTTTATCATCAGTAAAACATCTTAATACTTTTGACTTAAAGAAGAAAATAATTAATTAAAATTTGTTAAAAAAATTTGTAAATCACTTTACATAAGAAAAATCCATCATTTCTCAATAAAAAAAAATAAAATTGAAATGATTTTCTTAGGAACAAAAAATCAAGATTACCGGTGCTAGCTTAAAGATTTCAAATAAACTCATAGTATTTTAAACAAAAAGTCAAACTTTTCTTACATACATAGGTAGTGATAGAGTAAAAGAGTTTCAATATTCAGAAGCGGAAGGAAAAGTGTTATATTGTCTCTTTTAAATTTTTTTTATGGAATGATTCTAAAATTAAAATAATTAAAACAAAAAATAAAAAATAAATTGTCTCTATTTATTCTTTAAGATTATTTTTTATATAAGCAAACTTATTCATAGCTGAGAATAAATTAAAAAAAAAGACAATTAGTTTCATTCTAAATAATTAATTTTTTGTATCTCATAGATAACTCTGAGATATCCCTACCCATCTAATAACAACTGATACATATAATTCTACTGCGTATAATTTCCCCTATGGATAAGGAAGAAACAATTAAAACTCTGGAAAAGCTGATATCTAGACATACATAGATTAAGAAAGACTATGTTTGCGTAAAATTGACTACGAGGAGTTCAAAACTGGTACATAGCTAGAGTACTCATTCAATCTATACAATGCCATTCTTTTTATAAGGAAGCAAGCAAGCTATGGCATAGTTGAGAAAATGGAAAATATCTACGTCTACGAATAAACGGATTGTGTAGTATAAATTTGCAAAAGACGAAAATCGTAAAACAAAACATTCCCTTGTCGACAATCGTTGCTTGCTTTTTCACAGACCATGTTGTTCGTAATTAACAAGTGCCTCGGGGATATTAAATTTGCTTCGAACTATGTTCCAACTTGTACCCCTAAGAGTTGCTTTTGCTATATTATATAGTACACATGTACATATATCTATAAATGTTGGGTAAGAAGAGTATAAGGACAATTCAAAGTTGCAACTGGATGGTTCCATTTCGAATTGCAGTTTACGGTACAGACACTAGTCTCTACATCTTTGTATTTCTGTCTCCATGTTTAGTTGTTTATTGTTGTGCTAACTGCATATCTCTTGGCTAACCTCAGTCCCCGTTGCCCTAGTTGTAAATGTATCATTTTTGTAGTATACAAAATGCAATTTATTGCATTTTTAGAGACTTGGCAAACATGTTTGGGTTCGGGTGCGTGAATGTATTACGACGACCGACGAAGACAACGACGATGTTTTGTGTTGGGGATTTCTTCTGGCTTAGCTTTTATCACCTGGCATAATATTTTATGTACTTAAAGTGAAATATTTGCAACATGAACATTTTAGTTTTGTTTGGTTTACCTACTGTTGGGAAAAACTTTGTCCATTTGTATTCTAGAAATAGGTTAAACCTTTAGATTAAGTTTAACGAAAAAACGTGTAAATGCAAGTAATTGATTGAAATTACTATCAATTCTGGAAGAACAAAGTTCAAATGATTCCTTGATAAATAAAGTTTATTGAATTAATACATCGCTCGACGGAACCAATACATTTTAACAGAATGGTCATACATAACTTAAAGGACATTGAATATATTGGCATTCAATACGTCTGTTGTTTTAGAATTGTACAATAACCGTGAAAGCAAATTTAAAGATCAATTACAGGAAATTAAATGTGACTACTTCAATAATTTAATTATTTAGCTTTCAGTGTGCCACGCTATTATATCCTTTTCGATTACCTTCAAAAACAATTTTTACATATAAATAATACCAAACATTTATTGCATCATCAAACATTTCTTATTTTAATATCGATCCGAATTCAACTTAAAAGAAATTGTTACTTAAACATTTTCTTTTTTTATTTATTTCTCTGAACATAGATATACAAACAGTAGGAAGCAATAATTCTTCCAAAGAAAACGATTTATATATTATTTCTTATTGAAATTGCTAAGAGTTTTCTGTGGAAATTTTATATACGCTTCTGCAATTTATGGTTCCATATTCGATTTTTATTACGAATATATCGCACACATTTTCTAGAGCCTGTGTAAGTCAAGAAAACTACATAACAACACAAAGTCAACAACTATACTATCAAGAGTATAGGAAAATTGAAAACTAATGAAGATGAAAATAATTTTTTCTGCCTCCACTTCAAAATATAAATATACTTTTGTGTAGTATAGACAAAATTGATTCTGAACTCTAGTGGAATAGAAAATATACAAGTAATTGGACACAATATTATTGGATATTGGTTCTGTTAGAAACTTGGATTATTTAATGATGTATCATAAATGTTTTCATATTTACGAGTACTTGAGTATTTGTTTGAGGATAAAGGAATTGAATTATCAAACAAAATTAATTCTGTTTCATTTCTTCTTCATTTTTACCATTTCGTCTAGTAAAAATTCAAACTTCTATTAAAATCTATTTAGTAGATTCAGTTTTTACTCACCAAATTGATATAAATAAAACATTGTGCATTATGACATTTAATTTTTAAAACCTAAAAGTGGGAATGCAATTGAAGTGGCTAGGAAAAAAAAAAAAGATTTAAGATTTGGGAAGACATTTTTTTAGATTTGTTCCACTTTTCATGTGTGATGATTTAAATCTTATTTTACGGTCCATTATTTTGTAATGCAGTATTGCTTTTAAGTGCATTCTAATCCTTGTATAAAGAAATTACTTGGAAGATGTATAAAAACAGAATTAAAGAGAATTGAATACTTAGCTATTGAAACGTGAAATAAGGTTTTGTATAAAAAAATTACTTTTTCTGGGTGTTTTAAAGAATTTTCAATGAAAGTCGACTCAAGATAAAAAGAATTAAAAAAAATTCGTTCCTCAAATGACATAAACAAATTCTTAAATTGATCTCTAAGTTCTATTAGAAAGAGTTAAATGATGGTGGAAATAGGTGATTAAAAAGGCAAAATTTAGGGAAGTATTACGATGGTGGGTTTTAAAAAGCAGTTTTTTTCAACAGCACTACGCATACCAAAGTAATAGAAATCCTTTGAGTCGTTTTTGGGAAAATTGCAATATACAAAAAAAGAGTGTGTGTACACATGTACACGCGATTGAAGTTATACTTCTCAATCAGCATATTAAATGAAAATGCATACACCGCAGTACAGCGTATTTTTTTAACAATCTCAGCTTATGGAGATCTTAGGAAATTTTTTGATGCAGTCAACTTGCCACATGCAACTTGCCACATGCAACTTGCCACATACAACTGGCCACATGCAACTGGCCACATGCAACTTGCAACACACAACCTCGTGCTACTTGCCACATGCACATGCACTATGTTTCATGCCACATGCAACTTACGAAATGAAACATGCAACTTGAAACATGCAACTTGCCAAATGCTACTTGCCACACGCAACTGGCCACATGCAACTGGCCACATGCAACTGGCCACATGCAACTGGCCACATGCAACTGGCCACATGCAACTTGCCACATGCAACTTGCCACATGCAACCTCGTGCTACTTGCCACATGCACTTGCACTATGTTTCATGCCACATGGTACTTGCCACATGCCACATGCAACTTACGAAATGAAACATGCAACTTGAAACATGCAACTTGCCAAATGCTACTTGCCACACGCAGCTTGCCACATACCTACAATTTGAAACATTTTACATACTGAATGTCACATGCCTCGTGCACTTGCACCATGTTGCATGCCACATGGTGCTTGCCACATGCAACTTATGACATGCAACTTGCCACGTGTTGTGTGTTTTTTTTTTTTTTTACCGTACTGCGGCGTACTGCATTTTTAAATACTAAAGTACTACCAACTCTAAATGTAAAACAGCCCTGCTGGCCAATTGTCAAAAAACAAATTTTCATACCCACCGTCCCACAAGAAGTATAACTTAAAAAAAAACTTAAAAATTAAGAAAAAATCGTCGGACCTACCAAATTTCAAGAAAATCCCTTATACCGTTTAGGCTTTAGTTTCATGTATAGATAGACGCACAGACGAGCCGACGAACGTTCGAACGTCTTGACCGTTTAAAAAATTAAAATAAAAAAAAAATTAACTAATTTAAACGACTTAATATAAACATTTTTCTTTATTGTTTTAGTTTTTCAGCACGTAGACATCACTTGACAAAGCAATATTTCAGTCCTTAATCAAACCATACCCCCGACTCTTTATTCAGGTAATTTTTATTTTTCAACTTGCCAAGTGTGTTCACTGCTTTTAAATTTAAGAGTCTTCAAAATTATCAAGTGTTTTTAATGACTCCTTGGTAAAGAAAAGCTTTCATTTTTGGGTGTCAAATTTATTATTTTCATGTGGGTCGGGTGTGCGAGTGTCTCAATAAACAGCCAAAATTAAGTTAAGAAAATTTTAAATATCACTTGAAAAGAAAGATTTCCATTGAGACTAGTGGTGCTTATGATGTCATTATGTAATTTTCTTTGATGAGCTCTTAATGTGTCTATGGGAACAGGCAGGCAATACCATTTTGAGAACTTTTTTATAATTTGCTTTTAAGAAGAGAGGATATAACGACGACATTATGTTGTGGGTGGTTCTTTTATATATAATATACCTACAAGGAGTTAAGACTTCTTTCAGCATTTTGTATTAAGAGGACTTTTGTGTGTGTAGTATTAAAAGAACAATTTATTCTTACTGATTCTATAAGTTGAAATTTTGGAAAATTACGTTCGTTTGAAAATTAAATCAAATATATCGAATGTATCAAAGAACCAATTTTTGTTTGGGAAAAATATAACTATTCTTACTCTTAATTATTGGGGAGTATTAGTTTTGATGTAGGTAATTAAATAATGTAAGAACAAAGTTCATTTAAGAAATAAAACTAGTATCATGAAGAACAAACGCAATTTCACAATTCCTTGCGGAGAATGGTAAGTACAATACATTGTAAACAAAAATGTGAAGAACAATCGAAGACTTACAATGCCTTATCTGTATTCCAAAATCAAAATGAATAAGCAAATTGGAATAGAGACTGTAGCTACTACTTCCTTGTACCACAAAGCCAAAATTAACATTGGACACATTCCGATTTTGTAAAATTTCATTTAACATTGATACAATGGACCTTTTGTGTTCTTCTAAAACATACATTCACATCAACTTGTTCTATACTACAATTTTTCTCAATTAAAATAGAGATACATCCCTTGAGTTTAGAGTATAATTCAATTCGTTTCGACTTTTGTTTCAATGGATACAATCCAATTACAGTAGTGAGAAGCACCAGTGCACACAAGCATGAGAATGGACAGATGAATCGAAAAGATGGACTGAACCGTAAGAGTACAGGAAATAAATAAGAAAAACGGTATTGGATTTTATTTTGTTTTATTCTTAAAAAATCACACTGGGAAGAATTAGGAATTCCCAGAAGTTTAACGATTTACCGAATTTGTTTTTGATATTTTCACAGAATTGTAAAGTGATGGTTAAAGGATTTATTATTTTGTCAAAACTCTTGTATTTTTTTATGAGTTTAGTTTCAAAATTAACTGAAATCTGCAACAAAATGCCAATATTCTCTAAACAACCCTCCACATATTTTTTTATTGGTCGACTTGATTATTTCTTTTTTTAGTTTTATTCCTGTCCAATAAGTTTCATTACTTTAAAATAATCAATATAGCTACCTACTTCCATATAAGAGCTCTAAGTTTAAATACGAATACTTCTCATATATTTCTTTCATGATTTATATTCCTGTACAGTATGATTCAAAGCTTGTGGTTTTTGGTGAGAAATTTTCGGTAGGTAGCTAAAGTACTTGTAAATTATTGCACATACAGTAATACATATTAAAATGTCAACTGTTTTTGTTTTTCTTGTTCCGCTTCCCATGTACATGCTATTCCAGTCAACATTGTGTTGTGAAATAAATCTACCTTAGTGTTCTTGACAGTGAAAAAAAAAGTATATTTTATTAAGCCATAAATTTAGCAGGCAACAAACGCCAAGTTCAACCGTGAGTACTATGTAATCCTAATAAAAATACACCCCGAATATTGTGTTTGAAAAAAAAGCTTTTGTAATATATGTAGATACATTTTATGTGACACGAGATGGTTTAAATTCAATTTTGAATCATTGTTCGTGTTCTTACAATTCAAAAAGAGCATTATGGCTTCCATTCAATCAATATTGTGATTTTTTGGAAGTGTTCCTTCAACATGATTTTAAATGAGTAGACAATTTCTCAACTCTGTATTCAGTAAGTTAAATTTTTTTTAAAACTTTTTTTGAATGAATATTACAAATTTAGTTATAAATTAATAAATAATTATATTGTAACTGTGAGGTATACCTATCCAAACCGGAGATAGAAAATAGCTGAACACTTTATTGAATAAGAAAAACTGATAAAAACTTGGTTCGAAACACTTTTTCAATTAACTTTGGAGGGGCCTTTGTTTACTTTGGGTACGGTTCTTTGAGACTTACATACCTACTCAATCGGGACATCAAAAATCATATTGATGGAAAGAAGGTTTTCTAGTGTAGATTATCAATAACGAAATGTCGATGTTTTACAGGATCTTGCTTCTGATCTGCTCAGTAATAATAAAATCAGAAATATAACCTACATACAGTCTTATTGACAGTTTCCAACGTTCAATATGGTTATCAATATAAACCTGTGATGTTTTCAATAAATGTAAATATATAAAATATATTAACATAGTTCGACGCACATCACAGATTTTCTCTCAATTGTTGTGGTAGTAATTTGTTTTCCTCATATCCATCAGCAAAAAAAATGTATACAATCACTTTCTTGATGTGCTCATTGAACAGATTATCCTAAAAGCAAAAAAAAATAAACATTTTGCTGAAAGCAATCAACCCTCCAAGGACTATTCCTTTCGATACAAGATATCATCATATGGTTGCCTTCGTAACGAAAATATTGATGCATGTGTACATGTGGATGGAAAAGAAATCATTAGTGAATATTTTCCTAAGGATTTATATAGGAAACAAATTAATGATGAAATACCGATCACATAATTTTTTTTTTCTTCCTTTGAATTATAGGCGTCCTTGTTGGAATAAATTGTCTTGATGATTCGACATTATTGCCCCGAATTAGTTAAGATTTCTTGAGATAAGAAAACAAAAAATCGTGATGAATGGAAGGAATAACACACAGGCTAGTTGATAACTTAAGCCCAAATGACAATTTGTCTAAATTATTTGGAACTAATGGGAAATTGGTATTTAGTTTTGTTATTTGAACAGAAAATTATTTTGCGTTTAACCAAATACGTCAATCTTTTTTGTATTTAATTTCAAACATCACAGTATCCATTACTGAATAGGTGGTTCAGATATGAGGTTTTTAATACAAATTGGGAAAAAAGTTTGTCTGAAACTCTATTCAAATCTACCAGTTTAAATTTCAAACTTCCTTTGTGCTATTTTTGTATCAAAATATAGTTACAATCAGTTTTTATTAAATACCTACACGTACCTACACACCTATTCATGTGTAGCCCTTACAAAATCATTGCATTCATATTTATTTTGTACCAAGCTTACATACTACCTACCACAACCTATATAGCCAATGAACAAAGTATTTTTTCCTCTTTGTTCATCCTAGCGGATTTCCGCAAGCTGGCCAAAACGGATGCCCATTAGACACCTTCCAACAGTAAAAGGGCGTGAGACAAGGCCTCCCAACTTGTTTTTTGTGTAGCCATTTCTATTTTTAGTTTATTTTATTTTTTCTACTCTTTTTACTCCCATTTTTCGCTCCCTTCATCTGTATCCATTGAATTATCTCTGACCATGACTGCCATGCCAATTAGATAATATACAGAGTTTTACTACAATCCTCCTTCGTCCAAGGATGATGGTCCTTGTTCCATAGAGCTATTCTGCAAATATATAAACATGGTATAAAGTTCTATAGGACATCGTTATTTTGATGTGAAAGCTGTTGTTTGAAATTTCATACTGAGATGAGCCAAAACAATAGAACCGTACAGTTGAACTGATTTGATGATCGGCTTTCATATGGCTAAGTAGGTGGCCAGGAAACCTAGAAGCAATTTTGCATGATTACGACTATATTTTATATGTATATTAGATGTGAATGTATTGTATATCCTTGTCACACATCAAAAAGGATAACATTCGCTTTTGTTCTAAACAATATCCTGAAAATAAAAAAATATATATTCTGTAGGTATAATATTAAAAAAAAAACCTTTTTTCTCTTAAATTTCCTAGCTGACACCCAAACTCCTAAAAAATCCAGAAATCTCTATACCATGGCTTCAATTTTCACTACAAAAAGTTAAGATTAGTGTCTACACTTATAAAGTACGAGGATTAGAGCGCATGTTTACTAAAAAAAATTATACTCTTTGCCTACAAGAAGTTAAGCAAATAGTTTTTTCCATATAAAACGAAAAGAGAAATTTATATAAAGAGTACGAATATGTGAGATAAATAACTCTTTAACATTGCAGGTAAGCTTTACTTACTGGATTTATTCAAATTAAGTAAGTAACAATTGCATAAAGGAGAATTTTTAATACTTTATAAATTAATTTAAATTTCACTTTAGACACATTTTGGATTTTAATTTTTAAGTAAAAATTTACTGAAATTTCAATTAGTTTCTTAATTAAATTGCTAGCTTCTGCTGTTCGCTACTGACTTGTAGCTTATCACTTACGAAGTGTCACTTATGACTTGTCATTTGCCTAAAGCCAAATCACAGCATTGATAACTTAAAAGTTTAAATATACAATTGGCTTGAAATTCGGCTGAATTTTAAGTGGTTTTGAATTATAACTATTAAAAAAAAAACATTTTATTTCAATAAAAATCTATGGATTAAGGGTTTGGAGCATTCCAATGGGAATTGGTATGAAAATAAAATACGTTTATTTATCCAAGACGCTTACACAAAAATATTAGTTTTAATTAAACTTAAATTAAATGAAGGTACCTATACCAGATAACAAAATTATCATTTCCATTTAATTGAATAACATCATGCACTGAAATGAACAGTGTCCCATTCAGGACATACTTTCTATTTGGTTTTGAGAACACGATAATAACATCAAAATTCATATCTCGTTCAATTTTCTTGTTCTAATTTTTTAACCATCGTTCTCTGCACATAAATATATCTACATTTCCGATTAAGAAAACATAAAAATAGAACATGTTCATCTTCAGCATTATTTACGTAATGTCCACTTTTTAACATTTTGAGGTTATTTTTTAATCTGAATCTGATCTTTTTCTACCCGAGTTCATCATATTATGTATTTTCTTTCATTTCCTAGAAAAAATATGAGTAATAATGCAATTTCATAAATTTTAAAATATTTCTTCCGACACTTCCGACCTACATTCGTATATAAAAAGTCCTCTTATAGAAAATAGTTTTCTTTTCTCGAAACCTAATACAGTTTCTTCGCCTTCTTATAAGGACTCACATGTATATTGTAGATATAATGTCCTAAGAGTTGAAGAAATAGATTTTTTTTGTTCTTTTTTTTTTCTCTTGCACATAACGTTCAGCTTTTCAATATTGTCATTGCAACGAGCAGGGGCGGATCCAGGATTTTTTTCTGGGGGGGGCACAAGGGACGGATTGGCAAAAAAAAAACAGCAATAACAGTTAGAAATAAAGTGAACTACCATACGACTGACTAACAAGCAGAAAATTTTAACGACCCACAGTGGTCTAAAACCTGGCCAAAAATATTTAGGCACATTTCCCACATCAAATAGGTACCAAATGACCAAAAAGTTATTCGGAAGGAAAAATTTTCATTTTCTTGTTACAGTAAAAGCCACTTAAGTGCTAACCCTCTTACTTCTGGATTAGCCGGAAGAAAAAAAATATAAAAAATCAGAAAATGCACGTACAATTCTGTGCTATATTAAAGTTAGTAATCTATTCTTTGTTTAATTTTTTGACTTAAGTTGTTTCACCAAATAGATTTTGAGAAATTAAGTTTTAAAGATGAAATTTTGAAAAAAAAAAAAAAATGTTTACGTTTTTTAATTGATTTTGTATAAAATTTTGCAATATTATGGACATAATTATACCATTAGTTAATGACCTAGTAGTTTTTAGTCAAATACTAAAGACTTCATTCTAATAAATATTAAAGTTCCTAAGAATAACAAAAAAAACTGAATCCTACTTTTTTGCCGGGAAACCCAGTTTTTTTTTTTTTATTTGCATTAACCTTTTGTAACCCAAGGTCGTAAATTTAAAAATTAATAAGTCAATCGATTGGCCTTTATCTTTAATAAAACACGTATTTTTTAAAAATTGAATTAAGTCATTATTTACTTAGTTATTTCGATATTTTGGGAGTAAAAAAAAAGTTTAAATAATTTATTTTTATATAAAAATTCAAAAATTCAAGCAAAAAACAAAAACAAAAACTATTTTTTTCTGAATTTCGTAGTTTTTATACAAATTGGCTTATTTTCAAAAAAAGCCCAACTTTCAACATTAACTGTCAATTAAAAACTATTGGTGCTATTTATTAGAAATTTGAAGTACTATTTCGATAAAGCAATACTTAAAGATTATAATATTAGAAGCTTCAAAAGAAAAAAAAAATAGTTTGTAGAGCTTTTATGCAATCTTTTTCGGTTTGTTACAGAAATGTCACATGGGGCTACAAGGGGTTAAATTGTTTTATACCTCAAGAATATTGTGTTCAAATCGTAGGTCTCTTGGAGCCAAATTGACCAAGTTATAAGTATTTTAATACTACCCTTAGGAACGTTTTAGTCTTTTAGTCCAGAGTTCAAAACTTTAAATCGTTATCCCCACAACTAATGTTTTCAACGCCGGTGCTCCTCATAACTTCAAAACTACTGCACCGATTCTTTTGAAATTTGGAACACTATTATTTTTACATATTTTTAGAGGTATCCCTGGAGAAATTTTCTCAATAAAATAATATTTATAAAAATCTATAAGTAAGGGTCGCTTTTGAGGAGTTTTTTTTCAAGGGGTCTTTATTTTCGGGGTGCAAACTTGGGCAAACTTCTGAAATGCAAGTTTGTTCTACATATATAGCAGTTCTATAATGTATAGTTTATGCAATTTTGTGACGTGTTCCGCTATTTTAAAAACACTAATGTTGAAAAAAAAACAACGAAAAAAGTGCAAATTTTTTAACCCCTCTGTATGAAAAAATAGAGTTGCATATACAATTATTTTTTTTATATCATTCAATGTCATTCGATGTCCATATCAAAATTTTTCACCAAAATCACTTTGAAAATTCACTTTTTTTTAAATCGAAAAATCGTTTATTTATTTGTGAGGTGGAGCTTTTCATGGGAAAGGGATGAAACAATCAACAAAATTCGCATTTTCAGCCAGAAATAGACAAGAATTTCACTCAAGTTTTTTCTGTTATTATTAAAAATAAAACTCTTATAGTTTGATTTCCTTTAAGTATGAACTTTAAGTTCTGGGGGGGGGGGCACGTGCCCCCGTGCCCCCCCCCTGAATCCGCCTATGGCAACGAGACTGCCATAAGGGCATAGAACTGTACAAATAATATACCCAAGTGGTATATTTTCTGCTCGAAATGGTCTTCAGTCAAGAAGTACATTGTTGAAAATATACTTATTCTAGAAGGGTAAAAAAAAGTTTTACGCTTGAGTAAGGCTCATAAATTTCTATGCTTTGAGTGTGTGTATTGTTTTTTGACTTAGCGTGGTATAAAGTTCTCTCAGCTCTTCCATGTCAAATGGAATAGTTTCTGGTGGTAAAGTTTTGGTCAGAAAAATGCTTTACCTAATATTAGAGTATATACCTACATGAGAAATTTAAATTCGAGGTTACAAGTATCTTTAGCATTAAATTTATAACAGAAACATATTTTTTAATTTTACAAAAATAGTATCAAGAACAAAAATTGGTATTCAATATGAAGAAATTATAAATTGATACCCAAATTAAAAAAAAAAAAAAAAACATTGACTCGTTTTCAGAAGAATTGAATTTATAAAAAAATTAAATAGGTACTTATAAAAAAACATGTAAAGCAAAAAAAAGTCAAAAATATAGAAGTAATCATCCTACAATAGTGAATGTGGTAACATATTAAGTAAAACGGAAATAAGTTCCCATGAAAGAATAAACACTTAAAATATATATGAATTTCTTCAACCGGAAGTAACTGATTAAAAAGTCAAATTCAAACCAGTTTCATTAAATTGATAGGGCTGCAAAATAAATATAAACAAATTATTATAATCATCTGGAAATTATACTCTCTCAACAGTTTTATAAAAGTTAAACAAACAAAGGACCTTTTGACAAACAATCATGGAGATAGGAATCAATAAAAAATAAGTCTGGAAATTGTTTTGTTTTTTTTTTTTTGTATTTCTTTTTGTAAAATGTTTTCATTATTTTTATCCCTCCATCCGAACAAAAAAAAAAAAGGTTAAACAAAAATAATCCCAACCCTTTTTAAAACCACTACGACCATCATAAAGTATCATGCAAAGGCTTTAAAAAAAAACAACAGCCCATCTTGTTATCATTGAAACTTTGTGCGTCCTTTGTTTAAAACCCAGGTAAACTATACAATAGGCCAGTTCAATGGTAGAGAGCTCTTATTTGTCCTTTTTTTTCATCTTCTGGTTTTTGTTGTTGTTTCGCTTTATGAAGGAGAGAAAAGAACTTTCTGGTAGTAGAGAATTCCAAATACCGCCAACAAGACCATAGGGCAGGATGGAGAATATTGTTTCAAGTAGAATAATAATCGAGAGCAGAAGCCAACGCCTGGGATCACAAAAGGATTTTCACTTGAGTTTTTTTTTCCTTTCATTCAGTATGTACACTCTTTTCTACCTAGCAACCTATAATGCACGTATAGTGCTTTTATGCATGAATATTTTTGCATCCATGGGACTATGAGACATATACACACAATTCCATTGAGAGGATTGCATCTTTCAATCGCTATACGCTGTTATTAGCCTTTTTGTTTGCATTTGCTCCTATGGTGACAGTTCTTTTCAAAGAATGTTAGTTCTTGGGAAGTGTTGAATGCCTTTTTAAACTCTTTAATGTCAACCTTCAGCACTTTAACTTTTTTTTATTAATTATGTCTTAAGTTTAATTTAAATACGAATCATGTCATCCTTATAATTTTATTAGAGTAATTTTTATATCATTGGCGTGGGGCATTTTTTCAGTGCAGGAACATTGGGTTGAGTCAATGTGAAATATGGAATTTTAATCATAGTCATCACAAGGTAATTATCCTGTGTTAACTCAAGCCTAAGTTAACAGATATTCTGAGGTAAAAGAACATAGCAGGCACCACTGTGTTTTTTGAAAGTGCAATGAGATAACATTATCATATTTCAAAAATTCGAAATAATAAAAACTTCACCTGAAAAACTGCTTCCTTTTTGTAAAATTATGTGTTTAATTAGAAATGGATTTTTTATTAAAAAAAAACTATTCGAGCATAAAGAACCGATAAATAATTATTTATTCAAATATTATTGATTTTGCACTTAATGGGTTAGCAAAATGCTGACTTGTTTTTTTTTTTACCATCTTTATCAAATCTATCCAAGGTACCAAAACTATTGACATAAAAAGATAAGTGCTACGGCATGAAGTGGTAACGAAAAATTTCTCATTTATAAGTAGGTACCTACCTCTTAAAGAATTTTAAATGAGAAGGTTTTTCGTCATTGAGGGTTAAATCAACATACCAAGGAGAAAGGTAATCATTTTTGTTTTCAAATTGCGCCACTTAAGAATAATTGAAAAGTTCTAAGTTTGAACTTCCACTTGTAGCCATCGGACTTTAAATGTTTTATTTTTTTTTTTATAAATTCAAGATTGGAAACCACAGAAAATTTATTTAGCCAAAGGCAAATGAAGTTTACCACTTAAAAGTTGTTTCGTTAATATTTTGAGAGCTCACCCTTGTTCAAAGTTAATTAACTGGAAATTAACTATGTAATTAGCTACATCCATCTATCAGTATTCATTTATTCATTTTCAGATATTATAAACGCCTGAGAATGTTTATATAATAGGGGAAGGAATTGGTTTACCATTTATTTGTATAATGTTTTTTGAAAGTAACAGTAGCATTTTTGAGAAAGTACAATGTTTTAGATAAATAGATAGAATTTTTTTGACATCTCAGTTGAAGCATAGATATACTTATTTGGAGCTCAAATTCATCATCAATTCATCTCCGCAAATTGAACTTCGAAAGCTAGTACATTCAACGCAGTCGTGTATTTTATTTCCTTTTAAATTTACCAAATCGGTTTATTTCTTTTGCTGTCAAAAAAGTAAAGACTAAATTCAGCTGACAACGAGGAAACACGACAAAAAGCCATTTTCATAATAGCCTATAACAACCACGCTCTTCTTATAATATTAAAATTGAAAGTAAAGTAACTTAATTATAATTATATACCTACTCGTACCTGTTGATAGAGATTGAACTTCTAATTCATTTATAGGAAAGTTTAAGTCTTCTATGTATAATTTAAGATGAAGGGCTTTTTACTTACAATTATACTGGCGGTTAAGGATGTCAAATTGAAGATAAGGAAAAGAGAAAAGCAAATTGCTGAACCATATAATTTAGTTAGGATAAGCAGGCAAAGTTGTCAACTATATTTATATATTTACCCGTAATTTTGTGAAACAATTTTTTTTAAAGATCTTTTGATGAAAACTCTTGTTCTTCAACCTACATAAATTAAAGTTTATTTTCTGTACTTTTCATTTTCAACAACTTTTCTCTCTTTAATTCTAATTTTGTTGATGGAATAGAATAAAGATGTAAGTTTGTTGTTGTTTCACTCTAGGTTCTTTTTATTTTACTTAGACAACCTAATTTCTAAAGTTTTTCACTTTGTAAATGAACGATTTCATTGTTACGGGTGTGACACTTTTACTATTAATTTAATGAAATACTCCTCCATTTTTTAATACAAATAGATTTCTAACTTAGTGATACTTTGATTTTTTATAACAAAATTTTAACTAATTTAACTAATAGAAAATATATTTAATTTATTTGGTTTGAAGATCCTATTTAGTTGTGTGCTGGGTGTGACAATTAAATATATATGATTTTCGAATAGAAACTTTTATTTTCAGTACCCCTTTTTCAATGAAGCAATGAACAAAACTTTAAAAAACTATCAAAAAATGTTTTAAACAATGTAACGGTTGAGACAAATAAACGCTACGGGTGTGACATCGCATGTTTTTTTTTATGAAATAAAAATAAAAAAGTAGGTATTATGGTAAATTACTTAAAATAATTTAACTCTAGTAAAATTAAACTGATAAATTGTTGATATAGGTATTTTATTTGTTTATCATAAAGAAAAATATCCAATATAAAATAAAAAAAGAACAATATAAAACGGTTTATAAAGCACTTGTAAGCATACTCAAGTAGCACAAAAGTCTAAGATACACCAAAATATTTGGTGTATTTTTTGCACTTTCGTGATATGCATTTTGAATATAAAAAATACACCATTTTCTCGTATAAAATAAACTCCGGTGGTTAAAAAAATATACCGATTTTGGTGTATAAATGGCACTAGTGGTATATTAAATGATCTGTTTTTGGTGAAAATTATCCCTTTGAAATTGAAAAATACACAATAAATCTATGGATAAAATACACCATTTAAATTATTCTGAATTAAAATTTGAACCAAAGTTTATTTTTTATCTCAAACAGTTTGATGAATTCTAATTCACACCATTTCTTATGAAATAAATGAAAATGAATTTTTATTCACTTTCATAATATTGCCAATGGTTAAATATGATTTTGTTTGCCAAATTTTAAAACGAAACACATTCTATCTACTAATTTTAGATGCTACCCCCTCTAAAAATCGAGCGCCTCAAAAATGTCAGTGAATTAATGATTTTTTTTTTCGATTTTAAGAATCCATTTTTCAAAAATTATAATTTTTGTGTTGTTTTACATTTTTTTAAGAAAAGTTATTTTATAATGAATCGAAAAAACTAAGAATGCGGGACTATTAGGTCGATAAATATACTATTTTAATAAAATAATTAATCGCTGTCTTCTATTTTTAAATGGCGTCCATTGAAAAATATGGCGTCTCCCACATATGCATTTTGGTGAATTTTATGTCCACAGGGTGTGCTTCCTACACCAAACAGAGTGTACAAAATAAACCGTTTTGGTTGATTTCAGAATCAAATGATTTTATGCACCATTAATGGTATATTATAAAAACAACTGAATATCGGTGTATTTTTTGCACGGAATCTCAAAAAAATGTTGAAATTTTGTACAGAAAAGACAGTGGTATAATTTTTATACCACTAATTTTGAGAAATACACCATATTTTTTCAATTTTCTCAATTTTACACCAAAATTAATGAATTTACACCAATTTATACACAAGTGTGCTACTTGAGTAGCTTCTCTCAAAGGCATTTAAATAAATAGAAACACTAATGAATCTTCAATGCAAACTCATCGCCACAAGAGGATGAACGACTTTGGCTTTCTTAAAGAAGTTGAAGATATACATAAGTGTTGAAGCTACTTGATGCTAAAAGCTTCTTACTTGAAGTGCCTGTGGTGCCTTTATAAGGCTTGATGGTTGATGTCAAAATACCTCACTAGACTTTATTTTTATATTATTTTGATAAAGAACGTAGCATTTTGATCTGAGAGAAAATCTTTGCGAATTTTTTTTTATTGTAATTGAAATGATGATTCCAGTTTTTAAAATAAACATCAAATCCAACGCATTTAAATTTAAAATAGGTGACGTTTAATCATAATTATTTGCTTAATATATTCACAAATAATTGGTAAATCAAATAACTATTTAAAAGGTCCAATAACAGTGTTTTGTTGGAGCTATATGAGTTCATAAGACTCCATCATCGAACAAGGTGTTAAAGCTCATGCAAATGAAAGGGATTAGAACTTGTCATCAAGTTTGCAAATTTGTTAATCCTCAGTATAGATTAAAATATTGTCGTTAGGCATTTATGGATAACGATTTGATGAAAGGAAAATAGTATTAACCTCTTAAAGGGGTAGCAGTCGCTTAAAATATTGGCTGATAAAGATATTTGTGTAGGTAAATAGAATTTTTTTCTCTTCCATTCGAAATTTTATTCATGGAAATATATTTGAAAATATATTTAAAGAGTCTGTGTCGCATTAAATATTTGTTTGTATGTATGTTTGCAAAGTATCACATGTTGAATTGAATTCAAATGAAAGCATATAATGATATGTACATAAATAACGTATTTTCTACATTCATGGGTAGATATACATGATTTGCTTAGCTAATGGAAGTTAAACAGGGAATTTTAAAAAAGGATTCTCGGAATGTTAAAGCTTTTCATGCAAATATGTTAATGTAAAAAAGAAAAAAAAAATCGTTCTTTTCTTACGAATTTTACGAAAAAATAATGTTATTCGTTTAAAACGTTTCAAAGAATTAGCTATAAAAGATTAAACAAAAAACTTTGTTGTTGTTTTAGGGAAAGCAATGTCTTTTTTAATATGTACATAGAAACATATATGCATATATTTGTATTTAAAATAATTCGATGACCCATTCTCAGTTAATTCTCACAAAAAGTTTGATTTTGTTTGTATTTCAATATTTTCCCTTTAATTAATTTGATTAAATTCAGGAAACTTTTAAAAATTCGTATGGAATTTTTATATAAAATTCGTTCATCTATTTAAAGAAAAATCAAATAAGGGTTTTAAATTTTAGCTCAAATAATAAACAATCAAAAGAGTAGGCATTTTGCAAAGTTTTTATGTTGAAAATTTAAATTGAATTTATCAAGAACTCTGTTTGAAATCTTAGACGAAATATTTTATACAAAATAATGATGTACATTTTAAGTTAAATTATTTCTTATTAAATCAAATAATAAATCTACTAGTCAATCAAATTGTGAGTTATTAACAGAAACTCATATAACATAATGAGAAATATTTAATTTAAAGAAAACCTAAAGCCAAAATCATATTCTTCGAAACAGTTAATCTGATACAACTTGATCTGCTTGACAAACAGACAGTGTGTCCCAGGTGAGTGAACTGTACACATCAACTGACAATACTGGGATTTGAAAGACTTCATTCTTGGTATATCAGGTGATGTAAGACGTACATCTTATACATATCGTGTCAAAGTCAAAGTGTTATCCTTTCGATCTCTAAGGATTGTTTATGAATATACATATATAGAATTGCAATGATTTCATACAAATACTCATTTGCATCAATACAATTTTGACACAAATGGAATCCTTGTCGTTGCTATATCCCTGAGGATAATGTCTTATAATATAACAAAACACAAAGCAATTTTGCAAATAGAAATTGGGGTTGGAATTTTTCTTGATAAATTTGCAAATAATCTTTTTTGAGAAGGATAACAAAGCAGTAATTAATAAGGTTTCCGGTATTATAAAGTTAAATTAATTAAAAATATATCTTACGAATTTTTATGTTTTCGATGTTTTCAAAAATTTGAAATAAAAAATAATTGTTTTAACACTGACTCAATAATTTTTGGATTATAAAATTCCACGCTCTGAAAAAAAAAAAAAAAAATGAAAAAAATCAGCTTATTGTAATTTTTAAATTTTATTTATTTATGTAAAAAAAAAAATACATAGGTATTTACTTTCAATATGTAAGTTTTTTTCTTAATTTAATTTTATTTATGTCTAAATACAAATGTGCTTTTTCTAATCAGTTTTCATAATTATTATGTGTTTTGTTTATGTTTACTTTTATTCAAATCATATAATAAAACATCACCTATAATTTTTTGTTTGATATGAAAATATTATATGAATATGATTATTAAAACCAAATAATTTCATATTTAAACGAGAATAGATTTGTATTCATAAATTAATTTAGCATAATGTTGTGTTGTTTTGTGTGGTGAATCCATATTTAATCGAATATAAGGAATTCATTAAAATTAAAAAAAAAAACAACTTTTGTTTTGTTTGAACTTTTATTACAAATTACGATGAGGAGTCATATAGTTAATAATGAACTCAATGGCTTTTTGTTCATCATAATATTACATTAAAATTAACTAGCCATATTTTTTTAATCACTATTGTTTTTTTTTTCATGTAAACAATGCTTAAATATAATACAAAGTGTTTTTAAAGGTAAACAAAAACACATTTTATTTTGTTCAACTTCAATAGAAGTCATTATTTTAATATATTTTTTGTAGACACTCGATGATAATATTAGATACAAATCAAACCATAATTAAAATTTGTTGTTGAGTACATAAGCATATAATCGTACTAGATAACGCATGTTGATTGTTTTTAATGATGTGAAATTGTTTTTTTTTTTTCGAAACTAAACACTTATTTAAAATTATATTAATCAAAATTCAAAGCCAAAAGAATTTTTTTTTGCTTTCAAATAAACAAAAACAATTGAAATTCTATATTGGGAAGAGAGATGCCATTGCATTTGAAATATTGTGAACAAACAAGGGTGCTCAGGACATACAAATGCCAATTTTTGGGAATTTTCCAGTGAAAAAAAAAAAAAAACACACACACACGACAAGACACGACATTTAAACCAGGTTTCATGCAAATAGAACCAGATATAATTAATGTCGTTTTACTTCGATTTTGAGAATTTCATCTTGAACACAAAATTATTTCAAAAAATTGTTAATGAAAGTGGTTTCCATTGATTTTAAGTAGTTTTTCCCCCTGTGTAAAAATAATTTTAATTAATAATAAACAACACAAAACTTTGATGTCAAAGCAAAATAGAATTTTCTCTCCAAGAAAGTACAACTTACAATATCAGCATTCTTACCAAACAGCATCTCACATACAAATATGAATTTTTTATTTAAATCTAATTGAATGTTTAAAACCAAATGATATTAATAATGGAAAAACGTGTCCCAAAAATCGACGCATTAATTTGATTTTATTTTCAATAGAATATGTGCAAGTAAAAAAAAAACAAACACATCCGTTTTCGTCCGAAAAAATCAAATCTCGAATTGTCTGCTACTGCTCCTAAATAAAAATGATATGAATTCAAACAAAGAACACCTGATTTTTAAATTGAATTATTTATTATCCCATCCAACTAAAATATTCAATATTTTTTTAAGCCATCTATTGGATATTTATATCTTTATTCCCACTCCGATGTTATAATTGATTAAAAATAAATATTTCGCTTCACTTACGTTTACAAAATAAACAAAAATAATTAAATTTATGTTTCTTTTTGTCTTTACGAAAAATATGTATGTACCAATAAAGTTTTCTGTTGAATAAAATAATATTTATGAATATAAAAAAATATTTAAATTTGGCATATTTGTAATAGATAGACACTCAATATTTATGTGAGTACAAAATACTACATTCTATATGTTTATTTGATTCTGAAGGGTCTCATATTGATATTTCCATACTTTTCTGAAACAAAATAGGTATTTCACATAGTACCTACCTAATTTCATATTTTTTTTTTTGTAAATATATAAAATCGAGTATAAAAGGCAATTTTTCAATAGTCAATTAATAGATCAATAAGATAGATGATAGAATAAGCTCTAAAATAACTTCTTATATTATATTTATGGTGCATTCCACGTATCACGTATAGACAAATCTATCGCCACGTACAGACAAACCTGCTTTATTGATGGTCATAATTATAAACTATCTGGTTTGAAAATATGACCTGGACCTGGATCCACAAATACGTAAAAATTATTCAACTTTATTAAGAATTAAAAAAAAAAAAATACATAAAAAAACGTCACGTACAGACGCAAAACTATTTTTGTAGGAAAATCAGTTCTTCTGTAATCGTATATGTTCTCTAATACTTACTTACTTACTTTAGGTGGCGCTATGGGTTCAGGATGGACCTTAGCCTCAATCAACAACACTTGCTCGTATTAAATCTATTTCAAAATAATATTTTTGAAATCATTTTTTTAAAGAATTAACATTCTTACAACAACATTGTTGCAGATAAGCACGAAGCCATTTATATTTAGTACCATTTTTCTGGCATAGAATATTAGTATAAGCTACTTATTTAACAACAAAAAGATTTAAAATATATTACATCAGATTTCAACATGTTATTGCTCATTTCAGAGCTAACGTTCCTGAAAATAACAAAACAAAATGGCTCCTCTTTCATCTTATTATTTTGTATTATATTTCATATTAATAATAATAAATGCACTGCTGGTTCTGTGCAGCCATCCAGAAGTATACACCATTTGTTGCTTACATTTGCACGTTCCTAAAGCACACGTTGTTCATGTAAAATAAAATAATAATAAAAAAACCTACACCTACCTACATAAATGATATGAAAAGAAGCTGAATTAACCACAGACTATATAGTTATGGATACAGACACATTGCGCTGTAATATAATTAACAAAGCATGAAGGCACGAACCATTGAAATTTGTTCGCTTTTAATTTTTGTGTGAATATTTGACACTGCTTTGTTACAAGAAACGCCACACATATTTTGGCGCCAGCAATTTGCGCAAAAATTTACATAATTGCTGCCGCAGAAAAATAGAACACATTAGGATAATGATGGCGTCTGCTTTTGAAAAGCGCTGGTTTGAAATAATTATATAATGGTTTTTGTGAATCCTGTGAATCCATTAGTTAGCGTGAAATGAGAATGTGCATCAACTGATTGAATACTCTACCATAATTACCAAATTTGTTACATTTATTTTTGTTTGCAAAGTGATGAGTGTTACATTAATATTTTTTTGTAATTTTGTAAACTGATTTGATATAGGGAGGAATTTATAGTATTTTTTTTTATTTGGGAAAATTGATGATTATGTACTTATTAAATGATTTAAAATGGAATTTAAACTTATGTGAACTTAAATATTAATTTGATTTTTTTTTAATATCAGGGTTAACGAATAAAGAAAAAAGTTGATAACATTTTATTATTTAGATCATCTGTATAAAGAAATATTATTTTTATTACGAGGTATCAATTTTGGGTACAGGTTATGAACTTTTAGGTATTTGAACTTTTAGAGCCCCAAGTGGTTTAAAACTATGAAGCAACCTTTAACGGGATGTTTTAAAACAATTTAATAGTCTTTTGAACTCATTTTTCTATATGTTAATAAGGACTTATCAGTCAAACAATTGCGAAATTGACTGTAAACGACATAAAACAATTTGAAAATAACTAAGTTTATTATTAAATTAACAAACAATCTGGTTGAGTTACACTTAAGTTATCTCATTTCCACTAAATTGCTCATTCATGAGCTGTGAATAGTAATGCACTTAAAAACTCACAATCAGTTAAAATCTCAAGTGCCTTAAATTTGTGTTCAGTGATAGAGAAAATGGTCTTTATAATCATGAATTTCTTTCTGTAACCGCACCCTTTTTTTTTGTAGTTAGACAACTTTTTTTTTCTTCCATAACATCAATACAAAGCTTAACCCTTTTTCACATAATAAACCTGGGAATATTTTATATGCTCGTGTTTTATCGACAAAACTAAACAACGATAATGGGTTTTAGTCAAAAGATCATATAGATACACTCAAGACATTTTCATGCACACATCCTATCATACAGATACACACCGAATATATTACCTTTTTAAGGATTGAAGAACGATGTTCAGCTTCAAACACGTTCGCTTTTATGTAATAGCTTTTTTATGATGGAGACATTTTTACACTTTGGCACAAATGAACCGTGAAATAAAGATAATGTGTGTGTGCCAAAGATGGTAAAGGCTTACATTTGGGTGCGTTTATAGCTACTTGTCCTTGTTACTTATACAATGTGTGTGGATTGTGGATGTCTTTTGTCATTCACAATATTCTAAAAAGACGAACACTTTATCAAACATCAGCCATCAAGGATGAAATGTATTAATATGCAAATAATATCATTGATCATCGCAAGCCGTCACGTAACCGATGAGGCATGAAGATAACGTTGTCATGAGACAGCATGGTTTGCAAGTTATGGTTTAAAAAATTACCTTTATCTCTTACGTTTCCGTGTAGTGAATTTAAAATCAATAGAAATATTTTGTTTTTTAAATATGTTTTGTTGCAAAAATATATTAGAGTAGCTATCTTCATTTTCACAAGGTAAAGGCATTCCTCTTTTCATTTTTAATAATGGAAATAATCATACATAGGTGGCAGTTGTCAAATTTCAGAGCTGCCACTTCCATGAAAAAAAAATTAGAGATAATATAAAAAGTGGGACACTTTATTTTTAATTTAAAGGAAAAAATCAATAGAATATTTTGTTTTCTTACTCTATGGGGTGAGTATTGGTTTCCTGTCAAAAAAAAAAAAAACACTAGGTATAAGTCAAACCAACATAACTATGATGCAGATTTTCAAAACAGTACTTTTTTGAATATATGCGTTTAAACGTATACCTCCAATATAAGGTTGCCGAGGTGTTAAAATTTCATCGAAAATATTTTGATTAAATCTGGTTTACTTAACGGTCTTATTATTTTAATGAAATTGCATTTTATTTATTTATTTTTAAAATAATTAATCAAATTTAATAAGCAGATTTCTTTCTATAATTTTAGGGACAATTTTACAAAAAAAAATTTAACTTTAATTTCTAATAGCTATCTGATAAATATGAAAGTACTTTATACGACAAGAGCAAATACGTGCGCCCCAGCAGTGAAGTTTATTTCACTCACAAATATACCAAAAATGATATTATATTCCGCCGGAAATTTTATGAGAACGAAGAATAGAATGAATTTACATGGAAATGAAAATCTTCAGAATTAATTTCATAGCAAGATATCTTGAGCTTTCCATATAATCTCAAACGTTCATGGAGTTGGTGTAATCCAAGTCATAATGAACTTATGTTTTATTTATAGCTTAGTGAAAATATTGCGTTTGTTGTATTTTTTAAAGCTGATTTGCTCCATTTGTGCCAAATATTTTGGAATATATTTTTTTTTTTTCAAATCCAAACCATAAAATATTGTGAAAAAATCTGATAATGTTATTCAATCCTCATTTAATTATTTTTAATATCATTTATTTGAAATGGCGCGCTTAAAATACCTAAAAATAATTAGGAATAAAACTTGTTTCACTAGAGCTACGTTTGAGTCAATTAAAATCAGTAAAATAAACCAAAAACGGATAATATATTAAAATAAAATAAAAAGGATGTTTTATTCGTCTTTGATTAGGTAACTTTAAATGCAAAATGAAGAAGTTTTTACTTCAGTAGAAGCCAGATTGCTATCAGAAGTACAATTAAATTTCACTTGCAAATAATAACAATATTTTAAATCTCATATCGTGGAGTAGAAACCAAACGTTTAAATCACCGCAACTAATAAAAGGAAAAAAAATTAAAGAGAAACTCATGATAAAATGCCCGCAGACAATTTAAGGAGCGCAAAAGTGTAATCAGGGAATAAAAGGGCAATGAAAGAAATTTGTTCTATCTCACCTAGTTTTGATGCTGTTGAGGTAGCTTTTTAGCTTTCTATACCCTAGCAGCAAAACTGTTTATGTTTCGAGTTTTTAGAAGAAAAAAAGCATTGCAAACATATACTTTGCAATTGGGTTAATCATCAAATTCGATTTATGGTAAACGAATAAGTCTTAAAAAATATTGATCATCAACAAAATGTTATAGGTATCTTTCGGTTAACGGGTAAAATTGTTAATTCTAGCATTTGTAATATGGCTTCAGTGGGTTTCAAAAGCTTGACTCACGTAGATAAAAATTACATTCAAAAACAATATCTTTTTGTTTGATCTTTAGGTTCCTCTAATCCTGAAACAAAAATATTTATGAATAGGTTTTTGAGATATGATTATAAAAAAGAAATAAACTGAAATCATTAAAATGGTATAAAGATAAAAAAATGGTCCCTAAAACCTATCGTTTCAAAGGCAAGAACTCTGCCAGAGACCAGAGTTATAGAATTAGAGTCATGAAAAACAGCACTTAAGCTCATCTAATATCCTTCCTTCCGGCTGCCAATATATTTTCTTCCTTAGATTTTATTTTTTCTTTTCCTTCATTTTAATACTGATTAAATTTTGCTTTGTCTAAATTGTATTTCGTTTCGTATTTTCAGTTTTCTAAAAGTTAACATATTTCATTATTAAGAAAAAAAAAAAAAACTCCTTAATAACTCCATTTTCTTAGAAGACCTTCAATAATTCTTATTTTATGTTCTTTTCATTCAATCTGGAAAATATTCCATCCCATGACAGAAAATTGGAAAATAAAGTTCTACCCAAACAATTTTTCACAAAAGAATTTACTTTCGGATGCAGAACAAAACAAACAACATCAAGAAGAAAGTAGAAAAAAAAAAAATGAATTGAAAAAAAAAAAAGAAAAAGCAATTTTTACGTTATTGCATTCGAATTCAATTCCGAAAGCGAAGGAGGACTAAGGAATCAGACAAAACAATACACCAAAGTTGACAACGAGCAGCAAAAAGTATTTTCAATAAATTTTAAAGTCCGATTGTTCTCGATATCGGATATCGGAGATTCGGAGAATATCTTTTTTTTGGCTGCAATTTTAACTTTGGTTTGTGAAAAAAGGTACCATTCCAATAATCCTCACGCTTTGTTCAACTTCTTAAATAAAAAAAATAGAATGTACCAATACATACCTAGTAGTGAATGTGTATGCTATACAATCTTAATACCAAAAAAGAAAACCCATTTCCAGTTCAGCATTTTAATTTAAAGATTCATCCGAGTTTCTCGGATGAAATTACTCTTTGGCAATGAAGTTTATTTAGTGTTATGGGTTCCGGACTTTATTGCATTTTCTTAAGGAAGAAAAGATTAAAATAATGCTAGATGTGCCAGGGCTAAGCTAAATCAAAGATGAAATCTATATTGTTCTCCGATTTTCAAAGAATACATTTTGAATTAATCGATTTTTATTTCGATTTAGTGAGTAATTGAAATAAATAGGGTGTTAGTGTTATAATGCCTGCGGAGTTTAAGTCAGATTATAGAGATGCAGCTGCTATTGTTAATATAATCATTATTATTTATGTAAGTAATTGTGGTAATGTTGAAAATTGGTATGTATCCAAAACTTGTAACTTGTAACATAGGAAAGGTTTTAAGAAATGCTTAAATCATATTTAGAGTTTATTTTATTCCAATTAAAGGATTGATTAAAACTTTTTTATAGATTTCATTCATTTAATTTTTTTTTTAATTTATTTTTTTAATTTACTTTAATTTAAATTAATTCAATTTAAATGTCGAAAATTATATGAACTATTTCTTTATGTCAAGTTGATTAGTTCAATCCATATTACTCATTTTTTAATGAAGAAAAATAATCTGCAAAAAAACTGAAAATAATAAAATATTATCCTTTTCCATTGTTAAGCCATATTTCCTTTCAAGAAATTGAAATTCCAATCGATTTCTTTGGTACCTACTTCACTTTCTCAATCCAATTGCCATAAAATATTGGAGATTACCAACCAGAATGACAATCTCTATTTTTTTTTCTATTTTTTTCTACGAACTCTTAAAAAAAGAATTTCTGCCTTCTCAAGTTCCTCTATTACGAATACAACAGAGTACATATAGATACTACCATTGTCAACTCATATCTATATAGTTCCTTATTGAAGATATTGGTTCACAGCAACAAACTGCATTAAAATGAAGAAAAATATTTCATGATATATGAATGTGCGATGACATAAAAGCATTTATTCCACAAAAAAGGAACTACCTACATACCTCCCGTGGAATCCAGGAAGAAGATATTTTTAGTATCTGTGGTATATTCATATTTTTTTTTTACTTTCATCTTTTACATATTTACCTTTTTGCATATACCTTTCGTAAGAATAAGATATAAAAACCTAAGCTTTTATCCTTGAAAATTCCAAAGAAAAGAAGGCGAAAGAAAAAAGGTCCGAAATCAAACTTTAAGAATGTAATTCTCTGGAGTGCTTCCGTAAAATATGACAATAATACTCTGTAATGGCAGTGAAATATAGGAATATAATGACTTTGTAACGACATCGTGCGTAAACGTTTTCAAGAAGTTATTCATGAGTTAAACCTACATAAACAACTCACATTGTATTGATTATTTTTGTGCGTGTGAATCTGAAAAAAAAGCGTGAAATATACCTAACAGAATGATTTAATTTAAACGTCGTTAGTATTAAATATTTAATAAAAAAATTATTTATTTATGTATTTTATCAACATTAGAATTCTTTTAGATCTCAGGATCATTTTCTAAATACCATCATCACGTTAAATAAGATTGTATTGTAATTTCACTAAACTATCTTAAAGTTTAATTCCAATCAAAATTCAAGTTAGTCATGTTTATCTGCAATTATTCTTATATCGAATGAAACTCCAAGCGTCACGCAATCACAAAACTTGATGAAAATTTCGTTTAGCAAGCATCTTGTTATAGGAGTAAATATATGTTTAATTCTTCATGTTAACTTCTTGGTGAACAGAATACACCTCATTCTAAGCTATATGGCTGTTATCAATCACCACCTTATGGCAGTAGTGGCAAGATGCTCACGCTTCTTACCGAACGAGTACATTAAAGTATAAATATCGTCATATACCTACCGAAGGAATTCTGATGATGGTAGCTTTTTCGTGTTTTCTCATGGGTGTTTAGCTTCGAAATAGAAACGCAATTAAGAATTCAATTAAGAAAGTCAGACGTGATGTGCATTTTTGGGGGTGGATTAAATCTCTACTTTTACATGTTTTATTACGAATACGATATTACAAATGAGCAAAATGATTCTTACGAATAAAAATGGTGATTAAACTATTTCCTGGATGACACTTTGTTTTACATTCGAAAAAAAAAAAAAAATTTAAGTAATTGGTTTATAAAATAGCTTTTTTTTCCCTTTGATAAAAAAAAGATTACCAATCTTGGGATATTAATTTTCATATAGAGCTTTTCGTACCTACATTACTATTAGGTAATATAGTAGGTCATTGTTTATTTTTCAAATTCCCTTTTTTTAAATTATTATTTAACCAGCTATTACACATACCCATAATATACACAAGCAAGACTTTGTGAAAAAAAGTTGGAATATGTTACTGCAAGGTCAACTTATTCATTCTTGTATTTTTAAGTTAAGGTAACTGCAGATTGCGAAATATCGTTCTATTCAAAGAAAACGCTAATTTATGCAAACATTTTTTTTTTCATTCAAAGAGAATTAAAAAAAAAGAAAAAAACATAAATGTCTTTTTGCACTGCTGAACTTTATTTTATATTTTAAGACTCAACACTTGAATACTACACTTTTTATGAGACCTGCAAACAAACAATCAGCAAAAACAACATGGTTTTTGAATGTTTTAGGTTTTAATTATATTTAGTGACCATGTGGAAGAAATCACAAAGTGAAACGTAAATGCATTATACACTGCCGCATCTGAATAGGTTCACATTTTAGTTCATCTTACTTTTAGACTGTCTTGATATTTAATGCAATGGCACATCTTTTTTATATATGTAACGAGAGAACATCTTTATGCGCTTAGTTTAGGAGAAAAAAAATTGTCTTGGGGCCTACCGTTCTTCTCACACGGTAGCTAGACCAAATCTAGTCAAAAAATCGAGCATATTTTTTGGCTCATCTGAATAGGTTCAAAAGCAAAAAATGTCAATAAATGATGAGTTGCATGGGTCTGTTTGACTCAAAATTGTGTCTGTAAATAAATCTGATTGTGTATAACCTGTAAGGATGAAAACGGGTCGTGAAAAAATCTTTAGGCGCGGAAAAAATGGGGAAAATAAAAGAAGTCTTTGAATCAGCCCGAAACCAACGATGCATTGGGAAAAAAACAAACGCAAGTTAAAATTTAGTAAGCAGTTACAACATGGGCCGATAGATGTGCAACGATCACAACAGCATGACTTCGGTCTAAAAACTAAGCTGAAAACCGGTATAAAATGCAGTTTAACGACAACAAAACGGGTTGTTAGAAGTGGTTAACATTTGAGAAGAACAAATCTTCGCAAAAATTACCACTTTATAAACCACGGAAAGAAACTCGCCGACAATAGTAAAAAAAAACTGTGTTACAAATTGCAGATCGAAAATTTTGTAGAAGGAAATAGCTTTGCACTTAATGACACTGCCTTCACAGTTATCTAAACACATTAAAATAATGCTTCTCTCTACGAAGGTCATAAAAATAGGAATTTACTCCTCAGCGCCCACTAAATTAATTTTTTTTTTTTGAAAAATCACCGGTTGCAAATTCGACTTTCACGACATATTTTTTTTTTTTTTTATTGTAGGCGAGTTTCTTTTCGTGGTTTGTAAAGTGGTAATTTTTGCGAAGTATTGTTCTTCTTAAATGTTTCTCACTTCTGACAACCCGTTTTGCCGTCGTTAAACTGCATTTTATACCGGTTTTCGGCTTAATTTTTAGCGCAAAGTCATGCTGTTGTGATCATTGCACATCTATCGGGCCATGTTGTGACTACGTTGCATCGACTTTTAATATTGTTTCTATACCCTTGGATATTGCGCAAATAACTGCTTACTAAATTTTAACTTGCGTTTGTTTTTGTCCCAATGCATCGTTGGTTTCGGGCTGATTCAAAGACTTCTTTTATTTTCCCCATTTTTTCCGCGCCTAAAGATTTTTTCACGACCCGTTTTCATCCTTACAGGTTATACACAATCAGATTTATTTACAGACACAATTTTGAGTCAAACAGACCCATGCAACTCATCATTTATTAACATTTTTTGCTTTTGAACCTATTCAGATGAGCCAAAAAATATGCTTGATTTTTTGACTAGATTTGGTCTAGCTACCGTGTGAGAAGAACGGTAGGCCCCAAGACAATTTTTTTTCTCCTAAACTAAGCGCATAAAGATGTTCTCTCGTTACATATATAAAAAAGATGTGCCATTGCATTAAATACCAAGACAGTCTAAAAGTAAGATGAACTAAAATGTGAACCTATTCAGATGAGCGGCAGTGTACATATGAATTAACGCGAAAAGCAACATTGCATAAATATAAATAAATATACCTAAAACAACTCAATTTATTACCTATACTCGCATATTACATAAATTTTAAAATATGGCGTTTATTTTGAACAAAGTAAACATTTATTGATTTTTACTAGCAAAATAATACGTATACACCACGGTGTCCCCAAAAAATTAACTGAAGGGGATATACACCAGAAAAAAATCGTTTCTTCATTGTACAATGAAGCATTTTGTTAAATTTAGATGAGACCAACAAATGGTGCTATAATATATTAACTTGAATGCAAGAACCAGTTAACTCGAGTTTTTTTGTCTTTGAGATATCTTTATCGGTGAATTGATTTACTTTATTTGCTATTTGCAGAAAACTAATTTTCGAACTCAAATTTAATATAGAGTTGTTTTATCAGTATTTTTAGGAAAAAAGGAATCTGACCAACAAGTGAATACGTTTTTTGCAAATTTTCTTAAAACTACGAAAATCAAGTTAGATGGTTTTCGCATTCCTGTGATGATATAGAAAATTAAAAAAAAATAAAATGATTTCATTTAGAAAATAAAAAAAATAAAATGATTTCATTAAGACAACACTTAGTTTAAAAAAACTGTATTTAAAAAGAAAAAAATATAATTATAAAGATTTAAAACAAAATAATACGTATACACCATGGTGTTCCCAAAAAATCAATACAATTGGATATAATATACATATCTGAATTTTAAATGATGACTCGATGGCTATTAACTCATGATTCAATGTGAGATCTATCTGGCACCTTTCGCTGCAAAAATATTTTGTATATATTTTTGATGTTGAATTCAAATTTTTAAATGAAAATACTCACTCATAATTCAGCAGTAAAAACTCGCTCGGATTTATGTTGACATTCATCATAATGTCTTCCTCGTTTGAAATGTATCTATAGCTACATAATGTTCAAACACACTCATAAGCAAATATTTAATGTTTTGATGCATGCGTTTGATATGATACTTGTCTGACATCTTGAATTCAATCAAAAATTTAAATATTAAATAAACACAACAATGTTTGTGATTTCATCACTGAGTTTGTTTCATCTTTCGTTAGAAGTTAAAAAAGCTATAAGACGAACAAACAATTCAGAAGAAAAATGAAATTACGCAAATACAGAAAATATAAATTATACCTAATTTTGCTTTATTATAAAAAAAGATATCTAAAGTTGAAGATAATGTGGGTTAAACACTTAAAAAATAAATACTAATTCAACCTTTGAAAAATATTTATGGAGTTCTTAGAAATAATCTTTTTATTTAACTAACATAGTTAATGTTAATTTATAAAAGTTAAAATTAGCTTTTCACATGGATTTGATTATAGTAAGTACATGTCAATGAAAAACAATGCCATACTGAGTGTTGAATTCTCCGACATCATTCATTCTCTCTAACTATCACTGTAGAAGTTATAAAACTGTTCTATATTTTATATTTTATATTTTATACAGTTTTTTAACTTAAACTCAAAATTGGAATTCCATACATAGCTTATAATAAAAATTGTTTTATTTAAATCATAAAACTTTTTTGAATTACTTTTCTATAGCGCAATTCCTCAACCCATAACCCATAGTTACAGCACAAAAAATATCTATCATAAAACTTCTTGGAATTCAAAAAACATTTTAATTTTATGTACATTTTCAGCAATTAATCTCAAACGAACAATACTGCCATCCTTCGTATTTAGTCCTTTTTGCAAATTTAAGGGTGATGGAAATATAAATAATAACTAAGCTACTCTGCTACTCTAATGTCGATTTAGATTTTTGTTTTTGTTAATGGTCTCAGGGAAAATGCGATTGAGAACAATCATCAAGCAATTATCTATAAAAACCAAAAACACAAGTTTCTTTGAAACATTTCAAACCAAAACACGATTTCATTTAATGGCTGTAGCTTGTTTGTTAAATAATATCTATGTGTTTGGGATTGGTCTCCAAAGTGATGGCTCTTAAAATTTTGAAGACACATTCAAATTACTTTTGTTTTGAAAATGGTTCACAGAGCCCATAAAATCAGGTATATCAATTTTTTTCTCTTTTTGTAGTTTTTTTACAATTGCAAATTCTTCATTGAATGTTTTTGTTTTTGTTTAAAAACAAAACTTTTTATTTCACAGATCCTGCAAGAAGGGAAAAAATTTAATGTAGAAAAAATAATTATATGCACATTCCGCAAGCAATTCATTTTTATTTTAATGTAAGAAAAATCCTTCTGTCGAAAAGCTTCTCGTTCAGCAGCTAAACGGAAGAAAATGGAAAGCCATTTAATCTACGGTAATAAATTCGACTGTAATGCTAATTTTAATTGAAATAAAAGAGCTGCAAGGTAAGGATATCGTGGTCCTTGGACTGAAAGTTAATTTACAAGGGTACATACTGAAACTTTAATCTCAGTTGTACTGGTGTACGAGGAAATCAGTATCAGCTACAAGTTCTCGCCGCACAAAGCGGATTAAACCACTTCACCATTCAATTAAATAGTGAGTGCCACTATAAAATTGTTTAGTTTTTTTTTTTTTAGATTAAACTCATTTAAAATTGACATAGAAAAAATACAAAAACTTTTTTATTCGTAGTTTTTTAAAGTACGGGATTATTTTGTTTAACTGGGGTTTGTTATTTTTGTTCATTTTTTTTTTCTGATACTAAAAAATTTCATGTTCGACAAAAAAAAATATCAAAAATCCTGTTGCATCATTTGCAACACACCATCATACAAATGTATGCAGCTTTTGGGTCAAGGCCTAGTTTCATTTTTATGTATTTGCCAAAAGCAAGATAATTTTTGATGTCAAAGATATTTGTCAACTTGCCAAATAGATTCCTATATTGTTTTGATTACTTTTTTTTTTTGTACAAGGCTACATTAAAATTTTGACAAAGGACTCCACAAAATGAGATTGAACACCAACTACAGTTATTCTGTCGGAATTGTGTATAACTCATGAACAAAGCAATTTTAAAAACATATATTATTACAATAAAACAAAATGTGGGAGACATGGAAAGTTTAAAAGTATAATGTGTAGGTTTATCTTCAACTACACACCCACGGAGTTATTATTGTTAAAGTTCATCTACATTTTGTTGGATATTTTATTACATTCATTTCATATGTAGGTACAGCTTTAGGGTTTTTATTATAGTTTTCAGAACTTTTATTTAAGTTCAGTATGTTATTTCTAGATCTGTTTTATAATAGTAGTATTAATTAGTATTTACATACATTCAAAACTCAAAATATTTGAGTTATGACTCTTTTATTCCTATAATCATGAGATGATAACTATAATAACTGAAATTTAATATTTTTAACCGGTCTATGCGAAAATTAAAGCAGGGCTATGTAATTGATCGGTATGCATGTGCATGTTTGTATTATGTTTGGATGTTTGCTTTTCCATTTGTTCCATTTTGACTTTACTAATTGCAACTGGACAAATAAGGTACCTATGGAAACGTCTGGTTTTTTCGCTGTCGTTCTCAAGGAGTAAAACTATGAAAATACTTTAAAAAATTAGTTCAAAAACTAGAAGAAAAACTTACACTAATGCCATTTCAACAATACTTACAAACACAAATAAATTCAAAAACCCATTTACGATAAAATTAAGTTTAATAATACAAAGAAAAATCATATCAACACCCACAAGGATTTCAAATTGTGTTTTTTTAACACGAAAGCAAATAACAATAACATCTTCATTCTTCCCTCGGGATCAATAATTGAGTATTAGAGATGTTCCCTTTACATGCAGACGACAATGTCTACATCCTACCTACACACGAATACGTTTGTTTGCTGTTTACTTACCAATATATAGATGGAATTGTTTATTTAATAGAAAATTATGAAGGTTGGAATAATATACACAAAACAAACTCAAAAGATAAATTCCTTAATTTCAGTACTTAAAACAACGCAACGTCTGTATCAGAGAGTAAAATTAATTTATGTGGAATTAACCTTATCGATTTAGAAATGGGTTTTGCGATAAAAATCAGTGACAATATTTATGTTTTGAAATAAAAAATGACCCGTTAACTTTAACACTTCTTATACATCAGTATATCCTCAGGGACGATTTTTGTTTGTACTTTGCAATTTTATTTATGGTATATTTATGTATTTTTATTGTGGCATTGTTTTAACAGTCCATTAATTTTGTGTTGACAATATAATTTGAAGTGCTTCGGGACACAAAAGAAGGCCAAGTTTTTTTTTTTTTATTATATTCTTTTTACAATTTTCAGCGACTTTTGTATCTAGATATAATTAAGTGAAAAGAATCTTTTCACTGGAATATGAGTAATGGAAATGTTGGTGTGTATGGTTCTATAAAAAATGGTCTATTTTTTCTTCGATAAGGGAGAATAATGTATCAAAAAAATATTATTTATTCGCAAAATATTTAAATAAAAAATTGTAAGGTACTTGCATGACCCATTGTTTAAAATTCTGAGATATATTGCATCTTTTTTTGAAATTTAGCGAAATATCAACAGCTGCTTAGGTACTTAGATTGTAATCAATGTGTAAGTTTCTATAGGAGAAATATTCATGTACTTTTACCAACAAATATCATATCAACACAATAAAGAAGAATGTGTGGTGAGTTATTTTTATTTATTTGCATGTTAAGTTCTGATTTTGGCCACAACAGAGCTTTCAACACAAGATGACAACTTATTTGGTAACATGCACATTGAACATTGTTGTAATATTTGACCTTAACATGCATTTGTGGGATAATCAACCACAAACTCATGAATAAATTTTTGATAAGATTTTGACAAAAAAAGTTTAAATTTAAATCTGTGGAATACGTACAGGAACAAATTATTTTTGAAGAAAAACAAAAAAAACCTACATAGAAGATTTATATAAAAAAATGCACGAGTAAATCGGACGACCTAAATAGAAAATAATGAAAATAAAGTTCATGTGGGAATTTATTTCAATACAAAAAAAGGCGTAGCGTAAGTATAAGAGTTTTTGTGTAAATATTTTTTAGTGGTTTTTTGTTTATAGCGACAACTAACAAAAAGTTCTGTCTCTCCAATAAAAATAAGCAAACTTATTTTAAAATTTAATAATATAAAATAAAATCACTTTTATTGCTTACAATTTGTTTTAAATTAGCACAGTTCTCAACCATCTTTGGCTAGGTCAAGGACATCACAATTTTTTTTACAAACAATTAACTATATACAATATCTAAAAAAGAAAAACATTTCAGTAACAAACAAGTGGAGTAATTTCACTGATTGCTTCTCACAATAATAAATAAAATTCGAAATCAATTACAAAAGTTTTGCATATCAACAACATCAAAGTTGGAAGCGAAAACACTTCGTTCAACAAATTAAAAAAGTTTGACGATTTCGTTCGTTTATTCAGGAAACCAAAACATTTTTTTTTCTACTCTTCGCTGTTCGTTCTTTTTCTCTGTCAGAAGTTTTCCTTTACGGTTAAAAAAAAACTTTATACTTACCTACCTACCTATTCCAATAAAAAAAAAAATTAAAAAAAGTTTCTTCAATTCTCAACTCAGTAGCAGGGGC